>NW_027285003.1:0-344210 GCF_040894005.1 Engystomops pustulosus
GTAACAGTCTGGGGGGAAATGTAAGAACAGAGCAGGTAACAGTCTGGAGGGAAATGTAAGAACAGAGCAGGTAACAGTCTGGAGGGAGATGTAAGAACAGAGCAGGTAACAGTCTGGGGGGAAATGTAAGAACAGAGCAGGTAACAGTCTGGAGGGAGATGTAAGAACAGAGAAGGTAACAGTCTGGAGGGAAATGTAAGAACAGAGCAGGTAACCAGTCTGGAAGGGAGAGTAGAACAGAGCATGTAACAGTCTGGAGGGAGATGTAAGAACAGAGCAGGTAACAGTCTGGAGGGAAATGTAAGAACAGAGCAGGTAACAGTCTGGAGGGAGATGTAAGAACAGAGCAGGTAACAGTCTGGAGGGAAATGTAAGAACAGAGCAGGTAACAGTCTGGAGGGAAATGTAAGAACAGAGCAGGTAACAGTCTGGAGGGAGATGTAAGAAACAGAGCAGGTAACAGTCTGGAGGGAGATGTAAGACAGAGCAGGTAACAGTCTGGAGGGGAAATGTAAGAACAGAGCAGGTAACAGTCTGGAGGGAAATGTAAGAACAGAGCAGGTAACAGTCTGGAGGGAGATGTAAGAACAGAGCAGGTAACAGTCTGGAGGGAAATGTAAGAACAGACAGGTAACAGTCTGGAGGGAAATGTAAGAACAGAGCAGGTAACAGTCTGGAGGGAGATGTAAGAACAGAGCAGGTAACAGTCTGGAGGGAAATGTAAGAACAGAGCAGGTAACAGTCTGGAGGGAGATGTAAGAACAGAGCAGGTAACAGTCTGGAGGGAAATGTAAGAACAGAGCAGGTAACAGTCTGGAGGGAGATGTAAGAACAGAGCAGGTAACAGTCTGGAGGGAAATGTAAGAACAGAGCAGGTAACAGTCTGGAGGGAAATGTAAGAACAGAGCAGGTAACAGTCTGGAGGGAGATGTAAGAACAGAGCAGGTAACAGTCTGGAGGGAAATGTAAGAACAGAGCAGGTAACAGTCTGGAGGGAAATGTAAGAACAGAGCAGGTAACAGTCTGGAGGGAGATGTAAGAACAGAGCAGGTAACAGTCTGGAGGGAGATGTAAGAACAGAGCAGGTAAAAGTCTGGAGGGAAAATGTAAGAACAGAGCAGGTAACAGTCTGGAGGGAAATGTAAGAACAGAGCAGGTAACAGTCTGGAGGGAAATGTAAGAACAGAGCAGGTAACAGTCTGGAGGGAGATGTAAGAACAGAGCAGGTAAAAGTCTGGAGGGAAATGTAAGAACAGAGCAGGTAACAGTCTGGAGGGAAGGAGAATGTAAGAACAGAGCAGGTAACAGTCTGGAGGGAAATGTAAGAACAGAGCAGGTAAAAGTCTGGAGGGAGATGTAAGAACAGAGCAGGTAACAGTCTGGAGGATGTAAGAACAGAGCAGGTAACAGTCTGGAAGGGAAATGTAAGAACAGAGCAGGTAACAGTCTGGAAGGGAGATGTAAGAACAGAGCAGGTAACAGTCTGGAGGGAATGTAAGAACAGAGCAGGTAACAGTCTGGGGGGAAATGTAAGAACAGAGCAGGTAAACAGTCTGGGAGGGAAATGTAAGAACAGAGCAGGTAACAGTCTGGAGGGGAAATGTAAGAACAGAGCAGGTAACAGTCTGGAGGGAAATGTAAGAACAGAGCAGGTAACAGTCTGGGGGGAAATGTAAGAACAGAGCAGGTAACAGTCTGGAGGGAGATGTAAGAACAGAGAAGGTAACAGTCTGGAGGGAGAATGTAAGAACAGAGCAGGTAACAGTCTGGAGGGAGATGTAAGAACAGAGCAGGTAACAGTCTGGGGGAAATGTAAGAACAGAGCAGGTAACAGTCTGGAGGGAAATGTAAGAACAGAGCAGGTAACAGTCTGGAGGGAGATGTAAGAACAGAGCAGGTAACAGTCTGGAGGGAGATGTAAGAACAGAGCAGGTAACAGTCTGGAGGGAGATGTAAGAACAGAGCAGGTAACAGTCTGGAGGGAGAATGTAAGAACAGAGCAGGTAACAGTCTGGAGGGAGATGTAAGAACAGAGCAGGTAACAGTCTGGAGGGAGATGTAAGAACAGAGCAGGTAACAGTCTGGAGGGAGATGTAAGAACAGAGCAGGTAACAGTCTGGAGGGGAAATGTAAGAACAGAGCAGGTAACAGTCTGGAGGGAAATGTAAGAACAGAGCAGGTAACAGTCTGGAGGGAAATGTAAGAACAGAGCAGGTAACAGTCTGGAGGGAAATGTAAGAACAGAGCAGGTAACAGTCTGGAGGGAAATGTAAGAACAGAGCAGGTAACAGTCTGGAGGGAGATGTAAGAACAGAGCAGGTAACAGTCTGGAGGGAAATGTAAGAACAGAGCAGGTAACAGTCTGGAGGGAAATGTAAGAACAGAGCAGGTAACAGTCTGAGGGATGTAAGAACAGAGCAGGTAACAGTCTGGAGGGAAATGTAAGAACAGAGCAGGTAACAGTCTGGAGGGAAATGTAAGAACAGAGCAGGTAACAGTCTGGAGGGAAATGTAAGAACAGGAAATGTAAGAACAGAGCAGGTAAAAGTCTGGAAGGGGGAAATGTAAGAACAGAGCAGGTAACAGTCTGGAGGGAAATGTAAGAACAGAGCAGGTAAACAGTCTGGAGGGAAATGTAAGAACAGAGCAGGTAACAGTCTGGAGGGAAATGTAAGAAAGAGCAGGTAACAGTCTGGAGGGAAATGTAAGAACAGAGCAGGTAACAGTCTGGAGGGAAATGTAAGAACAGAGCAGGTAACAGTCTGGAGGGAAATGTAAGAACAGAGCAGGTAACAGTCTGGAGGGAGATGTAAGAACAGAGCAGGTAACAGTCTGGAGGGAAATGTAAGAACAAATGTAAGAACAGAGCAGGTAACAGTCTGGAGGGAAATGTAAGAACAGAGCAGGTAACAGTCTGGAGGGAAATGTAAGAACAGAGCAGGTAACAGTCTGGAGGGAGATGTAAGAACAGAGCAGGTAACAGTCTGGAGGGAGATGTAAGAACAGAGCAGGTAACAGTCTGGAGGGAATGTAAGAACAGAGCAGGTAACAGTCTGGAGGGAGATGTAAGAACAGAGCAGGTAACAGTCTGGAGGGAGAATGTAAGAACAGAGCAGGTAACAGTCTGGAGGGAAATGTAAGAACAGAGCAGGTAACAGTCTGGAGGGAAATGTAAGAACAGAGCAGGTAACAGTCTGGAGGGAAATGTAAGAACAGAGCAGGTAACAGTCTGGAGGGAAATGTAAGAACAGAGCAGGTAACAGTCTGGAGGGAAATGTAAGAACAGAGCAGGTAACAGTCTGGAGGGAAATGTAAGAACAGAGCAGGTAACAGTCTGGAGGGAAATGTAAGAACAGAGCAGGTAACAGTCTGGAGGGAGATGTAAGAACAGAGCAGGTAACAGTCTGGAGGGAAATGTAAGAACAGAGCAGGTAACAGTCTGGAGGGAAATGTAAGAACAGAGCAGGTAACAGTCTGGAGGGAAATGTAAGAACAGAGCAGGTAACAGTCTGGAGGGAAATGTAAGAACAGAGCAGGTAACAGTCTGGAGGGAAATGTAAGAACAGAGCAGGTAACAGTCTGGAGGGAAATGTAAGAACAGAGCAGGTAACAGTCTGGAGGGAAATGTAAGAACAGAGCAGGTAACAGTCTGGAGGGAAATGTAAGAACAGAGCAGGTAACAGTCTGGAGGGAAATGTAAGAACAGAGCAGGTAACAGTCTGGAGGGAAATGTAAGAACAGAGCAGGTAACAGTCTGGAGGGAAATGTAAGAACAGAGCAGGTAACAGGTCTGGAGGGAAATGTAAGAACAGAGCAGGTAACAGTCTGGAGGGAAATGTAAGAACAGAGCAGGTAACAGTCTGGAGGGAAATGTAAGAACAGAGCAGGTAACAGTCTGGAGGGAAATGTAAGAACAGAGCAGGTAACAGTCTGGGGGAAATGTAAGAACAGAGCAGGTAACAGTCTGGAGGGAAATGTAAGAACAGAGCAGGTAAACAGTCTGGGAGGGAAATGTAAGAACAGAGCAGGTAACAGTCTGGAGGGAAATGTAAGAACAGAGCAGGTAACAGTCTGGAGGGAAATGTAAGAACAGAGCAGGTAACAGTCTGGAGGGAAATGTAAGAACAGAGCAGGTAACAGTCTGGAGGGAGATGTAAGGAACAGAGCAGGTAACAGTCTGGGGGGAGATGTAAGAACAGAGCAGGTAACAGTCTGGAGGGAAATGTAAGAACAGAGCAGGTAACAGTCTGGAGGGAAATGTAAGAACAGAGCAGGTAACAGTCTGGAGGGAAATGTAAGAACAGAGCAGGTAACAGTCTGGAGGGAAATGTAAGAACAGAGCAGGTAACAAGTCTGGAGGGGGAAATGTAAGAACAGAGCAGGTAACAGTCTGGAGGAAATGTAAGAACAGAGCAGGTACAGTCTGGGGGGAAATGTAAGAACAGAGCAGGTAACAGTCTGGGGGGAGATGTAGAACAGAGCAGGTAACAGTCTGGAGGGAAATGTAAGAACAGAGCAGGTAACAGTCTGGAGGGAAATGTAAGAACAGAGCAGGTAACAGTCTGGGGGGAGATGTAAGAACAGAGCAGGTAACAGTCTGGAGGGAAATGTAAGAACAGAGCAGGTAACAGTCTGGAGGGAAATGTAAGAACAGAGCAGGTAACAGTCTGGAGGGAAATGTAAGAACAGAGCAGGTAACAGTCTGGGGGGAAATGTAAGAACAGAGCAGGTAACAGTCTGGAGGGAAATGTAAGAACAGAGCAGGTAACAGTCTGGAGGGAAATGTAAGAACAGAGCAGGTAACAGTCTGGGGGGAAATGTAAGAACAGAGCAGGTAACAGTCTGGGGGGAAATGTAAGAACAGAGCAGGTAACAGTCTGGAGGGAAATGTAAGAACAGAGCAGGTAACAGTCTGGAGGAGAATGTAAGAACAGAGCAGGTAAAATCTGGAGGGAAATGTAAGAACAGAGCAGGTAACAGTCTGGAGGGAGATGTAAGAACAGAGCAGGTAACAGTCTGGAGGGAAATGTAAGAACAGAGCAGGTAACAGTCTGGGGGGAAATGTAAGAACAGAGCAGGTAACAGTCTGGGGAGAGATGTAAGAACAGAGCAGGTAACAGTCTGGGGGGAAATGTAAGAACAGAGCAGGTAAAAGTCTGGAGAGAGATGTAAGAACAGAGCAGGTAACAGTCTGGAGGGAAATGTAAGAACAGAGCAGGTAACAGTCTGGGGGGAAATGTAAGAACAGAGCAGGTAAAAGTCTGGAGAGAGATGTAAGAACAGAGCAGGTAACAGTCTGGAGGGAAATGTAAGAACAGAGCAGGTAAAAGTCTGGAGGGAAATGTAAGAACAGAGCAGGTAACAGTCTGGAGGGAAATGTAAGAACAGAGCAGGTAACAGTCTGGGGAGAATGTAAGAACAGAGCAGGTAACAGTCTGGGGGGAAATGTAAGAACAGAGCAGGTAACAGTCTGGGGGGAAATGTAAGAACAGAGCAGGTAAAAGTCTGGAGAGAGATGTAAGAACAGAGCAGGTAACAGTCTGGAGGGAAATGTAAGAACAGAGCAGGTAACAGTCTGGAGGGAAATGTAAGAACAGAGCAGGTAACAGTCTGGGGGGAAATGTAAGAACAGAGCAGGTAACAGTCTGGAGGGAAATGTAAGAACAGAGCAGGTAACAGTCTGGGGGGAAATGTAAGAACAGAGCAGGTAAAAGTCTGGAGAGAGATGTAAGAACAGAGCAGGTAAAAGTCTGGAGGGAGATGTAAGAACAGAGCAGGTAACAGTCTGGAGGGAAATGTAAGAACAGAGCAGGTAAAAGTCTGGAGGGAAATGTAAGAACAGAGCAGGTAACAGTCTGGAGGGAAATGTAAGAACAGAGCAGGTAACAGTCTGGAGGGAAATGTAAGAACAGAGCAGGTAACAGTCTGGGGGGAAATGTAAGAACAGAGAAGGTAAAAGTCTGGAGGTAAATGTAAGAACAGAGCAGGTAAAAGTCTGGAGGGAAATGTAAGAACAGAGCAGGTAAAAGTCTGGAGGGAGATGTAAGAACAGAGCAGGTAACAGTCTGGAGGGAAATGTAAGAACAGAGCAGGTAACAGTCTGGAGGGAAATGTAAGAACAGAGCAGGTAACAGTCTGGAGGGAAATGTAAGAACAGAGCAGGTAACAGTCTGGGGGGAAATGTAAGAACAGAGCAGGTAACAGTCTGGGGGGAAATGTAAGAACAGAGCAGGTAACAGTCTGGAGGGAAATGTAAGAACAGAGCAGGTAACAGTCTGGAGGGAAATGTAAGAACAGAGCAGGTAACAGTCTGGAGGGAAATGTAAGAACAGAGCAGGTAACAGTCTGGAGAGAGATGTAAGAACAGAGCAGGTAACAGTCTGGAGGGAAATGTAAGAACAGAGCAGGTAACAGTCTGGAGGGAAATGTAAGAACAGAGCAGGTAACAGTCTGGAGGGAAATGTAAGAACAGAGCAGGTAACAGTCTGGAGGGAAATGTAAGAACAGAGCAGGTAACAGTCTGGAGGGAAATGTAAGAACAGAGCAGGTAACAGTCTGGAGGGAAATGTAAGAACAGAGCAGGTAACAGTCTGGGGGGAAATGTAAGAACAGAGCAGGTAACAGTCTGGAGGGAAATGTAAGAACAGAGCAGGTAACAGTCTGGGGGGAAATGTAAGAACAGAGCAGGTAACAGTCTGGAGGGAGATGTAAGAACAGAGCAGGTAACAGTCTGGAGGGAAATGTAAGAACAGAGCAGGTAACAGTCTGGAGGGAGATGTAAGAACAGAGCAGGTAACAGTCTGGGGTAGATGTAAGAACAGAGCAGGTAACAGTCTGGAGGGAAATGTAAGAACAGAGAAGGTAACAGTCTGGAGGGAAATGTAAGAACAGAGCAGGTAACAGTCTGGGGGGAGATGTAAGAACAGAGCAGGTAACAGTCTGGAGGGAAATGTAAGAACAGAGCAGGTAACAGTCTGGAGGGAAATGTAAGAACAGAGAAGGTAACAGTCTGGAGGGAAATGTAAGAACAGAGCAGGTAAAAGTCTGGAGGGAGATGTAAGAACAGAGCAGGTAACAGTCTGGAGGGAAATGTAAGAACAGAGCAGGTAACAGTCTGGGGGAGATGTAAGAACAGAGCAGGTAACAGTCTGGGGGGAGATGTAAGAACAGAGCAGGTAACAGTCTGGAGGGAAATGTAAGAACAGAGCAGGTAACAGTCTGGAGGGAAATGTAAGAACAGAGCAGGTAACAGTCTGGGGTAGATGTAAGAACAGAGCAGGTAACAGTCTGGGGTAGATGTAAGAACAGAGCAGGTAACAGTCTGGGGGGAAATGTAAGAACAGAGCAGGTAACAGTCTGGGGTAGATGTTTTTAAAACAGAGCAGGTAACAGTCTGGAGGGAAATGTAAGAACAGAGCAGGTAACAGTCTGGGGTAGATGTAAGAACAGAGCAGGTAACAGTCTGGGGTAGATGTAAGAACAGAGCAGGTAACAGTCTGGAGGGAAATGTAAGAACAGAGCAGGTAACAGTCTGGGGGGAGATGTAAGAACAGAGCAGGTAACAGTCTGGAGGGAAATGTAAGAACAGAGCAGGTAACAGTCTGGGGTAGATGTAAGAACAGAGCAGGTAACAGTCTGGGGTAGATGTAAGAACAGAGCAGGTAACAGTCTGGGGGGAAATGTAAGAACAGAGCAGGTAACAGTCTGGAGGAAATGTAAGAACAGAGCAGGTAACAGTCTGGGGGGAAATGTAAGAACAGAGCAGGTAACAGTCTGGAGGGAGATGTAAGAACAGAGCAGGTAACAGTCTGGAGGGAAATGTAAGAACAGAGCAGGTAACAGTCTGGAGGGAAATGTAAGAACAGAGCAGGTAACAGTCTGGAGGGAAATGTAAGAACAGAGCAGGTAACAGTCTGGAGGGAAATGTAAGAGCAGAGCAGGTAACAGTCTGGAGGGAAATGTAAGAGCAGAGCAGGTAACAGTCTGGAGGGAAATGTAAGAACAGAGCAGGTAACAGTCTGGAGGGAAATGTAAGAGCAGAGCAGGTAACAGTCTGGGGGGAAATGTAAGAACAGAGCAGGTAACAGTCTGGAGGGAGATGTAAGAACAGAGCAGGTAACAGTCTGGAGGGAGATGTAAGAACAGAGCAGGTAACAGTCTGGAGGGAGATGTAAGAACAGAGCAGGTAACAGTCTGGGGGGAGATGTAAGAACAGAGCAGGTAACAGTCTGGGGGGAAATGTAAGAACAGAGCAGGTAACAGTCTGGGGGGAAATGTAAGAACAGAGCAGGTAACAGTCTGGAGGGAAATGTAAGAACAGAGCAGGTAACAGTCTGGAGAGAAATGTAAGAACAGAGCAGGTAACAGTCTGGAGGGAAATGTAAGAACAGAGCAGGTAACAGTCTGGGGGGAAATGTAAGAACAGAGCAGGTAACAGTCTGGAGGGAGATGTAAGAACAGAGCAGGTAACAGTCTGGAGGGAAATGTAAGAGCAGAGCAGGTAACAGTCTGGAGGGAAATGTAAGAACAGAGCAGGTAACAGTCTGGGGGGAAATGTAAGAACAGAGCAGGTAACAGTCTGGAGGGAAATGTAAGAACAGAGCAGGTAAAGGTCTGGAGGGAGATGTAAGAACAGAGAAGGTAAAAGTCTGGAGGGAAATGTAAGAACAGAGCAGGTAACAGTCTGGAGGGAAATGTAAGAACAGAGCAGGTAACAGTCTGGAGGGAGATGTAAGAACAGAGCAGGTAACAGTCTGGGGGGAGATGTAAGAACAGAGCAGGTAACAGTCTGGAGGGAGATGTAAGAACAGAGCAGGTAACAGTCTGGAGGGAGATGTAAGAACAGAGAAGGTAACAGTCTGGAGGGAAATGTAAGAACAGAGCAGGTAACAGTCTGGGGGGAAATGTAAGAACAGAGCAGGTAACAGTCTGGAGGGAAATGTAAGAACAGAGCAGGTAACAGTCTGGAGGGAGATGTAAGAACAGAGCAGGTAACAGTCTGGGGGGAAATGTAAGAACAGAGCAGGTAACAGTCCGGAGGGAGATGTAAGAACAGAGAAGGTAACAGTCTGGAGGGAAATGTAAGAACAGAGCAGGTAACAGTCTGGAGGGAGATGTAAGAACAGAGCAGGTAACAGTCTGGAGGGAGATGTAAGAACAGAGAAGGTAACAGTCTGGAGGGAAATGTAAGAACAGAGCAGGTAACAGTCTGGAGGGAGATGTAAGAACAGAGCAGGTAACAGTCTGGGGGGAAATGTTAAGAACAGAGCAGGTAACAGTCTGGAGGGAGATGTAAGAACAGAGCAGGTAACAGTCTGGAGGGAGATGTAAGAACAGAGCAGGTAACAGTCTGGAGGGAGATGTAAGAACAGAGCAGGTAACAGTCTGGAGGGAGATGTAAGAACAGAGCAGGTAACAGTCTGGAGGGAAATGTAAGAACAGAGCAGGTAACAGTCTGGAGGGAGATGTAAGAACAGAGCAGGTAACAGTCTGGAGGGAAATGTAAGAACAGAGCAGGTAACAGTCTGGAGGGAAATGTAAGAACAGAGCAGGTAACAGTCTGGAGGGAGATGTAAGAACAGAGCAGGTAACAGTCTGGAGGGAAATGTAAGAACAGAGCAGGTAACAGTCTGGAGGGAAATGTAAGAACAGAGCAGGTAACAGTCTGGAGGGAGATGTAAGAACAGAGCAGGTAACAGTCTGGGGGGAAATGTAAGAACAGAGCAGGTAACAGTCTGGAGGGAGATGTAAGAACAGAGCAGGTAACAGTCTGGAGGGAGATGTAAGAACAGAGCAGGTAACAGTCTGGGGGGAGATGTAAGAACAGAGCAGGTAACAGTCTGGAGGGAGATGTAAGAACAGAGCAGGTAACAGTCTGGAGGGAAATGTAAGAACAGAGCAGGTAACAGTCTGGAGGGAGATGTAAGAACAGAGCAGGTAACAGTCTGGAGGGAAATGTAAGAACAGAGCAGGTAACAGTCTGGAGGGAAATGTAAGAACAGAGCAGGTAACAGTCTGGAGGGAAATGTAAGAACAGAGCAGGTAACAGTCTATAGGGAAATGTAAGAACAGAGCAGGTAACAGTCTGGAGGGAGATGTAAGAACAGAGCAGGTAAAAGTCTGGAGGGAAATGTAAGAACAGAGCAGGTAACAGTCTGGGGGGAAATGTAAGAACAGAGCAGGTAACAGTCTGGAGGGAAATGTAAGAACAGAGCAGGTAACAGTCTGGAGGGAGATGTAAGAACAGAGCAGGTAAAAGTCTGGAGGGAAATGTAAGAACAGAGCAGGTAACAGTCTGGAGGGAAATGTAAGAACAGAGCAGGTAACAGTCTGGAGGGAAATGTAAGAACAGAGAAGGTAACAGTCTGGAGGGAGATGTAAGAACAGAGCAGGTAAAAGTCTGGAGGGAGATGTAAGAACAGAGCAGGTAACAGTCTGGAGGGAAATGTAAGAACAGAGCAGGTAACAGTCTGGAGGGAAATGTAAGAACAGAGCAGGTAAAAGTCTGGAGGGAGATGTAAGAACAGAGCAGGTAACAGTCTGGAGGGAGATGTAAGAACAGAGCAGGTAACAGTCTGGAGGGAAATGTAAGAACAGAGCAGGTAACAGTCTGGGGGGAGATGTAAGAACAGAGCAGGTAACAGTCTGGAGGGAGATGTAAGAACAGAGCAGGTAAAAGTCTTGAGGGAAATGTAAGAACAGAGCAGGTAACAGTCTGGAGGGAGATGTAAGAACAGAGCAGGTAAAAGTCTGGGGGGAAATGTAAGAACAGAGCAGGTAAAAGTCTGGGGGGAAATGTAAGAACAGAGCAGGTAACAGTCTGGGGGGAAATGTAAGAACAGAGCAGGTAACAGTCTGGAGGGAAATGTAAGAACAGAGCAGGTAACAGTCTGGGGGGAAATGTAAGAACAGAGCAGGTAACAGTCTGGAGGGAGATGTAAGAACAGAGCAGGTAACAGTCTGGAGGGAAATGTAAGAACAGAGCAGGTAACAGTCTGGGGGAAATGTAAGAACAGAGCAGGTAAAAGTCTGGGGGGAAATGTAAGAACAGAGCAGGTAACAGTCTGGAGGGAAATGTAAGAACAGAGCAGGTAACAGTCTGGAGGGAAATGTAAGAACAGAGCAGGTAACAGTCTGGGGGGAAATGTAAGAACAGAGCAGGTAACAGTCTGGAGGGAGATGTAAGAACAGAGCAGGTAACAGTCTGGAGGGAGATGTAAGAACAGAGCAGGTAACAGTCTGGAGGGAGATGTAAGAACAGAGCAGGTAACAGTCTGGAGGGAGATGTAAGAACAGAGCAGGTAACAGTCTGGAGGGAGATGTAAGAACAGAGCAGGTAACAGTCTGGGGGGAAATGTAAGAACAGAGCAGGTAACAGTCTGGAGGGAAATGTAAGAACAGAGCAGGTAACAGTCTGGAGGGAAATGTAAGAACAGAGCAGGTAACAGTCTGGAGGGAAATGTAAGAACAGAGCAGGTAACAGTCTGGAGGGAGATGTAAGAACAGAGCAGGTAACAGTCTGGAGGGAGATGTAAGAACAGAGCAGGTAACAGTCTGGAGGGAGATGTAAGAACAGAGCAGGTAACAGTCTGGAGGGAGATGTAAGAACAGAGCAGGTAACAGTCTGGAGGGAGATGTAAGAACAGAGCAGGTAACAGTCTGGAGGGAGATGTAAGAACAGAGCAGGTAACAGTCTGGAGGGAGATGTAAGAACAGAGCAGGTAACAGTCTGGAGGGAAATGTAAGAACAGAGCAGGTAACAGTCTGGAGGGAAATGTAAGAACAGAGCAGGTAAAAGTCTGGAGGGAAATGTAAGAACAGAGCAGGTAACAGTCTGGAGGGAAATGTAAGAACAGAGCAGGTAACAGTCTGGAGGGAAATGTAAGAACAGAGCAGGTAACAGTCTGGAGGGAAATGTAAGAACAGAGCAGGTAACAGTCTGGAGGGAAATGTAAGAACAGAGCAGGTAACAGTCTGGAGGGAAATGTAAGAACAGAGCAGGTAAAAGTCTGGAGGGAAATGTAAGAACAGAGCAGGTAAAGGTCTGGAGGGAAATGTAAGAACAGAGCAGGTAAAAGTCTGGAGGGAAATGTAAGAACAGAGCAGGTAACAGTCTGGAGGGAAATGTAAGAACAGAGCAGGTAACAGTCTGGGGGGAAATGTAAGAACAGAGCAGGTAACAGTCTGGAGGGAAATGTAAGAACAGAGCAGGTAACAGTCTGGAGGGAAATGTAAGAACAGAGCAGGTAACAGTCTGGAGGGAGATGTAAGAACAGAGCAGGTAACAGTCTGGAGGGAGATGTAAGAACAGAGCAGGTAACAGTCTGGAGGGAGATGTAAGAACAGAGCAGGTAACAGTCTGGGGGGAAATGTAAGAACAGAGCAGGTAACAGTCTGGAGGGAAATGTAAGAACAGAGCAGGTAACAGTCTGGAGGGAAATGTAAGAACAGAGCAGGTAACAGTCTGGAGGGAAATGTAAGAACAGAGCAGGTAACAGTCTGGAGGGAGATGTAAGAACAGAGCAGGTAACAGTCTGGAGGGAGATGTAAGAACAGAGCAGGTAACAGTCTGGAGGGAGATGTAAGAACAGAGCAGGTAACAGTCTGGAGGGAGATGTAAGAACAGAGCAGGTAACAGTCTGGAGGGAGATGTAAGAACAGAGCAGGTAACAGTCTGGAGGGAGATGTAAGAACAGAGCAGGTAACAGTCTGGAGGGAGATGTAAGAACAGAGCAGGTAACAGTCTGGAGGGAAATGTAAGAACAGAGCAGGTAACAGTCTGGAGGGAAATGTAAGAACAGAGCAGGTAAAAGTCTGGAGGGAAATGTAAGAACAGAGCAGGTAACAGTCTGGAGGGAAATGTAAGAACAGAGCAGGTAACAGTCTGGAGGGAAATGTAAGAACAGAGCAGGTAACAGTCTGGAGGGAAATGTAAGAACAGAGCAGGTAACAGTCTGGAGGGAAATGTAAGAACAGAGCAGGTAAAGGTCTGGAGGGAAATGTAAGAACAGAGCAGGTAAAAGTCTGGAGGGAAATGTAAGAACAGAGCAGGTAACAGTCTGGAGGGAAATGTAAGAACAGAGCAGGTAACAGTCTGGAGGGAAATGTAAGAACAGAGCAGGTAACAGTCTGGGGGGAAATGTAAGAACAGAGCAGGTAACAGTCTGGAGGGAAATGTAAGAACAGAGCAGGTAACAGTCTGGGGGGAAATGTAAGAACAGAGCAGGTAACAGTCTGGAGGGAAATGTAAGAACAGAGCAGGTAAAAGTCTGGAGGGAAATGTAAGAACAGAGCAGGTAACAGTCTGGGGGGAAATGTAAGAACAGAGCAGGTAAAAGTCTGGAGGGAGATGTAAGAACAGAGCAGGTAAAGGTCTGGAGGGAAATGTAAGAACAGAGCAGGTAAAAGTCTGGAGGGAAATGTAAGAACAGAGCAGGTAACAGTCTGGAGGGAAATGTAAGAACAGAGCAGGTAACAGTCTGGAGGGAAATGTAAGAACAGAGCAGGTAACAGTCTGGGGGGAAATGTAAGAACAGAGCAGGTAACAGTCTGGAGGGAAATGTAAGAACAGAGCAGGTAACAGTCTGGGGGGAAATGTAAGAACAGAGCAGGTAACAGTCTGGAGGGAAATGTAAGAACAGAGCAGGTAACAGTCTGGGGGGAGATGTAAGAACAGAGCAGGTAACAGTCTGGGGGAGATGTAAGAACAGAGCAGGTAACAGTCTGGAGGGAAATGTAAGAACAGAGCAGGTAACAGTCTGGAGGGAAATGTAAGAACAGAGCAGGTAACAGTCTGGGGGGAAATGTAAGAACAGAGCAGGTAACAGTCTGGAGGGAAATGTAAGAACAGAGCAGGTAACAGTCTGGAGGGAAATGTAAGAACAGAGCAGGTAACAGTCTGGAGGGAAATGTAAGAACAGAGCAGGTAACAGTCTGGGGGGGAAATGTAAGAACAGAGCAGGTAACAGTCTGGGGGGAGATGTAAGAACAGAGCAGGTAACAGTCTGGAGGGAAATGTAAGAACAGAGCAGGTAACAGTCTGGAGGGAAATGTAAGAACAGAGCAGGTAACAGTCTGGGGGGAAATGTAAGAACAGAGCAGGTAACAGTCTGGAGGGAAATGTAAGAACAGAGCAGGTAACAGTCTGGAGGGAAATGTAAGAACAGAGCAGGTAACAGTCTGGAGGGAAATGTAAGAACAGAGCAGGTAACAGTCTGGAGGGAGATGTAAGAACAGAGCAGGTAACAGTCTGGAGGGAAATGTAAGAACAGAGCAGGTAACAGTCTGGAGGGAAATGTAAGAACAGAGCAGGTAACAGTCTGGGGGGAAATGTAAGAACAGAGCAGGTAACAGTCTGGGGGAAATGTAAGAACAGAGCAGGTAACAGTCTGGGGGGAAATGTAAGAACAGAGCAGGTAAAAGTCTGGAGAGAGATGTAAGAACAGAGCAGGTAACAGTCTGGGGGGAAATGTAAGAACAGAGCAGGTAACAGTCTGGGGGGAAATGTAAGAACAGAGCAGGTAACAGTCTGGGGGGAAATGTAAGAACAGAGCAGGTAACAGTCTGGGGGGAAATGTAAGAACAGAGCAGGTAAAAGTCTGGAGAGAGATGTAAGAACAGAGCAGGTAACAGTCTGGAGGGAAATGTAAGAACAGAGCAGGTAAAAGTCTGGAGAGAGATGTAAGAACAGAGCAGGTAACAGTCTGGAGGGAAATGTAAGAACAGAGCAGGTAACAGTCTGGGGGGAAATGTAAGAACAGAGCAGGTAAAAGTCTGGAGAGAGATGTAAGAACAGAGCAGGTAACAGTCTGGAGGGAAATGTAAGAACAGAGCAGGTAAAAGTCTGGAGGGAAATGTAAGAACAGAGCAGGTAACAGTCTGGAGGGAAATGTAAGAACAGAGCAGGTAACAGTCTGGGGGGAAATGTAAGAACAGAGCAGGTAACAGTCTGGGGGGAAATGTAAGAACAGAGCAGGTAACAGTCTGGGGGGAAATGTAAGAACAGAGCAGGTAAAAGTCTGGAGAGAGATGTAAGAACAGAGCAGGTAACAGTCTGGAGGGAAATGTAAGAACAGAGCAGGTAACAGTCTGGAGGGAAATGTAAGAACAGAGCAGGTAACAGTCTGGGGGGAAATGTAAGAACAGAGCAGGTAACAGTCTGGAGGGAAATGTAAGAACAGAGCAGGTAACAGTCTGGGGGGAAATGTAAGAACAGAGCAGGTAAAAGTCTGGAGAGAGATGTAAGAACAGAGCAGGTAAAAGTCTGGAGGGAGATGTAAGAACAGAGCAGGTAACAGTCTGGAGGGAAATGTAAGAACAGAGCAGGTAAAAGTCTGGAGGGAAATGTAAGAACAGAGCAGGTAACAGTCTGGAGGGAAATGTAAGAACAGAGCAGGTAACAGTCTGGAGGGAAATGTAAGAACAGAGCAGGTAACAGTCTGGGGGGAAATGTAAGAACAGAGAAGGTAAAAGTCTGGAGGTAAATGTAAGAACAGAGCAGGTAAAAGTCTGGAGGGAAATGTAAGAACAGAGCAGGTAAAAGTCTGGAGGGAGATGTAAGAACAGAGCAGGTAACAGTCTGGAGGGAAATGTAAGAACAGAGCAGGTAACAGTCTGGAGGGAAATGTAAGAACAGAGCAGGTAACAGTCTGGAGGGAAATGTAAGAACAGAGCAGGTAACAGTCTGGGGGGAAATGTAAGAACAGAGCAGGTAACAGTCTGGGGGGAAATGTAAGAACAGAGCAGGTAACAGTCTGGAGGGAAATGTAAGAACAGAGCAGGTAACAGTCTGGAGGGAAATGTAAGAACAGAGCAGGTAACAGTCTGGAGGGAAATGTAAGAACAGAGCAGGTAACAGTCTGGAGAGAGATGTAAGAACAGAGCAGGTAACAGTCTGGAGGGAAATGTAAGAACAGAGCAGGTAACAGTCTGGAGGGAAATGTAAGAACAGAGCAGGTAACAGTCTGGAGGGAAATGTAAGAACAGAGCAGGTAACAGTCTGGAGGGAAATGTAAGAACAGAGCAGGTAACAGTCTGGAGGGAAATGTAAGAACAGAGCAGGTAACAGTCTGGAGGGAAATGTAAGAACAGAGCAGGTAACAGTCTGGGGGGAGATGTAAGAACAGAGCAGGTAACAGTCTGGAGGGAAATGTAAGAACAGAGCAGGTAACAGTCTGGGGGGAGATGTAAGAACAGAGCAGGTAACAGTCTGGAGGGAAATGTAAGAACAGAGCAGGTAACAGTCTGGAGGGAAATGTAAGAACAGAGCAGGTAAAAGTCTGGAGGGAGATGTAAGAACAGAGCAGGTAACAGTCTGGAGGGAAATGTAAGAACAGAGCAGGTAACAGTCTGGGGGGAAATGTAAGAACAGAGCAGGTAACAGTCTGGAGGGAAATGTAAGAACAGAGCAGGTAAAAGTCTGGAGGGAGATGTAAGAACAGAGCAGGTAACAGTCTGGAGGGAAATGTAAGAACAGAGCAGGTAACAGTCTGGAGGGAAATGTAAGAACAGAGCAGGTAACAGTCTGGAGGGAAATGTAAGAACAGAGCAGGTAACAGTCTGGGGGGAAATGTAAGAACAGAGCAGGTAACAGTCTGGAGGGAGATGTAAGAACAGAGCAGGTAACAGTCTGGAGGGAAATGTAAGAACAGAGCAGGTAACAGTCTGGAGGGAAATGTAAGAACAGAGCAGGTAACAGTCTGGGGGGAAATGTAAGAACAGAGCAGGTAACAGTCTGGGGGGAAATGTAAGAACAGAGCAGGTAACAGTCTGGAGGGAAATGTAAGAACAGCGCAGGTAAAAGTCTGGAGGGAGATGTAAGAACAGAGCAGGTAACAGTCTGGAGGGAGATGTAAGAACAGAGCAGGTAACAGTCTGGAGGGAAATGTAAGAACAGAGCAGGTAACAGTCTGGAGGGAGATGTAAGAACAGAGAAGGTAACAGTCTGGAGGGAAATGTAAGAACAGAGCAGGTAACAGTCTGGAGGGAGATGTAAGAACAGAGCAGGTAACAGTCTGGGGGGAAATGTAAGAACAGAGCAGGTAACAGTCTGGGGGGAAATGTAAGAACAGAGCAGGTAACAGTCTGGAGGGAAATGTAAGAACAGAGCAGGTAACAGTCTGGGGGGAAATGTAAGAACAGAGCAGGTAACAGTCTGGAGGGAAATGTAAGAACAGAGCAGGTAACAGTCTGGAGGGAAATGTAAGAACAGAGCAGGTAACAGTCTGGAGGGAAATGTAAGAACAGAGCAGGTAACAGTCTGGAGGGAGATGTAAGAACAGAGCAGGTAACAGTCTGGGGGGAAATGTAAGAACAGAGCAGGTAACAGTCTGGAGGGAGATGTAAGAACAGAGCAGGTAACAGTCTGGAGGGAGATGTAAGAACAGAGCAGGTAACAGTCTGGGGGGAAATGTAAGAACAGAGCAGGTAACAGTCTGGAGGGAAATGTAAGAACAGAGCAGGTAACAGTCTGGGGGGAAATGTAAGAACAGAGCAGGTAACAGTCTGGAGGGAGATGTAAGAACAGAGCAGGTAACAGTCTGGAGGGAAATGTAAGAACAGAGCAGGTAACAGTCTGGAGGGAGATGTAAGAACAGAGCAGGTAACAGTCTGGGGTAGATGTAAGAACAGAGCAGGTAACAGTCTGGAGGGAAATGTAAGAACAGAGCAGGTAACAGTCTGGAGGGAAATGTAAGAACAGAGAAGGTAACAGTCTGGAGGGAAATGTAAGAACAGAGCAGGTAACAGTCTGGGGGGAGATGTAAGAACAGAGCAGGTAACAGTCTGGAGGGAAATGTAAGAACAGAGCAGGTAACAGTCTGGAGGGAAATGTAAGAACAGAGAAGGTAACAGTCTGGAGGGAAATGTAAGAACAGAGCAGGTAAAAGTCTGGAGGGAGATGTAAGAACAGAGCAGGTAACAGTCTGGAGGGAAATGTAAGAACAGAGCAGGTAACAGTCTGGGGGGAGATGTAAGAACAGAGCAGGTAACAGTCTGGGGGGAGATGTAAGAACAGAGCAGGTAACAGTCTGGAGGGAAATGTAAGAACAGAGCAGGTAACAGTCTGGAGGGAAATGTAAGAACAGAGCAGGTAACAGTCTGGGGTAGATGTAAGAACAGAGCAGGTAACAGTCTGGGGTAGATGTAAGAACAGAGCAGGTAACAGTCTGGGGGGAAATGTAAGAACAGAGCAGGTAACAGTCTGGGGTAGATGTTTTTAAAACAGAGCAGGTAACAGTCTGGAGGGAAATGTAAGAACAGAGCAGGTAACAGTCTGGGGTAGATGTAAGAACAGAGCAGGTAACAGTCTGGGGTAGATGTAAGAACAGAGCAGGTAACAGTCTGGAGGGAAATGTAAGAACAGAGCAGGTAACAGTCTGGGGGGAGATGTAAGAACAGAGCAGGTAACAGTCTGGAGGGAAATGTAAGAACAGAGCAGGTAACAGTCTGGGGTAGATGTAAGAACAGAGCAGGTAACAGTCTGGGGTAGATGTAAGAACAGAGCAGGTAACAGTCTGGGGGGAAATGTAAGAACAGAGCAGGTAACAGTCTGGAGGGAAATGTAAGAACAGAGCAGGTAACAGTCTGGGGGGAAATGTAAGAACAGAGCAGGTAACAGTCTGGAGGGAGATGTAAGAACAGAGCAGGTAACAGTCTGGAGGGAAATGTAAGAACAGAGCAGGTAACAGTCTGGAGGGAAATGTAAGAACAGAGCAGGTAACAGTCTGGAGGGAAATGTAAGAACAGAGCAGGTAACAGTCTGGAGGGAAATGTAAGAGCAGAGCAGGTAACAGTCTGGAGGGAAATGTAAGAGCAGAGCAGGTAACAGTCTGGAGGGAAATGTAAGAACAGAGCAGGTAACAGTCTGGAGGGAAATGTAAGAGCAGAGCAGGTAACAGTCTGGGGGGAAATGTAAGAACAGAGCAGGTAACAGTCTGGAGGGAGATGTAAGAACAGAGCAGGTAACAGTCTGGAGGGAGATGTAAGAACAGAGCAGGTAACAGTCTGGAGGGAGATGTAAGAACAGAGCAGGTAACAGTCTGGGGGGAGATGTAAGAACAGAGCAGGTAACAGTCTGGGGGGAAATGTAAGAACAGAGCAGGTAACAGTCTGGGGGGAAATGTAAGAACAGAGCAGGTAACAGTCTGGAGGGAAATGTAAGAACAGAGCAGGTAACAGTCTGGAGAGAAATGTAAGAACAGAGCAGGTAACAGTCTGGGGGGAAATGTAAGAACAGAGCAGGTAACAGTCTGGAGGGAAATGTAAGAACAGAGCAGGTAACAGTCTGGAGGGAGATGTAAGAACAGAGCAGGTAAAAGTCTGGGGGGAAATGTAAGAACAGAGCAGGTAAAAGTCTGGGGGGAAATGTAAGAACAGAGCAGGTAACAGTCTGGGGGGAGATGTAAGAACAGAGAAGGTAACAGTCTGGGGGGAAATGTAAGAACAGAGCAGGTAACAGTCTGGAGGGAGATGTAAGAACAGAGCAGGTAACAGTCTGGGGGGAAATGTAAGAACAGAGCAGGTAACAGTCTGGAGGGAAATGTAAGAACAGAGCAGGTAACAGTCTGGAGGGAAATGTAAGAACAGAGCAGGTAACAGTCTGGAGGGAAATGTAAGAACAGAGCAGGTAACAGTCTGGAGGGAAATGTAAGAACAGAGCAGGTAACAGTCTGGAGGGAAATGTAAGAACAGAGCAGGTAACAGTCTGGAGGGAAACGTAAGAACAGAGCAGGTAACAGTCTGGAGGGAGATGTAAGAACAGAGCAGGTAAAAGTCTGGAGGGAGATGTAAGAACAGAGCAGGTAACAGTCTGGGGGGAGATGTAAGAACAGAGCAGGTAACAGTCTGGGGGGAGATGTAAGAACAGAGCAGGTAAAAGTCTGCGAGGAAGGAGAAAAGGCACAGGATTAGTATTTTATTTTCCGCACCAAACAACAAAACGCATCTTCTTCTTGTGGCCTTTTTCCAAATCACCGTCACTTTGTTGCTCCTGCGTTACGGTGACGCGGGCGATTTTCTAAAATCCCTATGGAATCCACAAGGGGCAGATAGTTGTAGCCGATAGTTTTCTGATGAATTGATTCGTTGTTATTTTGAAAATCTTTTGTTTAGAAATTTTTTTTAAAAATGTTTAATTTTGTAACTTCAGTTTTATTTTACATATAAACATTTTGTCAAAAGCATCAAATCCATCAAAACAATCAGGAGCATCAGGAGCTGTTCTTTATGTTTCTAATATACCATATATACTCGAGTATAAGCCAAGGGTGGGAAATGCAATGCCCCAGCCCCAATATATCACCAGACAACCTTATAGTATATAGCCAGCAAACTCCCAGTAGTATATAGCCTGCCAGCCCCCAGTATATAGCCAGCCAGCCCCTACTAGTATACAGCCAGCCAGCCCCAGTAGTATACAGCTTGCCAGCCTCCAGTATATAGTCTGCCAGCCCCCAGTAGGATATAGCCAGCCAGCCCCCATTAGTATATCGTCTGCCAGCCACAGTATGTAGCCAGCAAGCCCCCAGTAGTATATAGTCTGCCAGCCCTTAATATATAGCCAGCCAGCTCCCTGTAGTATATAACCTGCTAGCCCTTAGTAGTATATAGTCTGCCAGCCTTCACTATACAGCCAGACAGCCCCCAGTAGTATATAGCCTGCCAGCCTGCAGTATACAGCCAGACAGCCCCCAGTAGTATATAGCCTGGCAGACCCCAGTAGTATTTAGCCTGCCAGCCCCCAGTAGTATATAGTCTGCCAGCCCCCAGTATATAGCCAGCCAGCCCCCAGTAGTATATAGTCTGCCAGCCCCCAGTATATAGCCAGCCAGCCCCTAGTACTTTATAGCCTGTCAGCCGACAGTATACAGCCAGCCAGCTCCCAGTAGTATTCAGCCTGCCAGCCCCCAGTAGTATATAGTCTGCCAGCCCCCAGTAGTATATAGTCTGCCAGCCCCCAGTATATAGCCAGCCAGCCCCCAGTATATAGCCAGCCAGCCCCGAGTACTTTTTAGCCTGCTAGCCGACAGTATACAGCCAGCCAGCTCCCAGTAGTATTCAGCCTGCCAGCCCCCAGTAGTATATAGTCTGCCAGCCCCCAGTAGTATATAGTCTGCCAGCCCCCAGTATGTAGCCAGCCATCCCCCAGTAGTATATAGTCTGCCAGCCCCCAGTATATAGATAGCCAGCCCCCAATAGTATATAACCTGCCATCCCCCAGTATATAGCCTGCCAGCCCCCAGTAGTATATAGCCTGCCAACCCCGGTAGTATATAATCTGCCAGCCCCCAGTACTATATAGTCTGCCAGCCCCCAGTAGTATATAGCCTGCCAACCCCAGTAGTATATAATCTGCCAGCCTCCAGTAGTATATAGCCTGCCAGCCCCCGTATATAGCCTGCCAGCCCCAGTATATAGCCAGCCAGCACACATTAGTATATAGCCTGCCAGCCCCCAGTATGTAGCCTGCCAGCCCTCACTAGTATATAGTCTGCCAGCCCCCAGTATACAGCCAGCCAGCTCCCAGTAGCACATAGCCTGCCAGCCCCGAATAGTATATAGTCTGCCAGCCCCCAGTATGTAGCCAGCCAGCCCCCCGTAGTATATAGTCTGCCAGCCCCCTGTATGTAGCCAGCCAGCCCCCAGTAGTATATAGCCTGCCAACCCCAGTAGTATATAGCCTGCCAACCCCAGTAGTATATAGTCTGCCAGCCCCCAGTAGTAAATAGCCTGCCAACCCCAGTAGTATATAATCTGCCACCCCCCAGTAGTATATAGCCTGCCAGCCCCCAGTAGTATATAGCCTGCCAGCCCCCAGTATATAGCCAGCCAGCCCCAGTAGTATATAGCCAGCCAGCCCCAGTAGTATATAGCCAGCCCCCATTAGTATATAGCCTGCCAGCCCCCAGTATGTAGCCTGCCAACCCCAGTAGTATATAATCTGCCAACCCCAGTAGTATATAGTCTGCCAGCCCCCAGTAGTATATAGCCTGCCAACCCCAGTAGTATATAATCTGACAGCCCCCAGTAATATATAGCCTGCCAACCTCAGTAATATATAGTCTGCCAGCTCCCAATAGCATATAGCCTGCCAGCCCTCAGTAGTATATAGTTTGCCAGCCCTCAGTAGTATATAGTTTGCCAGCCCCCAATAGTATATAGCCAGCCAGCCCCAGTGGTATATAGCCTGCCAGCCCTCAGTAGTATATAGTTTGCCAGCCCTCAATAGTATATAGCCAGCCCCCAGTAGTATATAGTCTGCCAGCCCCAGTAGTATATAGCCAGCAAGCCCTCAGTAGCATATAATTGTTTGCCAGCCCCCAATAGTATATAGCCTGCCAGCCCCCAGTATATAGCCAGCCTGCCCCCAGTAGTATATAGTGGCCAACCCTCCAATAATATATAGCCTGCCAGCCCCAGTAGTATATGGCCTGCCAGCCCTCAGTAGTATATAGTTTGCCAGCCCTCAATAGTATATAGCCAGCCCCCAGTAGTATATAGTCTGCCAGCCCCAGTAGTATATAGCCAGCAAGCCCTCAGTAGCATATAGTTGTTTTCCAGCCCCCAATAGTATATAGCCTGCCAGCCCCCAGTATATAGCCAGCCTGCCCCCAGTAGTATATAGTGGCCAACCCTCCAATAATATATAGCCTGCCAGCCCCAGTAGTATATGGCCTGCCAGCCCTCAGTAGTATATAGTTTGCCAGCCCTCAATAGTATATAGCCAGCCCCCAGTAGTATATAGTCTGCCAGCCCCAGTAGTATATAGCCAGCAAGCCCTCAGTAGCATATAGTTGTTTGCAAGCCCCCAATAGTATATAGCCTGCCAGCCCCCAGTATATAGCCAGCCTGCCCCCAGTAGTATATAGTGGCCAACCCTCCAATAATATATAGCCTGCCAGCCCCTGTAGTATATAGCCTGCCAGCCCCTGTAGTATATAGCCTGCATATACAGGACCCCCTGACTATAAGTTACTCTGGACTATAGGACCCCCTGACTATAAGATACACTGGACTATAGGACCTTCCTGACTATAAGATACACTGGACTATAGGACCCCCCCTGACTATAAGTTACTCTGGACTATAGGACCCCCCTGATTAATGTTAGATGATTAGAACATCCTTCTGCCAGTGATTGGGTTAATGTTGTCTGAGTCTTGTGTCCCTTGTTAGTATCTGATAAGAGGAGGTGAGTATTTGCTATTATTCTTTATACACAGTCACCGCACCCTGCGCCCTGTAACAATGGCGCCGGGTATAAATCACATCTGGTGACTGCGCCGTCACGTATCAGGACACGAGAGAAACGTGTATGTGGCATCACCAGAGACTCGTCTTACTACACCAGTATCATGTGTCTGCCATGATGGATCGGGATGTCACATGACTGGTGGCCTCCTCAATGTCACCTATAGATGATATATAGGACCCTGTGCACATTCCACCTGCTGGAGTCTCATTTATCCTGTAATACAGTGTCAGACTGCGGAGTCCAGTGACATTGATCCTGGGGTCACTGCAGTACATGGGACAATGACCTTTACATCGCGGAGTCCGGGGTCATGGGATTTCTAGGCAGAGAAATAAATAATAACGTAATCGCTTTCCCCTCCCATCTCTCTGCTGCTCGGATCTTGGTTTGTAGGGAAAAAAAATTGGGGAAACTTTGAGATTCCCTCCTGTTTTCCCAAGTTATGATTGTGGATGGGCTTTGGCTAAAGAGGTGTCAGCACTAAGGAACAACATTACCCTATACAGAAGGAAGATGTAGCTCCCGGATACTATGGATACACAGGGAAGACGTAGCTCCCAGAGACTATGGATACACAAAGGGAAGACGTAGCTCCCGGACACTATGGATACACAGGGAAGACGTAGCTCCCGGACACTATGGATACACAGGGAAGACGTAGCTCCCGGACACTATGGATACACACAGGGAAGACGTAGCTCCCGGACACTATGGATACACAGGGAAGACGTAGCTCCCGGACACTATGGATACACACAGGGAAGACGTAGCTCTCGGACACTATGGATATACACAGGGAAGACGTAGCTCCCGGACACTATGGATACACACAGGGAAGACGTAGCTCCCGGACACTATGGATACACAGGGAAGACGTAGCTCTCGGACACTATGGATATACACAGGGAAGACGTAGCTCCCGGACACAATGGATACACACAGGGAAGACGTAGCTCCCGGACACTATGGATACACAGGGAAGACGTAGCTCCCGGACACTATGGATACACACAGGGAAGACGTAGCTCCCGGACACTATGGATACACACAGGGAAGACGTAGCTCCCGGACACTATGGATACACACAGGGAAGACGTAGCTCCCGGACATTATGGATACACAGGGAAGACGTGGCTACCGGACACTATGGATACACAGGGAAGACGTAGCTCGCGGACACTATTGATACACAGGGAAGACGTAGCTCTCGGACACTATGGATATACACAGGGAAGACGTAGCTCCCGGACACTATGGATACACACAGGGAAGACGTAGCTCCTGGACACAATGGATACACAGGGAAGACGTAGCTCCCGGACACTATGGATACACAGGGAAGGCGTAGCTCTCGGACACTATGGATACACAGGGAAGACGTAGCTCTCGGACACTATGGATACACACAGGGAAGACGTAGCTCTCAGACACTATGGATATACACAGGGAAGACGTAGCTCTCGGACACTATGGATATACACAGGGAAGACGTAGCTCCCGGACACAATGGATACACACAGGGAAGACGTAGCTCCCGGACACAATGGATACACAGGGAAGACGTAGCTCCCGGACACTATGGATACACAGGGAAGACTTAGCTCCCGGACACTATGGATACACACAGGGAAGACGTAGCTCCCGGACACTATGGATACACACAGGGAAGACGTAGCTTCCGGACACTATGGATACACACAGGGAAGACGTAGCTCCCGGACATTATGGATACACAGGGAAGACGTGGCTACCGGACACTATGGATACACAGGGAAGACGTAGCTCCCGGACACTATTGATACAAAGGGAAGACGTACCTCTCGGACACTATGGATATACACAGGGAAGACGTAGCTCCCGGACACTATGGATACACAGGGAAGACGTAGCTCCCGGACACAATGGATACACACAGGGAAGACGTAGCTCTCGGACACTATGGATATACACAGGGAAGACGTAGCTCCCGGACACTATGGATACACACAGGGAAGACGTAGCTCCCGGACACTATGGATACACACAGGGAAGACGTAGCTCCTGGACACAATGGATACACAGGGAAGACGTAGCTCTCGGACACTATGGATACACAGGGAAGACGTAGCTCTCGGACACTATGGATACACAGGGAAGACGTAGCTCCCGGACACTATGGATACACACAGGGAAGACGTAGCTCCCGGACACTATGGATACACACAGGGAAGACGTAGCTCCCGGACACTATGGATACACACAGGGAAGACGTAGCTCCCGGACATTATGGATACACAGGGAAGACGTGGCTACCGGACACTATGGATACACAGGGAAGACGTAGCTCGCGGACACTATTGATACACAGGGAAGACGTAGCTCTCGGACACTATGGATATACACAGGGAAGACGTAGCTCCCGGACACTATGGATACACACAGGGAAGACGTAGCTCCTGGACACAATGGATACACAGGGAAGACGTAGCTCCCGGACACTATGGATACACAGGGAAGGCGTAGCTCTCGGACACTATGGATACACAGGGAAGACGTAGCTCTCGGACACTATGGATACACACAGGGAAGACGTAGCTCTCAGACACTATGGATATACACAGGGAAGACGTAGCTCTCGGACACTATGGATATACACAGGGAAGACGTAGCTCCCGGACACAATGGATACACACAGGGAAGACGTAGCTCCTGGACACAATGGATACACAGGGAAGACGTAGCTCCCGGACACTATGGATACACAGGGAAGACTTAGCTCCCGGACACTATGGATACACACAGGGAAGACGTAGCTCCCGGACACTATGGATACACACAGGGAAGACGTAGCTTCCGGACACTATGGATACACACAGGGAAGACGTAGCTCCCGGACATTATGGATACACAGGGAAGACGTGGCTACCGGACACTATGGATACACAGGGAAGACGTAGCTCCCGGACACTATTGATACAAAGGGAAGACGTACCTCTCGGACACTATGGATATACACAGGGAAGACGTAGCTCCCGGACACTATGGATACACACAGGGAAGACGTAGCTCCTGGACACAATGGATATACAGGGAAGACGTAGCTCTCGGACACTATGGATACACAGGGAAGACGTAGCTCTCGGACACTATGGATACACAGGGAAGACGTAGCTCTCGGACACTATGGATACACAGGGAAGACGTAGCTCCCGGACACTATGGATACACAGGGAAGACGTAGCTCCCGGACACTATGGATACACAGGGAAGATGTAGCTCCCGGATACTATGGATACACAGGGAAGACGTAGCTCCCGGACACTATGGATACACAGGGAAGACGTAGCTCCCGCACACTATGGATACACACAGGGAAGACGTAGCTCCCAGACACTATGGATACACACAGGGAAGATGTAGCTCCCAGACACTATGGATACACACAGGGAAGACGTAGCTCCCGGACATTATGGATACACACAGGGAAGACGTAGCTCCCGGACACTATGGATACACACAGGGAAGACGTAGCTCCTGGACACTATGGATACACACAGGGAAGACGTAGCTCCCGGACACTATGGATACACAGGGAAGACGTAGCTCCCGGACACTATGGATACACACAGGGAAGACGTAGCTCCCAGACACTATGGATACACACAGGGAAGACGTAGCTCCCGGACACTATGGATACACAGGGAAGACGTAGCTCTCGGACACTATGGATACACAGGGAAGACGTAGCTCCCGGACACTATGGATATACACAGGGTAGACGTAGTTCCCGGACACTATGGATACAAACAGGGAAGACGTAGCTCCCGGACACTATGGATACACAGGGAAGACGTAGCTCTCGGACACTATGGATACACAGGGAAGACGTAGCTCTCGGACACTATGGATACACAGGGAAGACGTAGCTCCCGGACACTATGGATACACAGGGAAGATGTAGCTCCCGGATACTATGGATATACACAGGGAAGACGTAGCTCCCGGACACTATGGATACACAGGGAAGACGTAGCTCCCGGACACTATGGAAACACAGGGAAGACGTAGCTCCCGGACACTATGGATACACACAGGGTAGACTTAGCTCCCGGACACTATGGATATACACAGGGTAGATGTAGCTCCCGGATACTATGGATACACAAAGGGAAGACGTAGCTCCCGGACACTATGGATACACACAGGGAAGACGTAGCTCCCGGACACTATGGATATACACAGGGTAGATGTAGCTCCCGGATACTATGGATACACAGGGAAGACGTAGCTCCCGAACACTATGGATACACAGAGAAGACTTAGCTCCCGAACACTATGGATACACAGAGAAGACTTAGCTCCCGGACCCTATGGATACACAGGGAAGACGTAGCACCCGGACACTATGGATACACAGGGAAGACGTAGCTCCCGGACACTATGGATACACAGGGTAGACGTAGCTCCCGGACACTATGGATACACACAGGGAAGACGTAGCTCCCGGACACTATGGATACACATGGAAGACGTAGCTCCCGGACACTATGGAGATACACAGGGAAGACGTAGCTCCCGGACACTATGGATACACAGGGAAGACGTAGCTCCCGGACACTATGGATACACAGGGAAGACGTAGCTCCCGGACAATATGGATACACACAGGGTAGACGTAGCTCCCGGACACTATGGATACACAGGGAAGACGTAGCTCCCGGACACTATGGATACACAGGGAAGACGTAGCTCCCGGACACTATGGATACAAAGGGAAGACGTAGCTCCCGGACACTATGGATATACACAGGGTAGACATAGCTCCCGGACACTATGGATATACAAAGGTAGACTTAGCTCCCGGACACTATGGATACACAGGGAAGACGTAGCTCCCGGACACTATGGATATACACAGGGTAGACATAGCTCCCGGACACTATGGATACACAGGGAAGACGTAGCTCCCGGACACTATGGATACACAGGGAAGACTTAGCTCCCGGACACTATGGATATACACAGGGTAGACGTAGCTCCCGGACACTATGGATACACAGGGAAGACGTAGCTCCCAGACACTATGGATACACAGGGAAGACGTAGCTCCCGGACACTATGGATACACAGGGAAGACGTAGCTCCCGGACACTATGGCTACACACAGGGAAGACGTAGCTCCTGGACACTATGGATACACAGGGAAGACGTAGCTCCCGGACACTATGGATACACAGGGAAGACTTAGCTCCCGGACACTATGGATACACAGGGAAGACTTAGCTCCCGGGAACTATGGATATACACAGGGTAGACATAGCTCCCGGACACTATGGATACACACAGGAAAGACGTAGCTCCCGGACACTATGGATATACACAGACTGACCGTATTAACGCTACCCAACCAAAGTGTACCCCACTCCCCCTTTCCCAAAAAACCAACAGAACTACAACTCTTGGGATAAAAAACAGGGGGTCGGCCACAGCTTTATTATTTACATAACAGATTTAATGACCTGTGGGAAGAACCCTGACCCTTACCCTAACTTCACCTTGCATGCCTGGCCCCGCCTCCGCGGGGGCATGTCCTAGTTGTTCCGTCAGGTGATTTAACTAACCGCCGAGAGGGTCAAGATTCCACCACAGGCCAAGCTGTGACTACCAACAACAAACATGAATAACGCAATAACAAAGATCAAAGAATAAAAATTAACAAAAACCAATAAATACCATATTAACATAGGGAGGGTGGGTGGGATCTCTTGAGCGCGGAGCAGTCAAAGAGGCTGGCTAGCTCCGCGCTCAAGAATAAATATCCTGGCCCGCTGCCCCCCAGTGGCCAGCGGAACTCACTGGCCACCAATGAAAATTTACCATCGGAGGAAAGGGGAGGGGGAGAGCAGGAGGGACCGTGCCCCTTAAAGGAGCCAGAGCACGGCCAGTCCTGCAGCCCCCCCGCTTATACAGCCTGCGGGCTGAGCAGACTGACCGTATTAACGCTACCCAACCAAAGTGTACCCCACTCCCCCTTTCCCAAAAAACCAACAGAACTACAACTCTTGGGATAAAAAACAGGGGGTCGGCCACAGCTTTATTATTTGCATAACAGATTTAATGACCTGTGGGAAGAACCCTGACCCTTACCCTAACTTCACCTTGCATGCCTGGCCCCGCCTCCGCGGGGGCATGTCCTAGTTGTTCCGTCAGGTGATTTAACTAACCGCCGAGAGGGTCAAGATTCCACCACAGGCCACTAGGAGAACAGTGTAACCCTACACTGTGCTCCGACCCCCACACAAGAGGAATAAGGCCCTCTCGATGGCATCCTGCAAACCAGAAAGGAAAATATCCAGGCCGATGTCATTGAGGTGAACACCGTCCTCCCTCATGAGGCCTGCATTATCTCCCTCCAGCTGCCGATGCCTAACCACTACCCCACACCTGGACCTAACAAAACGCGCCACCCTCATATTCAGCATCCTCCTCGCCCTTTCGATGGATTCGGGGTTACGGGCACCATTCCAGATTCCTCTCGGCACGATCTCCGACCACACCACCACCAAGTCCTGGAAGAAAGCTGCAAACCGCTCAAAGTCCGACTTCATAACCGAAATCAATTCCGCCAGCCGTGTTGAACACATGTCGTTCCCTCCGGCATGCACCACAAGCACCGTCGGACCCGGGGAAGACTTGCTGATCGCCACCACCTCAGGAAGCACCTGCAGCCATTTCAGGCCCCTGATTCCCCTCCAGGACAGGTCCGCATTGGTGAACCCCAAGTTTAAACCTCCCGGCCGAACTGCTGCTCGCCGAGCCGCCCAATATATATAGGAGTGGCCGACCAGCCAAACCCTAGGCCGGGGAAAACCATGGCTGTTCCAGGTGCTCTCCGCCAATGAGGATTGGATCAACGGTGTCAACTGTTCACCACCAGGTCCCACAGGAAGGGGGGGCAGGGGTACCCCTCCGGGTCCGCCAGGGGGTGGAAATCCCTGAAACGCTGTAGCTGAAAACGAGATAACATGTCAGCAACCACATTAAACTCGCCAGGAACATGCCTAGCCCTGAAGACTATATTCAATTGCAAACATCGCAGAACCAAATGCCTAAGCAGGGCAAGAACCTGTAAAGAACTGGAGGTGAGACCATTCAGGGCCCGGACCGTACTTTCGTTGTCCGACCAAAAACGAATCCGTTTATTTGCCATCTCATGACCCCAAAGTTCCACAGCCACCACAATTGGAAAGAGCTCTAGCAAGGTCAAATTCTTTGTGAAATCCCTCTCCAACCACTGCGGCGGCCACCGCTCCGCTGACCACTGCTTACCAAAAATGGCACCGTACCCCACCGATCCTGCCGCGTCCGTAAATAACTGTAAGTCAGCGTTGTCAATCTCGTGTTCAAGAAATGCTGACACACCAGTATAATCCGTCAAAAAGGACCTCCAGACCCGCAAATCGTCTTTCAGAACCACCGTCAAACGTATATGATGATATGGCTTCGAAACACCGGCCGTAGCCAGCGACAACCTCCTAGCAAAAACTCTACCCATGGGAAAAATTCTACACGCAAAGGCCAATTGGCCCAGCACAGACTGCAGTCGCTGCAAGGTCACTTTATCGGACAAAAGGCACAAGTCAATGTCACCCCGCAAACGTTCCAATTTATCAGCAGGGAGGCTGAGGGTCATTTCTTCTGAGTCAATCAAAATACCCAGGAAGGTCAGGCGGTGAGTGGGACCCTCCGTCTTCTCTGCTGACAAGGGAACACCGAAAAAATCTGCGAAGTGACGGAACATGGTCAATAGTCTCAAGCACTCGTGAGAGTCCTTCGGACCCACAAACAAAAAATCATCCAAATAATGAATGACCCAATTCGAACCAGCCTCTAAACGAAGAACCCATTCCAAAAAACTGCTAAACATTTCAAAAAACCTACAGGATATAGAGCAACCCATGGGAAGGCACATGTCCACAAAGAAAGAATCGTTAATTCTGCAACCCAGTAGATGAAAACAGGACGGATGCACCGGGAGGAGGCGGAAAGCCGACTCAATGTCCGACTTAGCCATAAGGGCCCCCGGACCGGCTTTATTCAACAGGAGAACCGCTTTGTCAAAAGAAGTGTAAGAAACAGCCACCTCCTCCTGGGGAATACCATCATTGACTGAGTCGCCCTCCGGATACGACAAATGGTGTATCAGGCGGAACTTACCCGACTCTTTCTTTGGGACCAAACCAAGCGGAGAGACCCGCAAATTATCAAAAGGCGGCAACAAAAAGGGGCCCGCCATCCTGCCCAACTCAACCACCTTTAACAATTTTTCCTCCACCAGTGACTCGTTGTCCCTAACCGATTTAAGATTGTTTGACAACATCAGACCTTCACGTGGTACAAACGGAATCACAAAACCAAAGGTAAAACCGTCAAGCAGCACTTTTGCCTCCTGCTTCAGGTGGTAACTGTCTAACCACGGCCGCATCCTTTGCACCCGAACCGGAGTCCTCCCCCCTGACAGCTGTGGAAGATTTCGCAGGGGTTCTCTGCCTTTTAAAGCACCGGAGCGCGGAATGGGCCCCGCCGCAAATGGAGCATTCGTGCTTGAACTTACAGGATGCAAAGAAGCGGCAGTGGCCTTCGTTAAACAACCAACAGGATCCCGGACGCTTGGAAGCCGCCCCGGACTGCGAGCCCGAGACGGCTCCCGACGGAAAGGGACCCTGAGGCTTCTGTGTCATCATAAACTGAATCCAAACATCAGTTGCTTTAGTCGCCCATCCAACCTCCGGACTCGCCGCTAAGCGACGCCGAAACTCCTCGTCATATCTCCACCAAGCTGAACCTCCATGCAATTTATGCGCAGTATATATAGTATCCAAATACACAAACATATCCTGCGCACAGGCAGGCTTCTGTCGCACAATGATACTAGACATAACAGCAAAAGCTTGAAGCCAGTTGCCAAAGGTCCTTGCGACCTTAGGCTTCTTGTCATCACCCTTCTCAAAACGCTTCTCCTTATCTACCGTCAACTGATCAGGAGATAACAATGTCCAAATATCAATATACTCAAAATTAACGATTTTCTCCCGGAGGTCAGCAGCCACCCGTGTGCCCAAAGGAGCTACGCCACAAAACAAGGAATCCCTAAAAAGCATCCCTGCTGACCCCGGGGCCTGCACAGGCGGCAACGATGTCGCCCCTGGGGAAGTCCCGGAGGCACCAGCCTCCATTCTTGCCACAACCGCCTTAAGGGCGCCCACAACATCATCACCAGCAATAACAGACTTTTTCCATGCGGTCTCACAGGACAACTCACCCGCTGGAGGAACGACCTGCTGCAGAACCACTGGAGGAGGAGGCGCCATGGGTGCGCTAGGCAACGCTGAGGATGGGACCGTTGGCGGTACCCTCGCCTCTTCTACCCCATGAGGTGGAGAAGAGTGTTGCCGTCTCCGCGACCGCCTCTCTCTGGAGCGGGTGTGACCACCGCTGGACGAGGATGAAGAGCGCCTGGAATATGTCCGGCCCCAGCTGGATCTACCAGACCGCCTACTGTCTCTGTCACGAGACCTGGACCGCTTACGGCTCACCCAAGTGGAGCGGGAAAAGGAACGTGAAGATCGAGACCGGTGTCTACACTGTCCCTCCGGGCTGTGCGGCCGAGGCCCAGCCCCCGAGCGGTACCTGCGCTGCGGAAATTCCGAACAGCTGCAGGCCACGCTGGAGTGGCTATGACCCCTGTCGCGCCGGTCCCGCGGAGCGCCGGCCGCCGAAACAGCGTGCCGGCGGTCCGCGGGTTCATCACTATCGACCTCGTCACCCGCCAAGGCAGGACCCGAGGGGTAGGAGGGGGGCGGGGGGGTGAATGTGGGCGAAGGAGGGTGTGTGGTGCTTGGTGCAAACGGTGGCTGCTGAGCCACCGCACTATGTGACATGTGTGTGTCGGAAGCGGGGGCTGTATCAGTGTGTGGTGTTTGCACTGTATTACTGCTGGCACCCAGCCCAAACCACCTAGCTAAACGACCAGGCTGTTTGGGCAGGGAACCAGCAGGGGGAGCAGCTGTAACCTGAGCTGCGCCTGGAGGCACAGCCAGGTTAACTGGGTGAGGAGACGCAGGAGCAGGCGTGCCCTGCATCTCCTCCCCACGCGGGGACCTTGTTACCGCCGGCGTCGGCCCGCCTGCTGCGGCCAACGCACGGCTACTGGCCTTAGCAGAGCGCGACATGCGCTCTGCCGGCCGCGGAGCCGAGGCAGGGTTCCGAGACGGAGCCCGCGCTCGGCTCCGAGTCTTGATGGGGGAGGGACTAAGCCTGCACGGCGCACGACCGCGCCGTGCAGGCCGGGCAGCAGGAGGATCGGGCACCGGAGGAGCCGACACGGGGAGAGAGGGAGCCGGCTGGGACAGCAATGGAGTTAGCCAGCCGGAGCCCTCTCTCCTCAGCTTCTCCTCAAGAAAAGCCATTAAAGCGGGGTCCGCCATAGTACTTGCGGGTCCAGGAATCTCTTGAGCGCGGAGCAGTCAAAGAGGCTGGCTAGCTCCGCGCTCAAGAATAAATATCCTGGCCCGCTGCCCCCCAGTGGCCAGCGGAACTCACTGGCCACCAATGAAAATTTACCATCGGAGGAAAGGGGAGGGGGAGAGCAGGAGGGACCGTGCCCCTTAAAGGAGCCAGAGCACGGCCAGTCCTGCAGCCCCCCCGCTTATACAGCCTGCGGGCTGAGCAGGGTAGACATAGCTCCCGGACCCTATGGATACACAGGGAAGACGTAGCTCCCGGACACTATGGATACACACAGGGTAGACGTAGCTCCCGGACACTATGGATACACAGGGAAGACGTAGCTCCCGGACACTATGGATACACAGGGAAGACGTAGCTCCCGGACACTATGGATACACAGGGAAGACGTAGCTCCCAGACACTATGGATACACACAGGGAAGACGTAGCTCCCGGACACTATGGATACACAGGGAAGACGTAGCTCCCGGACACTATGGATACACAGGGAAGACGTAGCTCCCAGACACTATGGATACACAGGGAAGACGTAGCTCCCGGACACTATGGATACACAGGGAAGACGTAGCTCCCACAGACTATGGATTCACAGGGAAGACGTAGCTTTCAGACACTATGGATACACACAGGGAAGACATAGCTCCCGGACACTATGGATACACAGGGAAGACGTAGCTCCCGGACACTATGGATACACAGGGAAGACGTAGCTCCCGGACACTATGGATACACACAGGGAAGACGTAGCTCCCGGACACTATGGATACACACAGGGAAGACGTAGCTTTCAGACACTATGGATACACAAAAAGGAAGACATAGCTCCCAGACACTATGGATACACAGGGAAGACGTAGCTCCTGGACACTATGGATACACAGGGAAGACGTAGCTCCCGGACACTATGGATACACAGGGAAGACGTAGCTTTCAGACACTATGGATACACACAGGGAAGACGTAGCTCCCGGACACTAATGATACACAGGGAAGACGTAGCTCCCAGACACTATGGATACACACAGGGAAGACGTAGCTCCCGGACACTATGGATACACAGGGAAGACGTAGCTCCCGGACACTATGGATACACACAGGGAAGACGTAGCTCCCGGACACTATGGATACACAGGGAAGACGTAGCTCCCGGACACTATGGATACACACAGGGAAGACGTGGCTCCCGGACACTATGGATATACACAGGGAAGACGTAGCTCCCGGACACTATGGATACACACAGGGAAGACGTAGCTTTCAGACACTATGGATACACACAGGGAAGACATAGCTCCCGGACACTATGGATACACAGGGAAGACGTAGCTCCCACAGACTATGGATACACAGGGAAGACGTAGCTCCCGGACACTATGGATACACACAGGGAAGACGTAGCTTTCAGACACTATGGATACACACAGGGAAGACATAGCTCCCAGACACTATGGATACACAGGGAAGACGTAGCTCCTGGACACTATGGATACACAGGGAAGACGTAGCTCCCACAGACTATGGATACACAGGGAAGACGTAGCTCCTGGACACTATGGATACACAGGGAAGACGTAGCTCCCGGACACTATGGATACACAGGGAAGACGTAGCTCCCGGACACTATGGATACACACAGGGAAGACGTAGCTCCCGGACACTATGGATACACAGGGAAGACGTAGCTCCCGGACACTATGGATACACAGGGAAGACGTAGCTCCCGGACACTATGGATACACAGGGAAGACGTAGCTCCCGGACACTATGGATACACACAGGGAAGACGTGGCTCCCGGACACTACGGATACACAGGGAAGACGTAGCTTTCAGACACTATGGATACACACAGGGAAGACATAGCTCCCGGACACTATGGATACACAGGGAAGACGTAGCTCCCACAGACTATGGATACACAGGGAAGACGTAGCTCCCGGACACTATGGATACACACAGGGAAGACGTAGCTTTCAGACACTATGGATACACACAGGGAAGACATAGCTCCCAGACACTATGGATACACAGGGAAGACGTAGCTCCTGGACACTATGGATACACAGGGAAGACGTAGCTCCCGGACACTATGGATACACAGGGAAGACGTAGCTCCCGGACACTATGGATACACACAGGGAAGACGTAGCTCCCGGACACTATGGATACACAGGGAAGACGTAGCTCCCGGACACTATGGATACACAGGGAAGACGTAGCTTTCAGACACTATGGATACACACAGGGAAGACGTAGCTCCCGGACACTAATGATACACAGGGAAGACGTAGCTCCCGGACACTATGGATATACACAGGGTAGACGTAGCTCTCGGACACTATGGATATACACAGGGAAGACGTAGCTCCCGGACACTAATGATACACAGGGAAGACGTAGCTCCCGGACACTATGGATATACACAGGGTAGACGTAACACCCGGACACTATGGATATACACAGGGTAGACGTAGCTCCCGGACACTATGGATACACAGGGAAGACATAGCACCCGGACACTATGGATACACAGGGAAGACATAGCACCCGGACACTATGGATACACAGGGTAGACGTAGCTCTCGGACACTATGGATATACACAGGGAAGACGTACCTCTCGGACACTATGGATACACAGGGAAGACGTAGCACCCGGACACTTTGGATACACACAGGGAAGACGTAGCTCCCGGACACTATGGATACACACAGGGAAGACGTAGCTCCCGGACACTATGGATACACAGGGAAGACATAGCACCCGGACACTATGGATACACAGGGAAGACGTAGCTCCCGGACACTATGGATACACACAGGGAAGACGTAGCTCCCGGACACTAATGATACACAGGGAAGGCGTAGCTCTCGGACACTATGGATATACACAGGGAAGACGTAGCTCTCGGACACTATGGATACACAGGGAAGACGTAGCTCCCGGATACTATGGATATACACAGGGAAGACGTAGCTCTCGGACACTATGGATACACAGGGAACTTACAGTCTATGAGGATGAGGGGGTGACACAAGAACTTACAGTCTATGGAGGATGATGGGTGACACAAGAGCTTACAGTCTATGAGGATGAGGGGGGACACAAGAGCTTACAGTCTATGAGGATGAGGGGGTGACACAAGAGCACAGTCTATGAGGATGAGGGGGTGACACAAGAGCTTACAGTCTATGAGGATGAGGGGGTGACACAAGAGCTTACAGTCTATGAGGATGAGGGGGGGGCACAAGAGCTTACAGTCTATGAGGATGAGGGGGTGACACAAGTGCTTACAGTCTACGAGGATGAGGGAATGACACAAGAGCTTACAGTCTATGAGGATGAGGGGTGACACAAGAGCTTACAGTCTATGAGGATGAGGGAGCGACACAAGAGCTTACAGTCTATGAGGATGAGGGGTGACACAAGAGCTTACAGTCTATGAGGATGAGGGAATGACACAAGAGCTTACAGTCTATGAGGATGAGGGGGTGACACAAGAGCTTACACTCTATGTGGATGAATGGAGGATGGAAGAGATATAAGAGCTTGTATTAGGCGGGCCAGGAGGTGACGAGGATCATTGGCCGGAGCGAGCAAAAGGCTGGAGCGGTAATGGAGGTGCCCGGGATCGCAATCCGTTGCCGATATAAAGTAATAGCAGGCAGTATCGGGGGGTTCAGGTAACTAAGGATGCATTAGCTGGTGCGATCTCACGCTTCCTTAGTTACCAGCCAGTGCACTAGAAGCCAGAGATTCCAGGTAACGAAGGAAGCGTGAAATCGCACCAGCTAATGCATCCTTAGTTACCAGCAACCCGACTTACATACAAATTCAACTTAAGTACAACCCTCCAGTCCCTATCTTGTATGTAACCCGGGGACTGCCTGTAGTTTGTTCAGAATACTGTGACTCATCGTAGGGAGTTGTTGAATGGGACTCGGTCTATTTGAAATAGGAACCAGGATCCTCACACAGCCCGCACCCCCATGTCCTCCTCCTCACACAGCCTGCACCCCCATGTCCTCCTCCTCACACAGCCTGCACCCCCATGTCCTCCTCCTCACACAGCCTGCACCTCCATGTCCTCCTCACACAGCCTGCACCCCCATGTCCTCCTCCTCACACAGCCTGCACCCCCATGTCCTCCTCCTCACACAGCCTGCACCTCCATGTCCTCCTCCTCACACAGCCTGCACCCCCATGTCCTCCTCCTCACACAGCCTGCACCCCCATGTCCTCCTCCTCACACAGCCTGCACCCCCATGTCCTCCTCCTCACACAGCCTGCACCCCCATGTCCTCCTCCTCACACAGCCTGCACCCCCATGTCCTCCTCCTCACACAGCCCGCACCCCCATGTCCTCCTCCTCACACAGCCTGCACCCCCATGTCCTCCTCCTCACACAGCCTGCACCTCCATGTCCTCCTCCTCACACAGCCTGCACCCCCATGTCCTCCTCCTCACACAGCCTGCACCCCCATGTCCTCCTCCTCACACAGCCTGCACCCCCATGTCCTCCTCCTCACACAGCCTGCACCCCCATGTCCTCCTCCTCACACAGCCTGCACCTCCATGTCCTCCTCCTCACACAGCCCGCACCCCCATGTCCTCCTCCTCACACAGCCTGAACCCCCATGTCCTCCTCCTCACACAGCCCGCACCCCCATGTCCTCCTCCTCACACAGCCCGCACCTCCATGTCCTCCTCCTCACACAGCCTGCACCTCCATGTCCTCCTCCTCACACAGCCCGCACCCCCATGTCCTCCTCCTTACACAGCCTGCACCTCCATGTCCTCCTCACACAGCCTGCACCCCCATGTCCTCCTCCTCACACAGCCTGCACCCCCATGTCCTCCTCCTCACACAGCCTGCACCCCCATGTCCTCCTCCTCACACAGCCTGCACCCCCATGTCCTCCTCCTCACACAGCCTGCACCCCCATGTCCTCCTCCTCACACAGCCCGCACCCCCATGTCCTCCTCCTCACACAGCCTGCACCTCCATGTCCTCCTCCTCACACAGCCTGCACCCCCATGTCCTCCTCCTCACACAGCCTGCACCCCCATGTCCTCCTCCTCACACAGCCTGCACCTCCATGTCCTCCTCCTCACACAGCCTGCACCCCCATGTCCTCCTCCTCACACAGCCTGCACCTCCATGTCCTCCTCCTCACACAGCCTGCACCCCCATGTCCTCCTCCTCACACAGCCTGCACCTCCATGTCCTCCTCCTCACACAGCCTGCACCCCCATGTCCTCCTCCTCACACAGCCTGCACCTCCATGTCCTCCTCCTCACACAGCCTGCACCTCCATGTCCTCCTCCTCACACAGCCTGCACCCCCATGTCCTCCTCCTCACACAGCCTGCACCTCCATGTCCTCCTCCTCACACAGCCTGCACCCCCATGTCCTCCTCCTCACACAGCCTGCACCCCCATGTCCTCCTCCTCACACAGCCTGCACCTCCATGTCCTCCTCCTCACACAGCCTGCACCCCCATGTCCTCCTCACACAGCCTGCACCTCCATGTCCTCCTCCTCACACAGCCTGCACCCCCATGTCCTCCTCCTCACACAGCCTGCACCTCCATGTCCTCCTCCTCACACAGCCTGCACCTCCATGTCCTCCTCCTCACACAGCCCGCACCCCCATGTCCTCCTCCTCACACAGCCCGCACCCCCATGTCCTCCTCCTCACACAGCCTGCACCTCCATGTCCTCCTCCTCACACAGCCCGCACCCCCATGTCCTCCTCCTCACACAGCCTGCACCTCCATGTCCTCCTCCTCACACAGCCTGCACCCCCATGTCCTCCTCCTTACACAGCCTGCACCCCCATGTCCTCCTCCTCACACAGCCTGCACCCCCATGTCCTCCTCACACAGCCTGCACCTCCATGTCCTCCTCCTCACACAGCCTGCACCTCCATGTCCTCCTCCTCACACAGCCTGCACCCCCGTGTCCTCCTCCTCCTCACACAGCCTGCACCTCCATGTCCTCCTCCTCACACAGCCCGCACCCCCATGTCCTCCTCCTCACACAGCCTGCACCCCCATGTCCTCCTCCTTACACAGCCTGCACCCCCATGTCCTCCTCCTCACACAGCCTGCACCCCCATGTCCTCCTCACACAGCCTGCACCTCCATGTCCTCCTCCTCACACAGCCTGCACCTCCATGTCCTCCTCCTCACACAGCCTGCACCCCCGTGTCCTCCTCCTCCTCACACAGCCTGCACCTCCATGTCCTCCTCCTCACACAGCCCGCACCCCCATGTCCTCCTCCTCACACAGCCCGCACCTCCATGTCCTCCTCACACAGCCCGCACCTCCATATCCTCCTCCTCACACAGCCCGCACCTCCATATCCTCCTCCTCACACAGCCCGCACCTCCATATCCTCCTCTTCACACAGCCTGCACCCCCATGTCCTCCTCCTCACACAGCCTGCACCCCCATGTCCTCCTCCTCACACAGCCTGCACCCCCATGTCCTCCTCCTCACACAGCCCGCACCTCCATATCCTCCTCATCACACAGCCTGCACCTCAATATCCTCCTCCTCACACAGCCTGCACCTCCATGTCCTCCTCCTCACACAGCCTGCACCTCCATGTCCTCCTCCTCACACAGCCCGCACCTCCATATCTTCCTCCTCACACAGCCCGCACCTCCATATCCTCCTCCTCACACAGCCCGCACCTCCATATCCTCCTCCTCACACAGCCCGCACCTCCATATCCTCCTCCTCACACAGCCTGCACCCCCATGTCCCCCTCCTCACACAGCCTGCACCCCCATGTCCTCCTCCTCACACAGCCTGCACCCCCATGTCCTCCTCCTCACACAGCCCGCACCTCCATGTCCTCCTCCTCACACAGCCCGCACCCCCATGTCCTCCTCCTCACACAGCCTGCACCCCCATGTCCTCCTCCTCACACAGCCTGCACCCCCACGTCCTCCTCCTCACACAGCCCGCACCCCCATGTCCTCCTCCTCACACAGCCTGCACCTCCATGTCCTCCTCCTCACACAGCCTGCACCTCCATGTCCTCCTCCTCACACAGCCTGCACCCCCATGTCCTCCTCCTCACACAGCCTGCACCTCCATGTCCTCCTCCTCACACAGCCTGCACCTCCATGTCCTCCTCCTCACACAGCCTGCACCTCCATGTCCTCCTCCTCACACAGCCTGCACCTCCATGTCCTCCTCCTCACACAGCCTGCACCTCCATGTCCTCCTCCTCACACAGCCTGCACCCCCATGTCCTCCTCCTCACACAGCCTGCACCTCCATGTCCTCCTCCTCACACAGCCTGCACCTCCATGTCCTCCTCCTCACACAGCCTGCACCTCCATGTCCTCCTCCTCACACAGCCTGCACCCCCATGTCCTCCTCCTCACACAGCCTGCACCTCCATGTCCTCCTCTCCTCACACAGCCTGCACCTCCATGTCCTCCTCCTCACACAGCCTGCACCCCCATGTCCCCCTCCTCACACAGCCTGCACCCCCATGTCCTCCTCCTCACACAGCCTGCACCCCCATGTCCTCCTCACACAGCCTGCACCTCCATGTCCTCCTCCTCACACAGCCTGCACCCCCATGTCCTCCTCCTCACACAGCCTGCACCCCCATGTCCTCCTCCTCACACAGCCTGCACCTCCATGTCCTCCTCCTCACACAGCCTGCACCCCCATGTCCTCCTCCTCACACAGCCTGCACCCCCATGTCCTCCTCCTCACACAGCCTGCACTTCCATGTCCTCCTCCTCACACAGCCCGCACCTCCATGTCCTCCTCCTCACACAGCCTGCACCTCCATGTCCTCCTCCTCACACAGCCTGCACCTCCATGTCCTCCTCCTCACACAGCCTGCACCCCCATGTCCTCCTCCTCACACAGCCTGCACCTACATGTCCTCCTCCTCACACAGCCTGCACCTCCATGTCCTCCTCCTCACACAGCCTGCACCTCCATGTCCTCCTCCTCACACAGCCTGCACCTCCATGTCCTCCTCCTCACACAGCCTTCACCCCCATGTCCTCCTCCTCACACAGCCTGCACCCCCATGTCCTCCTCCTCACACAGCCTGCACCTCCATGTCCTCCTCCTCACACAGCCTGCACCCCCATGTCCTCCTCCTCACACAGCCTGCACCCCCACGTCCTCCTCCTCACACAGCCTGCACCCCCATGTCCTCCTCCTCAGACAGCATGCACCCCCATGTTCTCCTCCTCACACAGCCTGCACCTCCATGTCCTCCTCCTCACACAGCCTGCACCCCCATGTCCTCCTCCTCCTCACACAGCCTGCACCTCCATGTCCTCCTCCTCACACAGCCCGCACCTCCATATCCTCCTCCTCACACAGCCTGCACCCCCATGTCCTCCTCCTCACACAGCCTGCACCTCCATGTCCTCCTCCTCACACAGCCTGCACCCCCATGTCCTCCTCCTCACACAGCCTGCACCTGCATGTCCTCCTCCTCACACAGCCTGCACCTCCATGTCCTCCTCCTCACACAGCCTGCATCCCCATGTCCTCCTCCTCACACAGCCTGCACCTCCATGTCCTCCTCCTCACACAGCCTGCACCTGCATGTCCTCCTCCTCACACAGCCTGCACCTCCATGTCCTCCTCCTCACACAGCCTGCACTTCCATGTCCTCCTCCTCACACAGCCTGCACCTCCATGTCCTCCTCCTCACACAGCCTGCACCCCCATGTCCTCCTCCTTACACAGCCTGCACCCCCATGTCCTCCTCCTCACACAGCCTGCACCCCCATGTCCTCCTCACACAGCCTGCACCTCCATGTCCTCCTCCTCACACAGCCTGCACCTCCATGTCCTCCTCCTCACACAGCCTGCACCCCCGTGTCCTCCTCCTCCTCACACAGCCTGCACCTCCATGTCCTCCTCCTCACACAGCCCGCACCCCCATGTCCTCCTCCTCACACAGCCTGCACCCCCATGTCCTCCTCCTCACACAGCCCGCACCTCCATGTCCTCCTCCTCACACAGCCTGCACCTCAATATCCTCCTCCTCACACAGCCTGCACCTCAATATCCTCCTCCTCACACAGCCTGCACCTCCATGTCCTCCTCCTCACACAGCCTGCACCTCTATGTCCTCCTCCTCACACAGCCCGCACCTCCATATCTTCCTCCTCACAGAGCCCGCACCTCCATATGCTCCTCCTCACACAGCCCGCACCTCCATATCCTCCTCCTCACACAGCCCGCACCTCCATATCCTCCTCCTCACACAGCCTGCACCCCCATGTCCTCCTCCTCACACAGCCTGCACCCCCATGTCCTCCTCCTCACACAGCCCGCACCTCCATATCCTCCTCATCACACAGCCTGCACCCTCATGTCCTCCTCCTCACACAGCCTGCACCCCCATGTCCTCCTCCTCCTCACACAGCCCGCACCTCCATGTCCCCCTCCTCACACAGCCTGCACCTCAATATCCTCCTCCTCACACAGCCTGCACCTCCATGTCCTCCTCCTCACACAGCCTGCACCTCCATGTCCTCCTCCTCACACAGCCTGCACCTCCATGTCCTCCTCCTCACATAGCCTGCACCTCCATGTCCTCCTCCTCACACAGCCCGCACCTCCATATCTTCCTCCTCACACAGCCCGCACCTCCATATCCTCCTCCTCACACAGCCCGCACCTCCATATCCTCCTCCTCACACAGCCCGCACCTCCATATCCTCCTCCTCACACAGCCTGCACCCCCATGTCCCCCTCCTCACACAGCCTGCACCCCCATGTCCTCCTCCTCACACAGCCTGCACCCCCATGTCCTCCTCCTCACACAGCCTGCACCCCCATGTCCTCCTCCTCACACAGCCTGCACCTCCATGTCCTCCTCTCCTCACACAGCCTGCACCTCCATGTCCTCCTCCTCACACAGCCTGCACCCCCATGTCCTCCTCCTCACACAGCCTGCACTTCCATGTCCTCCTCCTCACACAGCCCGCACCTCCATGTCCTCCTCCTCACACAGCCTGCACCTCCATGTCCTCCTCCTCACACAGCCTGCACCCCCATGTCCTCCTCCTCACACAGCCTGCACCTACATGTCCTCCTCCTCACACAGCCTGCACCTCCATGTCCTCCTCCTCACACAGCCTGCACCTCCATGTCCTCCTCCTCACACAGCCTGCACCTCCATGTCCTCCTCCTCACACAGCCTTCACCCCCATGTCCTCCTCCTCACACAGCCTGCACCCCCATGTCCTCCTCCTCACACAGCCTGCACCTCCATGTCCTCCTCCTCACACAGCCTGCACCCCCATGTCCTCCTCCTCACACAGCCTGCACCCCCACGTCCTCCTCCTCACACAGCCTGCACCCCCATGTCCTCCTCCTCACACAGCCTGCACCCCCACGTCCTCCTCCTCACACAGCCTGCACCTCCATGTCCTCCTCCTCACACAGCCTGCACCCCCATGTCCTCCTCCTCCTCACACAGCCTGCACCTCCATGTCCTCCTCCTCACACAGCCCGCACCTCCATATCCTCCTCCTCACACAGCCTGCACCCCCATGTCCTCCTCCTCACACAGCCTGCACCTCCATGTCCTCCTCCTCACACAGCCCGCACCCCCATGTCCTCCTCCTCACACAGCCCGCACCCCCATGTCCTCCTCCTCACACAGCCCGCACCCCCATGTCCTCCTCCTCACACAGCCTGCACCCCCATGTCCTCCTCCTCACACAGCCTGCACCCCCATGTCCTCCTCACACAGCCTGCACCTCCATGTCCTCCTCCTCACACAGCCCGCACCCCCATGTCCTCCTCCTCACACAGCCTGCACCTGCATGTCCTCCTCCTCACACAGCCTGCACCTCCATGTCCTCCTCCTCACACAGCCTGCACTTCCATGTCCCCCTCCTCACACAGCCTGCACCCCCGTGTCCTCCTCCTCACACAGCCCGCACCCCCATGTCCCCCTCCTCCTCACACAGCCTGCACCTCCATGTCCTCCTCCTCACACAGCCTGCACCTCCATGTCCTCCTCCTCACACAGCCTGCACCCCCATGTCCTCCTCACACAGCCTGCACCTCCATGTCCTCCTCCTCACACAGCCTGCACCCCCATGTCCCCCTCCTCACACAGCCTGCACCCCCATGTCCTCCTTCTCACACAGCCTGCACCTCCATGTCCTCCCCCTCACACAGCCCGCACCTCCATGTCCCCCTCCTCACACAGCCTGCACCTCCATGTCCTCCTCCTCACATAGCCTGCACCTCCATGTCCTCCTGCTCACACAGCCCGCACCTCCATGTCCTCCTCCTCACACAGCCTGCACCTCCATGTCCTCCTCCTCACAAAGCCCGCACCTCCATGTCCTCCTCCTCACACAGCCTGCACCTCCATGTCCTCCTCCTCCTCACACAGCCCACACCCCCATGTCCTCCTCCTGACACAGCCTGCACCCCCATGTCCTCCTCCTCACACAGCCCGCACCTCCATGTCCTCCTCCTCCTCACACAGCCTGCACCCCCATGTCCTCCTCCTCACACAGCCTGCACCTCCATGTCCTCCTCCTCCTCACACAGCCTGCACCCCCATGTCCTCCTCCTCACACAGCCTGCACCTCCATGTCCTCCTGCTCACACAGCCTGCACCTACATGTCCTCCTCCTCACACAGCCTGCACCTCCATGTCCTCCTGCTCACACAGCCTGCACCTCCATGTCCTCCTCCTCACACAGCCTGCACCTCCATGTCCTCCTCCTCACACAGCCTGCACCTCCATGTCCTCCTGCTCACACAGCCTGCACCTCCATGTCCTCCTCCTCACACAGCCTGCACCTCCATGTCCTCCTCCTCACACAGCCTGCACCCCCATGTCCTCCTCCTCACACAGCCCGCACCTCCATGTCCTCCTCCTCACACAGCCTGCACCCCCATGTCCTCCTCCTCACACAGCCTGCACCCCCGTGTCCTCCTCCTCACACAGCCTGCACCCCCATGTCCTCCTCCTCACACAGCCTGCACCCCCATGTCCTCCTCCTCACACAGCCTGCACCCCCATGTCCTCCTCCTCACACAGCCTGCACCCCCATGTCCTCCTCCTCACACAGCCTGCACCCCCATGTCCTCCTCCTCACACAGCCCGCACCCCCATGTCCTCCTCCTCACACAGCCTGCACCTCCATGTCCTCCTCCTCCTCACACAGCCTGCACCTCCATGTCCTCCTCCTCACACAGCCTGAACCCCCATGTCCTCCTCCTCACACAGCCTGCACCTCCATGTCCTCCTCCTCACACAGCCTGCACCTCCATGTCCTCCTCCTCACACAGCTCGGTCAGAGCGCAGATACTCTATATCAGTGGTGGCGAACCTATGGCACGGGTGCCAGAGGTGGCACTCAGGGCCCTCTCTGTGGGCACTCAGGCCATCGCCCCAATTTCATCAAACATGACCACATCCACCAAATCTTCCTGCAGTCCCAAGCAACATAAGGCATGCTGCTCTCAGTGCTGTTTTAAAGCGACATTTCATTGGCTGTTTGAAACTGAAGGAAAAGTGAGAAGGTGTTGGCTGAAATGCATTGTCTTTGGACGTCATCCTGCTGGACCCACCATTCTTCCTGGAGAGAAGCTACAATGATGGTCTGAACTTATTTGCCCACCTTCTTTCAACTCTATTGGTGGCCTTAGGAGAGCCAATATAATTGAAAGATGTGGAAGGACAGGTAGCAATAAGTTACTGCTTGAAATGCCATGTTGGCACTTCACGGTAAATAAGTGGATTTTGGTTGTCGTTTGGGACTCTGTCTCTGAAAGGTTCGCCATCACTGCTCTATATGTATATCCTGTCAGGCCTGGAGAGAGCGGCCATGACAGATCACATGAGGACTGATGGAAAGTTCAGATTCTCTCGGGGTTTTGCCTTTGGTCCTGCTGTTTTATGGAATTATTGAGATGTTGGAGGATTGTCTTATGATTTGCTCGTGTTCTCTGCTCATTTCTCTTTTCAGTAGTTCAGGTTCGTAGAGGGATTTGCATGTCCCATCAATGGGGGACGTTCTGGGCTCAGACTGGTGTCCTGATCATCACCTTCTGCTAATGGAGAATATTTGGGTGGATTTACCCGAGACTCTTTCTCTGTACGGGGAATATAGACAATGAATGTTTTACTTCTTACGCTTTGGATCCGTAGCCAAATCTTTCACGAGTCACTTTCCAACATCAACACTTATAGGACATTTTAGTATTTCTGCCTATACGGTCCCAGAATATTCCAGGAGAGGAGATGATTCTGTATAACAATCACCAGAAGGTCGTCAAGCTCCAAGGAGCAGGAGAGAATCACTGCCGGTGCTGTCCGGTATCGGTCGCCACGTGACAAGGGGACAATAGGCAGGTGACGTGGAGGGGGGGGGGGTCCAGGCGGCTTATAACAGAGCAGAACCTGCCGCTCACCCCACATCACAGTAAGGAGTCACCATGATCCTGATCCTCGGGGTGCTGCTGCTCGGCGCAGAGGCTTCTGCAGGTAACCGCCACCTATACATGGACTCACCACTTGCTGTATAACTTTCTATATAGCGCCCGGTTCTGTACCAGAAAGGTTCTGTGGGCTTATTGAATTTGCATGTAATTTGGTACAGGTATATGTTATAAGTTTAACTCTGTAATAGCTCTCGGGGTAGATCATTCCTGGGCTTGGGGTGAGGTTGGGGACCCCCTGTCCTGCAGATTATTGTTCCGGTTTTCTTCAGAAACTCTGTGCCTTGAGATTCCTGGGAGGATGAAGCAGCTGGATGCCGGTGCCGGAAGGGTCGTCGCAGTGAAAAGTAATGGCGACGTCTACCAACTGCTGGAGAACAACTGGGTCCAGATTCCCGGAAAACTCATCCACGTGACGGTGGGTCCAGCCGGACTCTGGGGAGTCAACAAAGACAAAAACATCTACAAATATGTGAATAACGATTGGCTGCAGGTGGACGGTAAGAGAACCTCACGTACTTGTACTTACCTGGGGCTGCAGTAACCTAGTTACATCAGACTGAGACATACTCACCATGATATGGGTAGTAGTGGAGCAGAACATCACGTGTCACCCACGTTGGTCCTTATTTCGTTCCTTAAACTTCCATCCGTTGTGTTTCCTCAGGGTTACTGAATCAGATAGACGCCGGAGGGAACAGATTTGTGGTCGGAGTAAATGACAATGAGGACATTTTTTGCCTGAACCAGGATCAGGTGACCTCCAATGCTGTGAAGTTGGACTATAAGGGTGTCGATGGTAAACTGAAGTACTACAGCAGCGGGGGCTACGGATCCTGGGGCGTAAACGCAGCCAATGATATCTTCTACCGCAAAAATGTGCACCCCATGTCCTGCCAAGGGACTAACTGGGAGAATGTGGACGGCAAACTGGTCATGCTGGAGGTCGCCGAGGACGGATCGGTGTACGGGGTCAACTATAACGGACATGTGTATAAAAGGTAAAAGCTGCACAGACCCCAAACATCACAGTGCAGCCCCCACACATCACAGTGCAGCCCCCCCACACACACACAGTGCAGCCCCCCCACACACACACAGTGCAGCCCCCCCCCACACACACAGTGCAGCCCCCCCCCACACACACAGTGCAGCGCCACACACACACACACACAGTGCAGCGCCCACACCCATCACACCACTAGGGGGAGATCACTACATACACATTATACACCACCACTAGGAGGAGATCACTACATACAGATTATACACCACCACTAGGGGGAGCTCACTACATACACATTATACACCACCACTAGGGGGAGATCACTACATACACATTATACACCACCACTAGGAGGAGATCACTACATACACATTATACACCACCACTAGGGGGAGATCACTACATACACATTATACACCACCACTAGGGGGAGATCACTACATACACATTATACACCACCACTAGGGGGAGATCACTACATACAGATTATACACCACCACTAGGAGGAGATCACTACATACAGATTATACACCACCACTAGGGGGAGATCACTACATACAGATTATACACCACCACTAGGAGGAGATCACTACATACAGATTATACATCACCACTAGGAGGAGATCACTACATACAGATTATACACCACCAATAGGAGGAGATCACTACATACACATTATACACCACCACTAGGAGGAGATCACTACATACACATTATACACCACCACTAGGGGGAGATCACTACATACACATTATACACCACCACTAGGGGGAGATCACTACATACACATTATACACCACCACTAGGGGGAGATCACTACATACACATTATACACCACCACTAGGGGGAGATCACTACATACACATTATACACCACCACTAGGAGGAGATCACTACATACAGATTATACACCACCACTAGGAGGAGATCACTACATACAGATTATACACCACCACTAGGGGGAGATCACTACATACAGATTATACACCACCACTAGGAGGAGATCACTACATACAGATTATACACCACCACTAGGGGGAGATCACTACATACAGATTATACACCACCACTAGGAGGAGATCACTACATACAGATTATACATCACCACTAGGAGGAGATCACTACATACAGATTATACACCACCAATAGGAGGAGATCACTACATACACATTATACACCACCACTAGGAGGAGATCACTACATACACATTATACACCACCACTAGGGGGAGATCACTACATACACATTATACACCACCACTAGGGGGAGATCACTACATACACATTATACACCACCACTAGGGGGAGATCACTACATACACATTATACACCACCACTAGGAGGAGATCACTACATACAGATTATACACCACCACTAGGGGGAGCTCACTACATACACATTATACACCACCACTAGGGGGAGATCACTACATACACATTATACACCACCACTAGGAGGAGATCACTACATACACATTATACACCACCACTAGGGGGAGATCACTACATACACATTATACACCACCACTAGGGGGAGATCACTACATACACATTATACACCACCACTAGGGGGAGATCACTACATACAGATTATACACCACCACTAGGAGGAGATCACTACATACAGATTATACACCACCACTAGGGGGAGATCACTACATACAGATTATACACCACCACTAGGAGGAGATCACTACATACAGATTATACATCACCACTAGGAGGAGATCACTACATACAGATTATACACCACCAATAGGAGGAGATCACTACATACACATTATACACCACCACTAGGAGGAGATCACTACATACACATTATACACCACCACTAGGGGGAGATCACTACATACACATTATACACCACCACTAGGGGGAGATCACTACATACACATTATACACCACCACTAGGGGGAGATCACTACATACACATTATACACCACCACTAGGGGGAGATCACTACATACACATTATACACCACCACTAGGAGGAGATCACTACATACAGATTATACACCACCACTAGGAGGAGACCACTACATACAGATTATACACCACCACTAGGAGGAGATCACTACATACACATTATACACCACCACTAGGGGGAGATCACTACATACACATTATACACCACCACTAGGAGGAGATCACTACATACAGATTATACACCACCACTAGGGGGAGCTCACTACATACACATTATACACCACCACTAGGGGGAGATCACTACATACACATTATACACCACCACTAGGAGGAGATCACTACATACACATTATACACCACCACTAGGAGGAGATCACTACATACAGATTATACACCACCACTAGGAGGAGATCACTACATACAGATTATACATCACCACTAGGAGGAGATCACTACATACAGATTATACACCACCAATAGGAGGAGATCACTACATACAGATTATACACCACCACTAGGAGGAGATCACTACATACACATTATACACCACCACTAGGGGGAGATCACTACATACACATTATACACCACCACTAGGGGGAGATCACTACATACACATTATACACCACCACTAGGGGGAGATCACTACATACACATTATACACCACCACTAGGAGGAGATCACTACATACACATTATACACCACCACTAGGGGGAGATCACTACATACAGATTATACACCACCACTAGGGGGAGATCACTACATACACATTATACACCACCACTAGGAGGAGATCACTACATACACATTATACACCACCACTAGGAGGAGATCACTACATACAGATTATATACCACCACTAGGGGGAGATCACTACATACACATTATACACCACCACTAGGGGGAGATCACTACATACAGATTATACACCACCACTAGGGGGAGATCACTACATACACATTATACACCACCACTAGGAGGAGATCACTACATACAGATTATATACCACCACAAGGGGGAGATCACTACATACACATTATACACCACCACTAGGGGGAGATCACTACATACACATTATACACCACCACTAGGGGGAGATCACTACATACACATTATACACCACCACTAGGGGGAGATCACTACATACACATTATACACCACCACTAGGGGGAGAACACTACATACACATTATACACCACCACAAGGAGGAGATCACTACATACAGATTATATACCACCACTAGGGGGAGATCACTACATACACATTATACACCACCACTAGGGGGAGATCACTACATACAGATTATACACCACCACTAGGGGGAGATCACTACATACACATTATACACCACCACTAGGAGGAGATCACTACATACAGATTATATACCACCACTAGGGGGAGATCACTACATACACATTATACACCACCACTAGGAGGAGATCACTACATACAGATTATACACCACCACTAGGAGGAGATCACTACATACAGAATATACACCACCACTAGGAGGAGATCACTACATACACATTATACACCAGCACTAGGAGGAGATCACTACATACAGATTAAACACCACCACTAGGGGGAGATCACTACATACACATTATACACCACCACTAGGGGGAGATCACTACATACACATTATACACCAGCACTAGGAGGAGATCACTACATACAGATTATACACCACCACTAGGGGGAGATCACTACATACACATTATACAACACCACTAGGGGGAGATCACTACATACATATTATACACCACCACTAGGAGGAGATCACTACATACACATTATACACCACCACTAGGGGGAGATCACTACATACAGATTATACACCACCACTAGGAGGAGATCACTACATACAGATTATACACCACCACTAGGGGGAGCTCACTACATACACATTATACACCACCACTAGGGGGAGATCACTACATACAGATTATACACCACCACTAGGAGGAGATCACTACATACACATTATACACCACCACTAGGGGGAGATCACTACATACACATTATACACCACCAGTAGGAGGAGATCACTACATACAGATTATACACCACCACTAGGAGGAGATCACTACATACACATTATACACCACCACTAGAGGGAGATCACTACATACAGATTATACACCACCACTAGGGGGAGATCACTACATACACATTATACACCACCACTAGGAGGAGCTCACTACATACACATTATACACCACCACTAGGAGGAGATCACTACATACACATTATACACCACCACTAGGGGGAGATCACTACATACACATTATACACCACCAGTAGGAGGAGATCACTACATACAGATTATACACCACCACTAGGGGGAGATCACTATATACAGATTATACACCACCACTAGGAGGAGATCACTACATACAGATTATACACCACCACTAGGGGGAGATCACTACATACGGATTATACACCACCATTAGGAGGAGATCATTACATACACATTATACACCACCACTAGGAGGAGATCACTACATACACATTATACACCACCACTAGGGGGAGATCACTACATACAGATTATACACCACCACTAGGAGGAGATCACTACATACACATTATACACCTCCACTAGGGGGAGATCACTACATACACATTATACACCACCACTAGGAGGAGATCACTACATACACATTACACACCACCACTAGGGGGAGATCACTACATACACATTATACACCTCCACTAGAGGGAGATCACTACATACAGATTATACACCACCACTAGGGGGAGATCACTACATACAGATTATACATCACCACTAGGGGGAGATCACTACATACACATTATACACCACCACTAGGAGGAGATCCCTACATACAGATTATACACCACCACTAGGGGGAGATCACTACATACACATTATACAACACAGCTAGGGGGAGCTCACTACATACAGATTATACACCACCACTAGGAGGAGATCACTACATACACATTATACACCACCACTAGGAGGAGATCACTACATACAGATTATACACCACCACTAGGGGGAGATCACTACATACACATTATACACCACCACTAGGAGGAGATCACTACATATAGATTATACACCACCACTAGGGGGAGATCACTACATACAGATTATACACCACCACTAGGAGGAGATCACTACATACAGATTATACACCACCACTAGGGGGAGATCACTACATACAGATTATACACCACCACTAGGGGGAGATCACTACATACAGATTATACACCACCACTAGGGGGAGCTCACTACATACAGATTATACACCACCACTAGGGGGAGATCACTACATAAACATTATACACCACCACTAGGAGGAGATCACTACATACACATTATACACCACCACTAGGGGGAGATCACTACATACAGATTATACACCACCACTAGGGGGAGATCACTACATACAGATTATACACCACCACTAGGGGGAGATCACTACATACAGATTATACACCACCACTAGGGGGAGCTCACTACATACACATTATACACCACCACTAGGGGGAGATCACTACATACAGATTATACACCACCACTAGGGGGAGATCACTACATACACATTATACACCACCACTAGGAGGAGATCACTACATACACATTATACACCACCACTAGGGGGAGATCACTACATACAGATTATACAGCACCACTAGGGGGAGATCACTACATACAGATTATACACCACCATTAGGAGGAGATCACTACATACACATTATACACCACCACTAGGGGGAGATCACTACTTACATATTATACACCACCACTAGGAGGAGATCACTACATACAGATTATACACCACCACTAGGGGGTGATCACTACATACACATTATACACCACCACTAGGGGGAGATCACTACATACAGATTATACACCACCACTAGGGGGTGATCACTACATACACATTATACACCACCACTAGGGGGAGATCGCTACATACATATTATACACCACCACTAGGAGAAGATCACTACATACACATTATACACCACCACTAGGGGGAGATCACTACATACACATTATACACCACCACTAGGGGGAAATAACTACATACACATTATACACCACCACTAGAGGGAGATCACTACATACACATTATACACAACCACTAGGGGGAGATCACTACATACAAATTATACACCAGCACTAAGAGGAGATTACTACATACAGGTTATACACCACCACTAGGAGAAGATCACTACATACACATTATACACCACCACTAGGAGGAGATCACTACATTCAGATTATACACCACCACTAGGAGGAGATCACTACATACAGATCATACACCACCACTAGGGGGAGCTCACTACATACAGATTATACACCACCACTAGGAGGAGATCACTACATACAGATTATACACCACCACTAGGGGGAGCTCACTACATACAGATTATACACCACCACTAGGAGTAGATCACTACATACATATTATACACCACCACTAGGGGGAGATCACTACATACAGATTATACACCACCACTAGGGGGAGATCACTACATACAGATTATACACCACCACTAGGAGGAGATCACTACATACACATTATACACCACCACTAGGGGGAGGTCACTACATACAGATTATACACCACCACTAGGGGGAGATCACTACATACAGATTATACACCACCACTAGTAGGAGATCACTACATACAGATTATACACCACCACTAGGGGGAGATCACTACATACAGATTATACACCACCACTAGGAGGAGATCACTACAAACAGATTATACACCACCACTAGGAGGAGATCACTACATACAGATTATAGACCACCACTAGGAGGAGATCACTACATACAGATTATACACCACCACTAGGGGGAGATCACTACATACAGACTATACAACCCCACTAGGAGGAGATCACTACATACATATTATACACCACCACTAGGGGGAGATCACTACATATACATTATACACAACCACTAGGGGGAGATCACTACATACAGATTATACACCACCACTAGGGGGAGATCACTACATACAGATTATACACCACCACTAGGGGGAGATCACTACATACAGATTATACACCACCACTAGGGGGAGATCACTACATACAGATTATACACCACCACTAGGGGGAGATCACTACATACAGATTATACACCACCACTAGGGGGAGCTCACTACATACACATTATACACCACCACTAGGGGGAGATCACTACATACACATTATACACCACCACTAGGAGGAGATCACTACATACACATTATACACCACCACTAGGGGGAGATCACTACATACAGATTATACACCACCACTAGGGGGAGATCACTACATACAGATTATACACCACCATTAGGAGGAGATCACTACATACACATTATACACCACCACTAGGGGGAGATCACTACTTACATATTATACACCACCACTAGGAGGAGATCACTACATACAGATTATACACCACCACTAGGGGGTGATCACTACATACACATTATACACCACCACTAGGGGGAGATCACTACATACAGATTATACACCACCACTAGGGGGTGATCACTACATACACATTATACACCACCACTAGGGGGAGATCGCTACATACATATTATACACCACCACTAGGAGAAGATCACTACATACACATTATACACCACCACTAGGGGGAGATCACTACATACTCATTATACACCACCACTAGGGGGAAATAACTACATACACATTATACACCACCACTAGGGGGAGATCACTACATACACATTATACACAACCACTAGGGGGAGATTACTACATACAAATTATACACCACCACTAAGAGGAGATTACTACATACAGGTTATACACCACCACTAGAAGAAGATCACTACATACACATTATACACCACCACTAGGAGGAGATCACTACATTCAGATTATACACCACCACTAGGAGGAGATCACTACATACAGATCATACACCACCACTAGGGGGAGCTCACTACATACAGATTATACACCACCACTAGGAGGAGATCACTACATAAAGATTATACACCACCACTAGGGGGAGCTCACTACATACAGATTATACACCACCACTAGGAGTAGATCACTACATACATATTATACACCACCACTAGGGGGAGATCACTACATACAGATTATACACCACCACTAGGGGGAGATCACTACATACAGATTATACACCACCACTAGGAGGAGATCACTACATACACATTATACACCACCACTAGGGGGAGATCACTACATACAGATTATACACCACCACTAGGGGGAGATCACTACATACAGATTATACACCACCACTAGGAGGAGATCACTACATACAGATTATACACCACCACTAGGGGGAGATCACTACATACAGATTATACACCACCACTAGGAGGAGATCACTACAAACAGATTATACACCACCACTAGGAGGAGATCACTACATACAGATTATAGACCACCACTAGGAGGAGATCACTACATACAGATTATACACCACCACTAGGGGGAGATCACTACATACAGACTATACAACCCCACTAGGAGGAGATCACTACATACATATTATACACCACCACTAGGGGGAGATCACTACATATACATTATACACAACCACTAGGGGGAGATCACTACATACAGATTATACACCACCACTAGGGGGAGATCACTACATACAGATTATACACCACCACTAGGGGGAGATCACTACATACAGATTATACACCACCACTAGGGGGAGATCACTACATACAGATTATATACCACCACTAGGGGGAGATCACTACATACAGATTATACACCACCACTAGGGGGAGATCACTACATACAGATTATACACCACCACTAGGAGGAGATCACTACATACAGATTATACACCACCACTAGGGGGAGATCACTACATACACATTATACACCACCACTAGGAGATCACTACATACAGATTATACACCACCACTAGGGGGAGCTCACTACATACAGATTATACACCACCACTAGGGGGAGATCACTACATACAGATTATACAGCACCACTAGGGGGAGATCACTACATACAGATTATACACCACCACTAGGAGGAGATCACTACATACAGATTATACACCACCACTAGGGGGAGATCACTACATACACATTATACACCACCACTAGGAGATCACTACATACAGATTATACACCACCACTAGGAGGCGCTCACTACATACAGATTATACACCACCACTAGGGGGAGATCACTACATACAGATTATACACCACCACTAGGAGATCACTACATACAGATTATACACCACCACTAGGAGGCGCTCACTACATACAGATTATACACCACCACTAGGGGGAGATCACTACATACAGATTATACACCACCACTAGGGGGAGGTCACTACATACAGATAATACACCACCACTAGGGGGAGATCACTACATACAGATTATACACCACCACTAGGAGGAGATCACTACATACACATTATACACCATTACTAGGGGGAGATCACTACATACACATTATACACCACCACTAGGGGGAGATCACTACATACACATTATACACCTCCACTAGGGGGAGATCACTACATACAGATTATACACAACCACTAGGGGGAGCTCACTACATACAGATTAAACACCACCACTAGGGGGAGATCACTACATACAGATTATACACCACCACTAGCAGGAGATCACTACATACAGATTATACACCACCACTAGGAGGAGATCACTACAAACAGATTATACACCACCACTAGGGGGAGATCACTACATACAGATTATACACCACCACTAGGAGGAGATCACTACATACACATTATACACCACCACTAGGGGGAGATCACTACATACACATTATACACCACCACTAGGGGGAGATCACTACATACACATTATACACCACCACTAGGGGGAGATCACTACATACACATTATACACCACCACTAGGGGGAGATCACTACATACAGATTATACACCACCACTAGGAGGAGATCACTACTTACACATTATACACCACCACTAGGAGGAGATCACTACAAACAGATTATACAACATTACTAGGGGGAGATCACTACATACAGATTATACACCACCACTAGGAGGAGATCACTACATACACATTATACACCACCACTAGGGGGAGATCACTACATACAGATTATACACCACCACTAGGGGGAGATCACTACATACACATTATACACCACCACTAGGGGGAGATCACTACATACACATTATACACCACCACTAGGGGGAGATCACTACATACAGATTATACACCACCACTAGGAGGAGATCACTACATACACATTATACACCACCACTAGGAGGAGATCACTACATACACATTATACACCACCACTAGGGGGAGATCACTACATACACATTATACACCACCACTAGGGGGAGATCACTACATACAGATTATACACCACCACTAGGAGGAGATTACTACATACAGATTATACATCACCACTAGGGGGAGATCACTACATACAGATTATACAGCACCACTAGGGGGAGATCACTACATACAGATTATACACCACCACTAGGGGGAGATCACTACATACAGATTATACACCACCACTAGGAGGAGATTACTACATACAGATTATACATCACCACTAGGGGGAGATCACTACATACAGATTATACACCACCACTAGGGGGAGATCACTACATACAGATTATACACCACCACTAGGGGGAGATCACTACATACAGATTATACACCACCACTAGGAGGAGATCACTACATACAGATTATACACCACCACTAGGGGGAGATCACTACATATACATTATACACCACCACTAGGGGGAGATCACTACATACACATTATACACCACCACTAGGGGGAGATCACTACATACAGATTATACACCACCACTAGGGGGAGCTCACTACATAAAGATTATACACCACCACTAGGGGGGGATCACTACATACAGATTATACACCACCACTAGGGGGAGCTCACTACATATAGATTATACACCACCACTAGGGGGGATCACTACATACAGATTATACACCACCACTAGGGGGAGATCACTACATACAGATTATACACCACCACTAGGAGGCGCTCACTACATACAGATTATACACCACCACTAGGGGGAGATCACTACATACAGATTATACACCACCACTAGGAGGAGATCACTACATACAGATAATACACCACCACTAGGGGGAGATCACCACATACAGATTATACACCACCACTAGGAGGAGATCACTACATACACATTATACACCACCACTAGGAGGAGCTCACTACATATAGATTATACACCACCACTAGGGGGAGATCACTACATACAGATTACACACCACCACTAGGAGGAGATCACTACATACACATTATACACCACCACTAGGGGGAGATCACTACATACACATTATACACAACCACTAGGGGGAGATCACTACATACAGATTATACACCCCCACTAGGGGGAGATCACTACATACAGATTATACACAACCACTAGGGGGAGATCACTACATACAGATTATACACCACCACTAGGGGGAGCTCACTACATACACATTATACACCACCACTAGGGGGAGATCACTACATACACATTATACACCACCACTAGGGGGAGATCACTACATACAGATTATACACAACCACTAGGGGGAGATCACTACATACAGATTATACACCACCACTAGGGGGAGCTCACTACATACACATTATACACCACCACTAGGAGGAGATCACTACATACACAGTATACACCACCACTAGGGGGAGATCACTACATACACATTATACACATCCACTAGGGGGAGATCACTACATACAGATTATACACCCCCACTAGGGGGAGATCACTACATACAGATTATACACCACTAATAGGGGGAGAATTCTACATACAGATTATACACCCCCACTAGGGGGAGATTACTACATACAGATTATACACCACCACTAGGGGGAGCTCATTACATACAGATTATACACCACCACTACAGGTAGCTCACTACATACAGATTATACACTACCACTAGGGGGATATCACTACATACAGATTATACACCACCACTAGGGGGAGATCACTACATACAGATTATACACCACCACTAGGAGGAGATCATTACATACAGATTATACACCACCACTAGGGGGAGATCACTACATACACATTATACACCACCACTAGGGGGAGATCACTACATACACATTATACACCACCACTAGGGGGGATTACTACATACAGATTATACACCACCACTAGGGGGAGCTCACTACATACACATTATACACCACCACTAGGGGTAGATCACTACATACAGATTATACACCACCAGTAGGAGGAGATCACTACATACACATTATACATCACCACTAGGGGGAGCTGACCACATACAGATTATACACCACCACTAGGAGGAGATCACTACATACAGATTATACACCACCACTAGGAGGGGATAAGTACATACAGATTATACACCACCACTAGGAGGCGCTCAATACATAGAGATTATACACCACCACTAGGGGGAGATCACTACATACAGATTATACACCACCACTAGGGGGAGATCACTACATACAGATAATACACCACCACTAGGGGGAGATCACTACATACAGATTATACACCACCACTAGGGGGAGATCACTACATACAGATTATACATCACCACTAGGGGGAGATCACTACATACACATTATGCACCACCACTAGGGGGAGATCACTACATACACATTATGCACCACCACTAGGGGGAGACCACTACATACAGATTTTACACCACCACTAGGGGGAGATCACTACATACAGATTATACTCCAGCACTAGGGGGAGATCACTACATACACATTATACACCAGCACTAGGGGGAGATCACTACATACAGATTATACACCACCACTAGGGGGAGATCACTACATACAGATTACACACCACCACTAGGGGGAGATCACTACATTCAGATTATACACCACCACTAGGGGGAGCTTACTACATACAGATTATACACCACCACTAGGGGGAGATCACTACATACAGATTATACATCACCACTAGGGGAGGTCACTACATACAGATTATACACCACCACTAGAGGGAGATCACTACATACACATTATACACCACCACTAGGGGGAGATCACTACATACAGATAATACACCACCACTAGGGGGAGATCACTACATACAGATTATACATCACCACTAGGGGGAGGTCACTACATACAGATTATACACCACCACTAGGGGGAGATCACTACATACAGATTATACACCACCACTAGGGGGAGATCACTACATACAGATTTTACACCACCACTAGGGGGAGATCACTACATACAGATTATACACCACCACTAGGGGGAGCTCACTACATACAGATTATACACCACCACTAGGGGGAGCTCACTACATACAGATTATACACCATTACTTGGGGGAGCTCACTACATACAGATTATACTCCACCACTAGGGGGAGCTCACTACATACACATTATACATCACCACTAGGGGGAGATCACTACATACAGATTATACACCACCACTAGGAGGAGATCACTACATACAGATTATACATCACCACTAGGGGAGGTCACTACATACAGATTATACACCACCACTAGGGGGAGATCACTACATACAGATTATACATCACCACTAGGGGAGGTCACTACATACAGATTATACACCACCACTAGGGGGAGTTTACTACATACACATTATACACCACCACTAGGGGGAGATCACTACATACAGATTATACACCACCACTAGGGGGAGATCACTACATACAGATTATAAATCACCACTAGGGGGAGGTTACTACATACAGATTATACACCACCACTAGGGGGAGATCACCACATACAGATTATACACCACCACTAGGGGGAGATCACTACATACAGATTTTACACCACCACTAGGGGGAGATCACTACATACAGATTATACACCAGCACTAGGGGGAGATCACTACATACACATTATACACCAGCACTAGGGGGAGATCACTACATACAGATTATACACCACCACTAGGGGGAGGTCACTACATACAGATTATACATCACCACTAGGGGGAGATCACTACATACACATTATACATCACCACTAGGGGGAGATCACTACATACAGATTATACACCACCACTAGGAGGAGCTCACTACATACAGATTATACACCACAACTAGGAGGAGATCACTACATACAGATTATACACCACCACTAGGAGGAGCTCACTACATACAGATTATACACCACCACTAGGAGGAGCTCACTACATACAGATTATACACCACCACTTGGAGGAGATCACTACATACAGATTATACACCACCACTAGGGGGAGCTCACTACATACAGATTATACACCACCACTAGGGGGAGCTCACTACATACAGATTTTACACCACCACTATGGGGAGCTCACTACATACAGATTATAGACCACCACTAGGGGGAGATCACTACATAAATATTATACACCACCACTAGGGGGAGATCACTACATACAGATTATACACCACCACTAGGGGGAGAACACTACATACAGATTATACACCACCACTAGGAGGAGATCACTACATACAGATTATACACCACCACTAGGGGGAGATCACTACATAGAGATTATACAACACCACTAGGGGGAGATCACTACATACAGATTATACACCACCACTAGGGGGAGCTCACTACATACAGATTATACACCACCACTAGGGGGAGATCACTACATACAGATTATACACCACCACTAGGGGGAGATCACTACATACAGATCATACACCACCACTAGGGGGAGCTCGCTACATACAGATTATACACCTCCACTAGGGGGAGCTCACTACATACAGATTATACACCACCACTAGGGGGAGCTCACTACATACAGATTATACACCACCACTAGGGGGAGCTCACTACCTAGAGATTATACACCATTACTTGGGGGAGCTCACTACATACAGATTATACACCACCACTAGGGGGAGCTCACTACATACACATTATACACCACCACTAGGGGGAGATCACTACATACACATTATACACCACCACTAGGGGGGGATCACTACATACAGATTATACACCCCCACTAGGGGGAGATCACTACATACAGATTATACACCACCACTAGGGGGAGGTCACTACATACAGATTATACACCACCACTAGGGGGAGATCACTACATACAGATTATACACCACCACTAGGAGGAGATCATTACATACAGATTATACACCACCACTAGGGGGAGATCACTACATACACATTATACACCACCACTAGGGGGAGATCACTACATACACATTATACACCACCACTAGGGGGGATTACTACATACAGATTATACACCACCACTAGGGGGAGCTCACTACATACACATTATACACCACCACTAGGGGTAGATCACTACATACAGATTATACACCACCAGTAGGAGGAGATCACTACATACACATTATACATCACCACTAGGGGGAGCTGACCACATACAGATTATACACCACCACTAGGAGGAGATCACTACATACAGATTATACACCACCACTAGGAGGGGATAAGTACATACAGATTATACACCACCACTAGGAGGCGCTCAATACATAGAGATTATACACCACCACTAGGGGGAGATCACTACATACAGATTATACACCACCACTAGGGGGAGATCACTACATACAGATAATACACCACCACTAGGGGGAGATCACTACATACAGATTATACACCACCACTAGGGGGAGATCACTACATACAGATTATACATCACCACTAGGGGGAGATCACTACATACACATTATGCACCACCACTAGGGGGAGATCACTACATACACATTATGCACCACCACTAGGGGGAGACCACTACATACAGATTTTACACCACCACTAGGGGGAGATCACTACATACAGATTATACTCCAGCACTAGGGGGAGATCACTACATACACATTATACACCAGCACTAGGGGGAGATCACTACATACAGATTATACACCACCACTAGGGGGAGATCACTACATACAGATTACACACCACCACTAGGGGGAGATCACTACATTCAGATTATACACCACCACTAGGGGGAGCTTACTACATACAGATTATACACCACCACTAGGGGGAGATCACTACATACAGATTATACATCACCACTAGGGGAGGTCACTACATACAGATTATACACCACCACTAGAGGGAGATCACTACATACACATTATACACCACCACTAGGGGGAGATCACTACATACAGATAATACACCACCACTAGGGGGAGATCACTACATACAGATTATACATCACCACTAGGGGGAGGTCACTACATACAGATTATACACCACCACTAGGGGGAGATCACTACATACAGATTATACACCACCACTAGGGGGAGATCACTACATACAGATTTTACACCACCACTAGGGGGAGATCACTACATACAGATTATACACCACCACTAGGGGGAGCTCACTACATACAGATTATACACCACCACTAGGGGGAGCTCACTACATACAGATTATACACCATTACTTGGGGGAGCTCACTACATACAGATTATACACCACCACTAGGGGGAGCTCACTACATACACATTATACATCACCACTAGGGGGAGATCACTACATACAGATTATACACCACCACTAGGAGGAGATCACTACATACAGATTATACATCACCACTAGGGGAGGTCACTACATACAGATTATACACCACCACTAGGGGGAGATCACTACATACAGATTATACATCACCACTAGGGGAGGTCACTACATACAGATTATACACCACCACTAGGGGGAGTTTACTACATACACATTATACACCACCACTAGGGGGAGATCACTACATACAGATTATACACCACCACTAGGGGGAGATCACTACATACAGATTATAAATCACCACTAGGGGGAGGTTACTACATACAGATTATACACCACCACTAGGGGGAGATCACCACATACAGATTATACACCACCACTAGGGGGAGATCACTACATACAGATTTTACACCACCACTAGGGGGAGATCACTACATACAGATTATACACCAGCACTAGGGGGAGATCACTACATACACATTATACACCAGCACTAGGGGGAGATCACTACATACACATTATACACCACCACTAGGGGGAGGTCACTACATACAGATTATACATCACCACTAGGGGGAGATCACTACATACACATTATACATCACCACTAGGGGGAGATCACTACATACAGATTATACACCACCACTAGGAGGAGCTCACTACATACAGATTATACACCACAACTAGGAGGAGATCACTACATACAGATTATACACCACCACTAGGAGGAGCTCACTACATACAGATTATACACCACCACTAGGAGGAGCTCACTACATACAGATTATACACCACCACTTGGAGGAGATCACTACATACAGATTATACACCACCACTAGGGGGAGCTCACTACATACAGATTATACACCACCACTAGGGGGAGCTCACTACATACAGATTTTACACCACCACTATGGGGAGCTCACTACATACAGATTATAGACCACCACTAGGGGGAGATCACTACATAAATATTATACACCACCACTAGGGGGAGATCACTACATACAGATTATACACCACCACTAGGGGGAGAACACTACATACAGATTATACACCACCACTAGGAGGAGATCACTACATACAGATTATACACCACCACTAGGGGGAGATCACTACATAGAGATTATACAACACCACTAGGGGGAGATCACTACATACAGATTATACACCACCACTAGGGGGAGCTCACTACATACAGATTATACACCACCACTAGGGGGAGATCACTACATACAGATTATACACCACCACTAGGGGGAGATCACTACATACAGATCATACACCACCACTAGGGGGAGCTCGCTACATACAGATTATACACCACCACTAGGGGGAGCTCACTACATACAGATTATACACCACCACTAGGGGGAGCTCACTACATACAGATTATACACCACCACTAGGGGGAGCTCACTACCTACAGATTATACACCATTACTTGGGGGAGCTCACTACATACAGATTATACACCACCACTAGGGGGAGCTCACTACATACACATTATACACCACCACTAGGGGGAGATCACTACATACACATTATACACCACCACTAGGGGGGGATCACTACATACAGATTATACACCACCACTAGGGGGGGATCACTACATACAGATTATACACCACCACTAGGGGGAGATCACTACATACAGATTATACACCACCACTAGGGGGAGATCACTACATACAGATTATACACCACCACTAGGAGGAGATCACTACATACAGATTATACACCACCACTAGGGGGAGATCACTACATACAGATTATACACCACCACTAGGGGGAGCTCATTACATACAGATTATACACCACCACTAGGGGGAGATCACTACATACAGATTATACACCACCACTAGGGGGAGATCACTACATACAGATTATACACCACCACTAGGGGGAGCTCACTACATACAGATTTAACACCACCACTAGGGGGAGATCACTACATACAGATTATACACCAGCACTAGGGGGAGATCACTACATACACATTATACACCACCACTAGGGGGAGATCACTACATACAGATTATACACCACCACTAGGGGGAGATCACTACATACAGATTATACACCACCACTAGGGGAAGCTCACTACATAAACATTATACACCACCACTAGGGGGAGATCACTACATACAGATTATACATCACCACTAGGGGGAGATCACTACATACAGATTATACACCACCACTAGGGGGAGCTCACTACATACAGATTATACACCACCACTAGGGGCAGATCACTACATACACATTATACATGACCACTAGGGGAGGTCACTACATACAGATTATACATCACCACTAGGGGGAGCTCACTACATACAGATTATACACCACCACTAGGGGCAGATCACTACATACAGATTATACATCACCACTAGGGGAGGTCACTACATACAGATTATACACCACCACTAGTGAGAGATCACTACATACAGATTATACATCACCACTAGGGGGAGGTCACTACATACAGATTATACACCACCACTAGGGGGAGGTCACTACATATAGATTATACACCACCACTAGGAGGAGATCACTACATACAGATTATACACCACCACTAGTGGGAGATCACTACATACAGATTTTACACCACCACTAGGGGGAGATCACTACATACAGATTATACACCAGCACTAGGGGGAGATCACTACATACACATTATACACCAGCACTAGGGGGAGATCACTACATACAGATTATACACCACCACTAGGGGGAGGTCACTACATACAGATTATACATCACCACTAGGGGGAGATCACTACATACACATTATACACCACCACTAGGGGGAGATCACTACATACAGATTATACACCACCACTAGGAGGAGATTACTACATACAGATTATAGACCACCACTAGGGGGAGATCACTACATAAATATTATACACCACCACTAGGGGGAGATTATACACCACCACTAGGGGGAGCTCATTACATACAGATTATACACCACCACTAGGGGGAGATCACTACATACAGATTATACACCACCACTAGGGGGAGATCACTACATACAGATTATACACCACCACTAGGGGGAGCTCACTACATAGAGATTTTACACCACCACTAGGGGGAGATCACTACATACAGATTATACACCAGCACTAGGGGGAGATCGCTACATACACATTATACACCACCACTAGGGGGAGATCACTACATACAGATTATACACCACCACTAGGGGGAGATCACTACATACAGGTTATACACCACCACTAGGGGAAGCTCACTACATAAACATTATACACCACCACTAGGGGGAGATCACTACATACAGATTATACATCACCACTAGGGGGAGATCACTACATACAGATTATACACCACCACTAGGGGGAGCTCACTACATACAGATTATACACCACCACTAGGGGCAGATCACTACATACACATTATACATGACCACTAGGGGAGGTCACTACATACAGATTATACATCACCACTAGGGGGAGCTCACTACATACAGATTATACACCACCACTAGGGGCAGATCACTACATACACATTATACATGACCACTAGGGGAGGTCACTACATACAGATTATACATCACCACTAGGGGGAGCTCACTACATACAGATTATACACCACCACTAGGGGCAGATCACTACATACAGATTATACATCACCACTAGGGGGAGGTCACTACATACAGATTATACACCACCACTAGGGGGAGGTCACTACATATAGATTATACACCAACACTAGGAGGAGATCACTACATACAGATTATACACCACCACTAGGGGGAGATCACTACATACAGATTTTACACCACCACTAGGGGGAGATCACTACATACAGATTATACACCAGCACTAGGGGGAGATCACTACATACACATTATACACCAGCACTAGGGGGAGATCACTACATACAGATTATACACCACCACTAGGGGGAGGTCACTACATACAGATTATACATCACCACTAGGGGGAGATCACTACATACACATTATACACCACCACTAGGGGGAGATCACTACATACAGATTATACACCACAACTAGGAGGAGATTACTACATACAGATTATACACCACCACTAGGGGGAGCTAACTACATACAGATTATACACCACCACTAGGGGGAGATTATACACCACCACTAGGGGGAGATCACTACATACACATTATACACCACCACTAGGGGGAGATCACTACATACACATTATACACCACTACTAGGGGGAAATCACTACATACAGATTATACACCAGCACTAGGGGGAGATCACTACATGCAGATTATACACCACCACTAGGGGGAGACCACTACATACAGATTATACATCACCACTAGGGGGAGGTCACTACATACAGATTATACACCACCACTAGGGGGAGCTCACTACATACAGATTTTACACCACCACTAAGAGGAGATCACTACATACAGATTACACACCACCACTAGGGGGAGCTCACTACATACAGATTATACACCACCACTAGGGGGAGATCACTACATACACATTATACACCACCACTAGGAGGAGATCACTACATACAGATTATACACCACCACTAGGAGGAGCTCACTACATACAGATTATACACCACAACTAGGAGGAGCTCACTACATACAGATTATATACCACCACTAGGAGGAGCTCACTACATACAGATTATACACCACCACTTGGAGGAGATCACTACATACAGATTATACACCACCACTTGGAGGAGATCACTACATACGGATTATACACCACCACTAGGGGGAGCTCACTACATACAGATTATACACCACCACTAGGGGGAGCTCACTACATACAGATTTTACACCACCACTAGGGGGAGCTCACTACATACAGATTATAGACCACTACTAGGGGGAGATCACTACATAAATATTATACACCACCACTAGGGGGAGATCACTACATACAGATTATACACCACCACTAGGAGGAGATCACTACATACAGATTATACACCACCACTAGGAGGAGATCACTACATACAGATTATACACCACCACTAGGAGATCACTACATACACATTATACACCACCACTAGGAGGAGATCACTACATACACATTATACACCACCACTAGGGGGAGATCACTACATACACATTATACACCACCACTAGGAGGAGATCACTACATACACATTATACACCACCACTAGGGGGAGATCACTGCATACAGATTATACACCACCACTAGGGGGAGATCACTACTTACAGATTATACACCACCACTAGGAGGAGATCACTACATACAGATTATACACCACCAATAGGAGATCACTACATACACATTATACACCACCACTAGGAGGAGATCACTACATACACATTATACACCACCACTAGGGGGAGATCACTACATACACATTATACACCACCACTAGGAGGAGATCACTACATACACATTATACACCACCACTAGGAGGAGATCACTACATACACATTACACACCACCACTAGGGGGAGATCACTACATACAGATTATACACCACCACTAGGGGGAGATCACTACATACAGATTATACACCACCACTAGGAGGAGATCACTACATACAGATTATACACCACCACTAGGGGGAGATCACTACATACACATTTTACACCACCACTAGGGGGAGATCACTACATGCAGATTATACACCACCACTAGGAGGAGATCACTACATACAGATTATACACCACCACTAGGGGGAGATCACTACATACACATTATACACCATTACTAGGAGGAGATCACTACATACAGATTATATACCACCATTAGGGAGAGCTCACTACATACACATTATACACCACCACTAGGGGGAGATCACTACATACAGATTATACACCACCACTAGGGGGAGATCACTACATACAGATTATACACCACCACTAGGGGGAGCTCACTACATACACATTATACACCACCACTAGGGGGAGATCACTACATACAGATTATACACCACCACTAGGGGGAGCTCACTACATACACATTATACACCACCTCTAGGGGGAGATCACTACATACAGATTATACACCACCACTAGGAGGAGATCACTACATACACATTATACACCACCACTAGGGGGAGATCACTACATACACATTATACACCACCACTAGGGGGAGATCACTTAATACAGATTATACACCACCACTAGGAGGAGATCACTACATACACATTATACACCACCACTAGGGGGAGATCACTACATACACATTATACATCACCACTAGGAGGAGATCACTACATACACATTATACACCACCACTAGGAGGAGATCACTACATACAGATTATACACCACCACTAGGGGGAGATCACTACATACAGATTATACACCACCACTAGGGGGAGCTCACTACATACAGATTATACACCACCACTAGGAGGAGATCACTACATACAGATTATACACCACCACTAGGAGGAGATCACTACATACACATTATACACCACCACTAGGAGGAGATCACTACATACAGATTATACACCACCACTAGGGGGAGATCACTACATACAGATTATACACCACCACTAGGGGGAGATCACTACATACAGATTATACACCACCACTAGGGGGAGATCACTACATACACATTATACACCACCACTAGGAGGAGATCACTACATACACATTATACACCACCACTAGGGAGAGATCACTACATACAGATTATACACCACCACTAGGGGGAGATCACTACATACAGATTATACACCACCACTAGGGGGAGATCACTACATACACATTATACACCACCACTAGGGGGAGATCACTACATACACATTTTACACCACCACTAGGGGGAGATCACTACATACAGATTATACACCACCACTAGGGGGAGCTCACTACATACAGATTATACACCACCACTAGGGGGAGATCACTACATACAGATTATACATCACCACTAGGGGGAGCTCACTACATACAGATTATACACCACCACTAGGGGGAGATCACTACATACAGATTATACACCACCACTAGGGGGAGATCACTACATACACATTTTACACCACCACTAGGGGGAGATCACTACATACAGATTATACACCACCACTAGGAGGAGATCACTACATACAGATTATATACCGCCACTAGGGGGAGATCACTACATACAGATTATATACCGCCACTAGGGCTGTGTTTTGGTCCCTTTACCTTTCATAATGCACATTCTTTTTCCATTTTAGAGAAGGGATCACAGCAGGAAATCCTATGGGAACCTCCTGGAGTTACTTGAAAGTGGATGAAAAAGTTCGCCATGTTTCTTATGATAGGGGAGTCCTTTATGTTGTCACCATTGATGATAGAATCTTCAGATGTTAAGCGATGCCACCACGTTTGATAAATTAGAAAAACTGAAAGTGGAGGCAACTGCTTTAAACCTTTGATTTATAATCTGAAGAAAATATAAAAATACCCTTAAAATATAAATAAAAAAAAATGTGCACAATTGATGTTGATCTCTGTAGTATCTTTCACAATAAATATAATTTTACTTTCATAAGATTTTATTTAATCAGTTTTATCCTCAGAAAATTCGTGACAGGAGGAGGAGGTGACTATAAACACCAGTGAAAGGAGGAGGTGACTATATACACCAGGACTGCAGGGATTAACAAACCCAAACCTTAAATTTGGTACTTGACCCTGTACCTTGATAAACCATCCAACCGTTTGGTACTTGACCTTGTATCTTGATCAACCATCCAACCGTTTGATACTTGACCTTGCACCTTGATCAACCATCCAACCGTTTGGTACTTGACCCTGTACCTTGATCAACCATCCAACCGTCTGGTACTTGACCTTGTACCTTGATCAACCATCCAACCGTCTGGTACTTGACCTTGTATTTTGATAAACCTTCCATCCGTTTGGTACTTGACCTTGTACTTTGAGAAATCATCCAACCGTCTGGTACTTGACCATGTACCTAGACTGACCACCCAACCGTCTGGTACCTGACTGTGTACCTAGACTAACCACCGAACCGTCTGGTACCTGACTGTGTACCTAGACTAACCACCAACCGTCTGGTACCTGACCGTGTACCTAGACTAACCACCCATAAACAGACCGGGAAACTAAATGTTTGGGTAATGTGGGAAGGCCACAGCGTTTATTAACAACTAAGATAAATTATTAAATAACGTTATAAATTAAAACATTTCCCAACTTGCTAGGCCCGCTTGGCATCTTCAAAATCTTGAGAACCGACTTCGCCCGAAATGGCGGCTGCGGCCCTGCAGCCGGCATGTGGGCATCTTCCAGCGCCTTAGGGCCTGTGTAACTTCCGCCTTCGCTGTGACAACTGTAGGAAAACAGAAGGAAACAGCCAGAACCAAGGAAAGAAGAGCTGAAAAGAAATAATTCAGAGGGCAGGGTGGGAGGGTGACTTCTCGCCTCTTCGGTCCAGGGGGCAGAAGGAAAGAGGCCCCCCCACGTGCTCTCGGACTTTATAAAACCACCGGGCGGGTCCTTACCCGCCCCCAAACACCGCCTCCGGTGACCTCACACGGGAGGGGTAAAGGGGCAAGCCCCACCAGCCTACCAGAAGGCTTGAAACCACCCCCTACAGTCCTCAGCCCCTTCGCTAGTTGCTTTGGGGCTTGTTAGACTGCAGGGATTAACAAACCCAAACCTTAAATTTGGTACTTGACCCTGTACCTTGATAAACCATCCAACCGTTTGGTACTTGACCTTGTATCTTGATCAACCATCCAACCGTTTGATACTTGACCTTGCACCTTGATCAACCATCCAACCGTTTGGTACTTGACCTTGTACCTTGATCAACCATCCAACCGTTTGGTACTTGACCCTGTACCTTGATCAACCATCCAACCGTCTGGTACTTGACCTTGTACCTTGATCAACCATCCAACCGTCTGGTACTTGACCTTGTATTTTGATAAACCTTCCATCCGTTTGGTACTTGACCTTGTACTTTGAGAAATCATCCAACCGTCTGGTACTTGACCATGTACCTAGACTGACCACCCAACCGTCTGGTACCTGACTGTGTACCTAGACTAACCACCCAACCGTCTGGTACCTGACTGTGTACCTAGACTAACCACCCAACCGTCTGGTACCTGACCGTGTACCTAGACTAACCACCCATAAACAGACCGGGAAACTAAATGTTTGGGTAATGTGGGAAGGCCACAGCGTTTATTAACAACTAAGATAAATTATTAAATAACGTTATAAATTAAAACATTTCCCAACTTGCTAGGCCCGCTTGGCATCTTCAAAATCTTGAGAACCGACTTCGTCCGAAATGGCGGCTGCGTCCCTGCAGCCGGCATGTGGGCATCTTCCAGCGCCTTAGGGCCTGTGTAACTTCCGCCACGGAGCAGCCTCCTCCCTCCTAACACCGGCTGCGACCCCCCACACGGACCAAGGCCATGGACATCTCAGCCAGCTCCTGCAGGCCGAGAAGGAAAATATTCACCTTAATGGAATTGAGATGGACCCCGTCGCATAATAAGGGATGGTGGTTATCCCCCGCAGATTCTCATAATAAGGGATGGTGGTTATCCCCCGCAGATTCTCATAATAAGAGATGGGGGTTATCCCCTGCAGATTCTCATAATAACGGATGGCGGTTATCCCCTGCAGATTCTCATAATAACGGATGGCGGTTATCCCCTGCAGATTCTCATAATAACGGATGGCGGTTATCCCCTGCAGATTCTCATAATAACGGATGGCGGTTATCCCCTGCAGATTCTCATAATAACGGATGGCGGTTATCCCCTGCAGATTCTCATAATAAGAGATGGCGGGTATCCCCTGCAGATTCTCATAATAACGGATGGCGGTTATCCCCTGCAGATTCTCATGCCTATACACCAATCCTCCCAGGGACATCAGGTATTTTTGATAATCAGGACTTTCCTTGCTCTCTGTAAAGCAGCTGAGAATAGGATGCCTGACCCATTAACTACTCGAAGATATACCTGCAAAACCCACAAGACTTCCTTCAAGGGACTAGTTATCCGGGGTGAGAGGTGCCATTTACATAACCCAGGATTATCCTTTACCGACTTTAAGTTGCTGCATTTGCCAAAACCAGGGACCGAAACCGCAAAAGCTCACAACTAGTTATGGAAAGTTTGGAGACTTCCATCTTTCACTGCACTAAGTCGACCGCCCTATCAAAGGAGACGTACGTAACCGCCACCACCTCCTGTATGGCATCATTGACCGAGGGACCCTTGGGAAAAGACAGGTGAGCAATTAATCTGAACTTTCCGGGCTCCTTTTGGGAACTAAGCCTGGCGGTTCTATAAGGGACCGGCCATCCTACCGGGGAAACCTAAGCCTGGCGGTTCTATAAGGGACCGGCCATCCTACCCGGGGAAACCTCATTCCCGACCTTCTCTAGTGCTAATACTGGATTGAAGAAATTAAACTGCCGCATTTAACCAACATTGCGGTGGGCTGGTGGTTAACCGGATGCAGTGGATGGGGTGAGAAGTGCCTTTTGTGCTGCCCAGGATTATCCTTCACTGACATTAACCCCTTAACACCGGAGCCACTTTTCACCTTCCTGACACGGGCCATTTTTGAAAACTGCTCTGAGTCACTATAAACGGTCATAACTATGAAACGGTTTAACATATCCAAGTGATTTTAAAATTGTTTTCTCGTGACACTTTGTACTTCATGTTAGTTACAAAATTTTGGTGGTATGTTTTGCATTTATTTAGGAGAAATTCAGATATTTGGTGAAAATGTTGAAAAATTCTCGATTACCGGACTTCAAAATGTTCTACTTTATCCCATACATAGTCAGAACCGCTAAAATACTTAATAACTAACATTCACCAAATGACTAATTTATGTGGACGTGATGCTTTATGCATATTTAAATTTTTTACAGGATGTTATGGGGCTTTGAATGTTCCGTGCGATTTTCCATATTTTCATAAAAAACGCAAAAACCTGCTATTGAGGGACCTGCTCGGTTTCAGGTCAATTTGAGAGGTCTAAATAAAAGAAAATCCCATAAATTACCCCATTATAGAAAGGACACCCCTCAATGTATGTGAAACAACTTTTGTGAAGTTTGTTAACCCTTTAACTGTTTTACAGGCGTTAAAACAGAAACAGATGCAATTGAAAGTACTTTTTTTTTTGGACATATAAGGGGCTTATTCTTTGCGTCATGAGATGCACTTTACAAATACTTCATTTTAGTGGGTCTGTAGCTTATTGATGAGATTTTAGTAACTCTTGAATGTATGGGTGAAAGAAAAATTGTCAATTTTGGTTTCCTTTCTTTTTTTTTTATTTTTTGAAGGTCGTACACCGTGCACTAAAAATATTATATTATCTTTATTCTATAGGTCACTACGATTACGTTGATACCTCATGTATATAGTTTTTTATTTTTACAATTTTACTGAAAAAACTAAAAGAGGAAATCTCATTTTTTTTTTTTTTTTTTTTTTTTTTTATCGCCATCTTTTCGAAAACGTAACTTTAATATTTTTTGTTGACAGAGCGAGTTTAGGGCTTAGTTTTTACATGCCTGATAAGCAATCCACTGATCGCTTGTTAAAGCTATTGTTCACCACACACAGTGTAATACAAATGTATTACACTGCGCATGCACGGACCCGGCTCCTGGAAGGAGGATCGCACAGCCCCGGGCACTGGCATTCCTGGGGCTGCGATCCCTAAATGGGTTGCCCTGTCCTGCGCTAGCTAAATACCCTAATCCCACAGGTGCATCCTGACTGGCTTGTAATTGTGTGAGTAGTGATCTAATGGACGTGATGACCTCTGTGTTCTTGTGTGATGACCTCTGTGTTCTTGTGTGATGACCTCTGTGTTCTTGTGTGATGACCTCTGTGTTCTTGTGTGATGACCTCTGTGTTCTTGTGTGATGACCTCTGTGTTCTTGTGTGATGAGAACCTCTGTGCTCTTGTGTGAGGAGGTAATGGCCGACCACGAGGGGAGGCCACTGAACTCACCGGATGAAGTCTTCGCTGGTGGAGCTGACGTGTCCTGATGAGAAGACTGTGCTTTGTCCTGTCCAGATGGTTGGTGATGTTCGGAAGCTGAAGTGATGCGTTGAGGTGGTTGCTTGATGATGTCAGAGCTGCGAGGTGGAGCTTGAGAGCCTTGGCTGCCATGACGGGATGACCTCTGGAACTGCAGTGGCTGTAGAAGAGCTGAGGATCTGTTTTCGGATTCCTGGCGAGTTGTTGGATGCTCTGATGTCCGCCTGGAGCGCTTGGTCAGGCTGTGAGGGAAGTCTGTGCCGTTGTCGGGAGTCTCGGTGACGGGTGCGGGTGTGTGAGTGCGCCGCCTCGCGGCCACTGGAACCCGGTGACGATGGGCTGCTGTAGAGTCTGCGACGTCCTCCGTGATGATGATGATGGCGGCTGCGGTCTGGTGAGAGGAGCTCAGAGCCAGTATCGGCAGCCCGCCTGCGGTATGGCCTCTGGGAGTCCATTCTGCTGTGACGTTGCTGCTTGTAGGACGGGGATCTGTGGCTCTGGTCTCTGTGGTGCGCCGTGGACATAGAGGTCTCTACTGCATCAAGGGTATGCAGAGAGGACTCGGGAATAGGAGAGGAGGAGGGAAGGGGAGCTGCCCAGGGATCCAGGGCTGTAATGTTGGCTGAGCAGGGGGGGCATGGTGGGGGAAAGCAGAGGGCCGGGCCGCAGGCTGTGGATAGCGCTGCTGGCGGCTCCTGAGTTGGTGGGGGGTATGTGACAGGGAGGGGGGCCTGGGGCTGACTGGGGAGTAGGCCCGAGGCCTGGTGTGGGGCTGCCTGGGGAGAAAGGGCCGAGGCCTGGAGTGTGGGTAGGCCCGAGGACTGCTATGGGGCCTGGGGCAGGATGGGGGATAGGCCCGAGGCCTGGTGCCGAGCCCGGGGCTGGTGATGGATAGGCCCGAGGCCTGGGGCTGGCTGGCGTGGGGGCCTGAGGCCTGGTAGCAGGCCCAGGGCAGGCTGAAAATTAGGCCCGAGGCCTACCGGAAGTCCCCGGGCCTAGGCGCCGGGTAGGCCTGAAGCCTGCCGCACGGCGGGGGAGGGAAAATGGGGGTGTCGGAAGGGCTGGAAAAGGCAGGCCCTGCCAGTGTGAGGAGCAGGATGGGGATCGCTGCCGAGGGGGAGGCGGCTCGGCTTACCAGAGGCCCGGCCGGATGCGGAGGCCGCAGGCTCCGGCTTGTGCTGGAGGTGAGTGGTGAGGGCAGCGGGATCACGGAGGAGAGGAAGGTGAGATGATCGGGGGGGTGTGAGGTTGGTGGGCGGCATAGCGGGCGCCACGGAGGTGAGGATGATCGGGGGGGGGGGGGGGGCATAGCGGCGCCACACGGAGGTGAGGTGATCGGGGGGGGGGGGGGCGGCATAGCGGCGCCACACGGAGGTGAGGATGATCGGGGGGGGGGGGGCATAGCGGCGCCACACGGAGGTGAGGTGATCGGGGGGGGGGCGGCATAGCGGCGCCACACGGAGGTGAGGTGATCGGGGGGGGGGGGGCGGGATAGCGGGCGCCGCGGAGGTGAGGAGATCGGGGGGGGGGGCGGGATCGAGGGCGCCGCGGAGGTGAGGGGGTTACCTGGTTGTACGGGAGCTGGGGAGGCCGGGCATCGGGGCTAAAAGCTGAGGCCGGCCGGGGCCTGAGCTGGAGGTGAGGAGAGCGGGGAGGTTCATCTGGCCGGGGCCTGGTGGTGAGGGGACCGGAGCTGGGAGCAGGGGGGGGAGGGGGGAGCGGGTAAAAGCGCTGGGGTAGGTGACCGGGCAGCAGCGCTGGGGTAGGTGACCGGGCAGCAGAGCTGGGGTAGGTGACCGGGCAGCAGAGCTGGGGTGCTGGGCAGAGGATGGAAACCTACCCCTTTGCATTCTTCTCAGCAGGGATCCCACGACGATCCTCCGGTGCAGAAGGCGTCCCGCGTGGTCTGGGCGACGCCATCTTCTTCTGGCCCGGGCCGCGTTTCCTGGCTGCTGGAGGTGATCCTGGACTCAGGCGGACATGAGGCCTGATCTTCTTCAGGGGAAGTCCTCCATCTTCTGCCAGCTGCTCCCGTGGAGGAGGTAAGGAGCACTGGGTGGGTGGTGGTGACAGGGTGGCGGGCCGCCGGGCGGGGGTGGTGGCTGTACCCTCCAGGGTGGAAGCCACTGCAGCGGGTTTCGATCCAGGGAGATGGGTGTCCTCTTCAGGGACGTCCGCTTCTTGAACCGACCCCGCAGCAGGGCACTGCAGGAGGGTATCCAGCATGGCTGCACCATCCAGGGCCACTTGCTGGATTACTTGTTCTTCTAGGGAAGCCATGCTGGGTATTTGCAGAGGGGTCTCTGACTTCTCGCCTCTTCGGTCCAGGGGGCAGAAGGAAAGAGGCCCCCCCACGTGCTCTCGGACTTTATAAAACCACCGGGCGGGTCCTTACCCGCCCCCAAACACCGCCTCCGGTGACCTCACACGGGAGGGGTAAAGGGGCAAGCCCCACCAGCCTACCAGAAGGCTTGAAACCACCCCCTACAGTCCTCAGCCCCTTCGCTAGTTGCTTTGGGGCTTGTTATGACAGGAGGAGGAGGTGACTATATACACCAGTGACAGGAGGAGGAGGAGGTGACTATATACACCAAAGACAGGAGGTGACTATATACACCAGTGACAGGAGGAGGAGGTGACTATAAACACCAGTGACAGGGGGAGGAGGTGACTATATACACCAGTGACAGGAGGAGGAGGTGACTATATACACCAGTGACAGGAGGAGGAGACTATATACACCAGTGACAGGAGGAGGAGACTATATACACCAGTGACAGGAGGAGGAGGAGGTGACTATATACACCAGTGACAGGAGGAGGAGGTGACTATATACACCAGTGAAAGGAGGAGGTGACTATATACACCAGTGACAGGAGGAGGAGGTGACTATAAACACCAGTGAAAGGAGGAGGTGACTATATACACCAGTGACAGGAGGAGGAGGAGGTGACTATATACACCAGTGACAGGAGGAGGAGGAGGTGACTATATACACCAGTGACAGGGGGAGGAGGAGGTGACTATATACACCAGTGACAGGAGGAGGAGGGGACTATATACACCAGTGACAGGAGGAGGTGACTATATACACCAGTGACAGGAGGAGGAGGAGGTGACTATATACACCAGTGACAGGGAGAGGAGGAGGTGACTATATACACCAGTGACAGGAGGAGGAGGTGACTATATACACCAGTGACAGGGGGAGGAGGAGGTGACAATATATACACCAGTGACAGGGGGAGGAGGAGGTGACTATATACACCAGTGACAGGGGGAGGAGGTGACTATATACACCAGTGACAGGAGGAGGAGGAGGTGACTATATACACCAGTGACAGGGGGAGGAGGTGACTATATACACCAGTGACAGGAGGAGGAGGTGACTATATACACCAGTGACAGGAGGAGGAGGTGACTATATACACCAGTGACAGGAGGAGGAGGGGACTATATACACCAGTGACAGGAGGAGGTGACTATATACACCAGTGACAGGAGGAGGAGGAGGTGACTATATACACCAGTGACAGGGAGAGGAGGAGGTGACTATATACACCAGTGACAGGAGGAGGAGGTGACTATATACACCAGTGACAGGGGGAGGAGGAGGTGACAATATATACACCAGTGACAGGGGGAGGAGGAGGTGACTATATACACCAGTGACAGGGGGAGGAGGTGACTATATACACCAGTGACAGGAGGAGGAGGAGGTGACTATATACACCAGTGACAGGGGGAGGAGGTGACTATATACACCAGTGACAGGAGGAGGAGGTGACTATATACACCAGTGACAGGAGGAGGAGGAGGTGACTATATACACCAGTGACAGGGGGAGGAGGTGACTATATACACCAGTGACAGGAGGAGGAGGTGACTATATACACCAGTGACAGGAGGAGGAGGTGACTATATACACCAGTGACAGGAGGAGGAGGAGGTGACTATATACACCAGTGACAGGAGGAGGAGGTGACTATATACACCAGTGACAGGGGGAGGAGGAGGTGACAATATATACACCAGTGACAGGGGGAGGAGGAGGTGACTATATACACCAGTGACAGGGGGAGGAGGAGGTGACTATATACACCAGTGACAGGAGGAGGAGGTGACTATATACACCAGTGACAGGAGGAGGAGGTGACTATATACACCAGTGACAGGGGGAGGAGGAGGTGACTATATACACCAGTGACAGGGGGAGGAGGAGGTGACTATATACACCAGTGACAGGGGGAGGAGGAGGTGACTATATACACCAGTGACGGGAGGAGGAGGTGACTATATACACCAGTGACAGGAGGAGGAGGAGGAGACTATATACACCAGTGACAGGAGGAGGAGGAGGTGACTATATACACCAGTGACAGGGGGAGGAGGAGGTGACTATATACACCAGTGACAGGAGGAGGAGGTGACTATATACACCAGTGACAGGAGGAGGAGGTGACTGTATACACCAGTGACAGGAGGAGGAGGTGACTATATACACCAGTGACAGGAGGAGGAGGAGGAGACTATATACACCAGTGACAGGAGGAGGAGACTATATACACCAGTGACAGGAGGAGGAGTAGACTATATACACCAGTGACAGGAGGAGGAGACTATATACACCAGTGACAGGAGAAGAGGCAGGTGAGCAGCACTCCGTGGAAGAAAGTGTCTTTATTTCACAAGTGGATATAGCGACGTTTCGGCTGACTCTATGCAGCCATTCTCAAGCAGTGACAGGAGGAGGAGTAGACTGTATACACCAGTGACAGGAGGAGGAGGTGACTGTATACACCAGTGACAGGAGGAGGAGGTGACTATATACACCAGTGACAGGGGGAGGAGGAGGTGACTATATACACCAAAGACAGGAGGAGACTATATACACCAGTGACAGGAGGAGGTGACTATATACACCAGTGACAGGAGGAGGAGGTGACCATATACACCAGTGACAGGAGGAGGAGGTGACTATATACACCAGTGACAGGAGGAGGAGGTGACTATATACACCAGTGACAGAAGGAGGTGACTATATACACCAGTGACAGGGGGAGGAGGTGACTATATACACCAGTGACAGGAGGAGGAGGAGGAGACTATATACACCAGTGACAGGAGGAGGAGGAGACTATATACACCAGTGACAGGAGGAGGAGGAGGTGACTATATACACCAGTGACAGGAGGAGGAGGAGGAGACTATATACACCAGTGACAGGAGGAGAAGGTGACTATATACACCAGTGACAGGGGGAGGAGGAGGTGACTATATACACCAGTGACAGGAGGAGGAGGTGACTATATACACCAGTGACAGGGGGAGGAGGTGACTATATACACCAGTGACAGGAGGAGGAGGAGGTGACTATATACACCAGTGACAGGAGGAGGAGGAGGAGACTATATACACCAGTGACAGGAGGAGGAGGAGACTATATACACCAGTGACAGGAGGAGGAGGAGGAGACTATATACACCAGTGACAGGCGGAGGAGACTATATACACCAGTGACAGGAGTAGGAGGAGGAGACTATATACACCAGTGACAGGAGGAGGAGGAGACTATATACACCAGTGACAGGAGGAGGAGGAGGAGACTATATACACCAGTGACAGGAGGAGGAGGAGGAGACTATATACACCAGTGACAGGCGGAGGAGACTATATACACCAGTGACAGGAGTAGGAGGAGGAGACTATATACACCAGTGACAGGAGGAGAATGTGACTATATACACCAGTGACGGGAGGAGAATGTGACTATATACACCAGTGACAGGAGGAGGAGGTGACTATATACACCAGTGACAGGAGGAGGAGGAGGTGACTATATACACCAGTGACAGGAGGAGGAGGTGACTATATACACCAGTGACAGGAGGAGGAGGAGGTGACTATATACACCAGTGACAGGGGGAGGAGGAGGTGACTATATACACCAGTGACAGGGGGAGGAGGTGACTATATACACCAGTGACAGGAGGAGGAGGTGACTATATACACCAGTGACAGGGGGAGGAGGAGGTGACTATATACACCAGTGACAGGAGGAGGAGGTGACTATATACACCAGTGACAGGGGGAGGAGGAGGTGACTATATACACCAGTGACAGGGGAGGAGGAGGTGACTATATACACCAGTGACAGGAGGAGGAGGAGGTGACTATATACACCAGTGACAGGAGGAGGAGGTGACTATATACACCAGTGACAGGAGGAGGAGGAGACTATATACACCAGTGACAGGAGGAGGAGGAGGAGACTATATACACCAGTGACAGGGGGAGGAGACTATATACACCAGTGACAGGAGTAGGAGGAGGAGACTATATACACCAGTGACAGGAGGAGAATGTGACTATATACACCAGTGACAGGAGGAGAATGTGACTATATACACCAGTGACAGGAGGAGGAGGTGACTATATACACCAGTGACAGGAGGAGGAGGAGGTGACTATATACACCAGTGACAGGAGGAGGAGGTGACTATATACACCAGTGACAGGAGGAGGAGGAGGTGACTATATACACCAGTGACAGGGGGAGGAGGAGGTGACTATATACACCAGTGACAGGGGGAGGAGGAGGTGACTATATACACCAGTGACAGGAGGAGGAGGAGGTGACTATATACACCAGTGACAGGGGGAGGAGGAGGTGACTATATACACCAGTGACAGGGGAGGAGGAGGTGACTATATACACCAGTGACAGGAGGAGGAGGAGGTGACTATATACACCGGTGACAGGGGGAGGAGGAGGTGACTGTATACACCAGTGACAGGGGGAGGAGGAGGTGACTATATACACCAGTGACAGGAGGAGGAGGAGGTGACTATATACACCAGTGACAGGGGGAGGAGGAGGTGACTATATACACCAGTGACAGGGGAGGAGGAGGTGACTATATACACCAGTGACAGGGGGAGGAGGAGGTGACAATATATACACCAGTGACAGGGGGAGGAGGAGGTGACAATATATACACCAGTGACAGGGGGAGGAGGAGGTGACTATATACACCAGTGACAGGGGAGGAGGAGGTGACTATATACACCAGTGACAGGAGGAGGAGGAGACTATATACACCAGTGACAGGAGGAGGAGGAGGAGACTATATACACCAGTGACAGGGGGAGGAGACTATATACACCAGTGACAGGAGTAGGAGGAGGAGACTATATACACCAGTGACAGGAGGAGAATGTGACTATATACACCAGTGACAGGAGGAGAATGTGACTATATACACCAGTGACAGGAGGAGGAGGTGACTATATACACCAGTGACAGGAGGAGGAGGAGGTGACTATATACACCAGTGACAGGAGGAGGAGGTGACTATATACACCAGTGACAGGAGGAGGAGGAGGTGACTATATACACCAGTGACAGGGGGAGGAGGAGGTGACTATATACACCAGTGACAGGGGGAGGAGGAGGTGACTATATACACCAGTGACAGGAGGAGGAGGAGGTGACTATATACACCAGTGACAGGGGGAGGAGGAGGTGACTATATACACCAGTGACAGGGGAGGAGGAGGTGACTATATACACCAGTGACAGGAGGAGGAGGAGGTGACTATATACACCGGTGACAGGGGGAGGAGGAGGTGACTGTATACACCAGTGACAGGGGGAGGAGGAGGTGACTATATACACCAGTGACAGGAGGAGGAGGAGGTGACTATATACACCAGTGACAGGGGGAGGAGGAGGTGACTATATACACCAGTGACAGGGGAGGAGGAGGTGACTATATACACCAGTGACAGGGGGAGGAGGAGGTGACAATATATACACCAGTGACAGGGGGAGGAGGAGGTGACAATATATACACCAGTGACAGGGGGAGGAGGAGGTGACTATATACACCAGTGACAGGGGAGGAGGAGGTGACTATATACACCAGTGACAGTAGGAGGAGGTGACTATATACACCAGTGACAGGAGGAGGAGGAGGTGACAGGAGAGGCTTAGCAGTACAGAGGAGCAGGCAGGTGGCATAGTCAGGAGGAGGCTCATGCATCTCCAGCAGGTATTGGTTACTGCCGTGTATCATCTCGAGGTAATCTTATCTACATTTTCTTTCATTCTTATACAAGTTGACAGACCTCTAGAACGTCCTGATATGGCTTTGTGGTCCTTCTCTGTGAACCGTTCTCCTATTTCTCGTTCCCATTGCTACAAGAAATCTGGTTTAGGGTCATTATGGAGCATGATAATCTCTGAGTGTTGGAGCTAGCCATGTGGCCGGGGAGGGGTTCTGGTGTCATCTGAGGAAGTCTTCACATGTGGCTTTGAAGTCTTGTATATGGATAACATTGTATAATAAGAAGGTAATAATAAGCCCCAAAGCGACTAGAGAAGGGGCGGAGGACTGTAGGGGGTGGGTTTAAAGCCTTCTTGAAGGTTTGGGGCTTGGCCTTTTACTCCTCCCATGTGAGGTCACCAGAGGCGGTCTTTGGGGGGGGGTTAATAAAGTTCAAGAGCACGTTGGGGGGGGCCTCTTTCCTTCTGCCCCCTGGACCGAAGAGGCGAGAAGTCAGAGACCCCTCCTGCTCTCTAAATACCCAACATGGCTTCCCTGGAAGACTAAGTCCTTCAACGCGTGGCCCTGGGGGGTTCAGCCTGCGGGGTCGGTTCAAGTATCGAACTTCCCTGAAGAGGACACCCATCTCCCAGGATCGAATCCCCATGCAGTGGCTTCCGCTGGCCTGCCACCCTGTCACCACCACCCACCCAGTGCTCCTCACCTCCTCCAGGATTTCCTCCATGTGCTCGCAGCGTCTCCAGTGCAGTGCCTGAGGAGCAGCTGGCAGAAGATAGAGGAAGGCCCGACCGGAATATCAGGCCTCCTGTCCGCCTGAGCTCAAGATCACCTGCACCAGCCAGGAAGCGCGGCCCCAGCCTGAAAAAGATGGCGTCGCCCGAACCACGTGGGACTCATGCTGCAGCCAGAGCAGCGGATCGTCGGGGGACCGCTCCGGAGGAAGCCTCAAAGGGCAAGTGTCGGCCTCCTGAACATCCCCTACCCTGCATCCCAGCGCTCCGGCCCACCCCTTCCTGCGTCCATCCAGCAGCCCGCGATCCCCTGCCTGTCACCGCTCCCCCCCTACTCCCATCCCCGCTCACCACCGCTCCGTGCGGCACCCAGCTGGTGCCAGCATATAGCGCTGTGGCCCGTGCCTCCCTGCGTCCTCCAAGCAGGCCACGATCTCCCACCTGCCGAAGCGGTAGAGACCTCTATGCCCACGGTGCACCACAGAGACAGGAGCCACAGATCCCCCTCCTATGCGCACCAACGTCATAATGGCAGAATGGACTCCCAGAGGCCATACCATAGGCGGGCTGCAGATACTAGCTCTAAGCTCCTCTCCCCAGGCCGCATCCACCATCATCATCATCACGGAGGACGCCGCAGACACTACAATAGCCCATCTTCATCAGGTTCCAGTGGCCACGATGCGGAGCACTCGCACGTCAGCACCCATCACCGAGACTCCCGACAATGCCACAGAGACTCCCCTGACCAAGCGCTCCAAGCGGGCATCAGCGCATCCAACAGCCCGCCAGGAATCTGAAAGTATATCCTCAGCACATCTACAGCCACCGCAGTCCCAGAGGTCATCCGGTCATGGCAGCCAAGGTTCACAAGCTCCACCTCACAGTTCTGACGTCATCCAGCCGCAACCACCTCGACACATCCCCTTGTGGTCGGCCATTACCTCATCACACAAGAGCACAGAGGTCATCACGTCCATTAGATCACTCCTCACACAATTAGAAGGCAGTCATAATACACCTGTGGGCGTAGGGAATTTAGCTAACGCAGGCCAGGGTACCACATTTAGGGACAACATGTTCTGCGGAGTAGCTCCCCTAGGTACTTATGTCCCCGAAGAGACAAAAGAGAAGATTAGAAAGGGCGAGTACATTGACATAATGTCGACCACGTTACGGTCGATAAGGATCGATCCTATGAGAAAGGGTCAGAGAAGAAGATGAGGGTGTCCAAAACTTTCAATAATTGGCTGCAGGCTTTTGCGGTTTTTGGTGCCATTATGACGCAAAATACTCCAGCCTCAGACCTATTTGTATACAAGGACACCATCATGAATGCATTTAAGCTTCAAAGTGGTGCCGCTTGGTGGAGTTAAGATGAAGAGTTTCGTCGCCGCCTCCCACTCAACCTGCACATCGGTTGGGCTTTAAAAGCTACCGATGTGTGGATCTAAATGATCCTCGCCCAATGCCCTCTACGTCCATTTCAGCGAACCACCACAGGGGCAGCTCAGCAGCCCGCCTCTGCGGTGCACAAGCCCACAGGAGCATGTTGGCTCTACAATGACGGTCACTGCAGATTCTTCTCCTCATGCAAGTTTAGGCACGAGTGTTCGATCTGCGGAGGCAATCACCCTTAAACGCTTCAGGCGTAATAAGCAGGGCCCAAATGCCAACCCCCATCCGAGAACGCCAGTGAACGCCAACAGGCTAAGTCACTGGATTAGCACTGGAGAAGGTCGAGAAAGAGGTTTCCCTAGGAAGGATGGCTGGCCCCTTTTTAGAACCGCCATTTCCCAATCTTCGCATTTCCCCTTTAGGCTTACTTCCCAAAAAGGAGCCCAGAAAGTTCAGATTAATCAACCACCTATCTTTGCCCAAGGGTTCCTCGGTCAATGACGCTCCCCGTCCACCCAGAATGTTTCCACTTATTAGGTTGTTTTTTAGAGGGAGGTTATTTTTACGACATTTGTCTCCCCATGGGTTGCTCCAGCTCCTGCTATTACTTTGAGGTTTTCAGCACGGTTTTGGAGTGGCTCGTGGGGTAAGAGACAGAGATTTATTCAATGACCCACTACCTAGACGACTTCTTGTTTGTTGGCCAGGGGGACTCCGATACATGTTTCCATCTTCTCCAGTCCTTCTCTTCGCTCATGGAGTTTGTCGGGGTTCCCCTGTTCGCCGACAAGACAGTCCGTGCAGTTAAAAATGTATCCTTTCTGGGTATAGAGTGAGACACCACAAGAATGGCATTCAGGTTACCCGAGGAAAAATTGGTCCGTTTATACCAGGAAATTGATTGGTTCTTTAGCAAGAAAAAAGCCACCCTACAACAATTTCAGGTTCTTTTGGGCCTTCTAAATGTCTTGTGTAGGGTGATGCCCATGGGGTGGGCGTTCTCCTGCCACCTCTCCCTGGCTACAAAAGGTACTACTCACCCCTCTCACTTCATCATTACTTGCGTATTTGGCAGGTATTTCTTCAATTATTCAATGGGTCAGGCATCCTCAAGGAGCCTGAGTCAGACAATTATTCCCTAGGCCTATTTATGGCCGCCTCTTCCGGCGACGGCTTTGTGGCCATATTTAAGCAGAAGTGGTGTAGAGACTCTTGGCCCCCCTTCTGGCTCCATTCTGGCCTTGTCAACAACATCACCCTGTTGAAGCTTTTCCCCTTAGTTGTAACTAGAGATGAGGGAGCACTAAAATGCTCGGGTGCTTGTTATTCGAGACAAACTTTTCCCGATGCTCGAGTGCTCGTCTCGAATAACGAGCCCCATTGAAGTCAATGGGAGACTCGAGCATTTTTCAAGGGGACCAAGGCTCTGCACAGGGAAGCTTGGCCAAACACCTGGAAACCTCAGAAAAGGATGGAAACACCACGGAAATGGACAGGAAACAGCAGGGGCAGCATGCATGGATGCCTCTGAGGCTGCTTAATCGCACCATTATGCCAAAATTATGGGCAACAGCATGGCCATGACAGAGTGACAGAATGAAGCTAGATAGCATCTAAAACATCCAATAATTGACCCTGACACTATAGGGGACGGCATGCATAGGCAGCGGCAGCAGCGGCAGGCTAGAGAGTGGCATGGCGACATACCCTAAATGGACTCAGGCTTCACCAAAGGAGGTGAAATGATTTCCTATGTGAACAAAAGGTTGACGGTATATTTAGTCGATAACACAGCATGGTGGCGTCATAGTGACCAAGTTCCATAATGTATCTGGTGAAACACCCGAAAAATGAGCCTGACACAGCTCTTTTGATAAGGGGACGACATGTGGAGGCAGCCATGGAGACGACTTCCATGATTAAGAGCGACAGTATGGGGCATTCATATTGCGCTGCTATGATTGCAACTTCAGGTCTCCAGCATGGCGGCGACAGATGGGCCGAGTTCCACTATGTATCTGGTGAAACACCTGAAAATTCTGCCTGAAACAGCTCGTTTGATAAGGGGATGATGTGCTGCATATCCTCTCGTGCTCCAGCGTCTGGGGTATAGAGAGTTGAAATGAGACATTGGTGGACGCTGTGGAGGATCGTGGAGGCAAGCATGCATGGATGCCTCTGAGGCTGCCTAATCTTGGGATGGAGCTGGCGGTCCACTGCCAGACGAGCTTTCGCCTGTCCAAGCCCCTGTCTCTCGGCTCCTCCCCACCCAAAATGGGCATGGGGGCCAGAAGCGTTTACTTTGAAAATAATTATAATTTTCAAAGCAGACGGGGTCGTTTGAATATTTCACCTAGGAATAATGGAATAGCATAGTGGTTCTATTTTTAATTGTTTTTACGGAAATGGTTCCATGATTAAGAGCGACAGTATGGGGCATCCATATTGCGCTGCTATGATTACAACTTCAGGTCTCCAGCATGGCGGCGACAGATGGGCCGAGTTCCACTATGTATCTGGTGAAACACCTGAAAATTCTGCCTGACACAGCTCGTTTGATAAGGGGACGATGTATGGAGGCAGTGAACTAGTAGTAGAATATAGGTGCTGCAGTTAAAACTATGTTAGTTGGATCTTGGGATGGAGCTGGCGCTCCGCTGCCAGGCGAGCTTTCGCCAATCCAAGCCCCTGTCTCTCGGCTCCTCCCCAAACAGCACTTTTTGTATAAGATCAAGTGTAGTAGCGTTCTTATAAGTTTGGGATATGGCGGGTGAGGGGAATATAAACAGATGCGCAAGAAGCGCTGAAATAATATTGGTAAATGATAAAAGTTTGCCAGTATATTTTGTGGATAACACAGCAGGGTGGCGACAAAGTTAACAAGTTTGATGTGGAAGCCATTAAAAACAACTCAAAATTCTGCCTGACACAGCTCGTTTGATAAGGAGACCATGTATGGAGGCAGCTATATGGACGACTTTTGGAGGCAGCTATGGCGATGACGTGTGGAGGTAGCAATGGAGACAATGGGGCACATTTACTTACCCGGCCCATTCGCGATCCAGCGGCGCGTTCTCTGCACAGGATTCGGGTCCGGCTGGGATTTAAGATGGTAGTTCCTCCGCCGTCCACCAGGTGGCGCCAAAAATAATCTTAACGCCCCGGAATGCACCATCCCATAGAAGGTGAAGGTGAGCGCTCCCGAAGCGACACATTTTCGGTTTTTAAATGCGGCGGTTTTTCCGAATACGTCGGGTTTTCGTTCGGCCACGCCCCCCCCGATTTCTGTCGCGCGCATGCCGGCCCCGATGCGCCACAATCCGATCGCGTGCGCCAAAAACCCGGGGCAATTCATGTACAAGCGGCGCAAATCGGAAATATTCGGGTAACACGTCGGGAAAACGCGAATCGGGCCCTTAGTAAATGACCCCCAATGTGTGGAGCCAGCTAAAAAGACGACGTGTGGAGGCTGCTATGGAGACAATTTAATTTGGATAGTGCCTGTATGTGGCAGTCCAAAAAAGTTTTCAAACCAGAGGAGCAGGTAGGTGGTCCTCCAGAAAAATTAAATAGATTCAGTGTCTGTATGTGGCACTCCCAAAAATTGTTTAAAACAGAGGACCGGGTAGGTGGCCCTCCAGAAAAATTAAATACATAGAGTACTATAGCTAGAGCCAGTTGGCCCTGGAAAAAAATAGCCAGTTTCCTCTACTTTAGTGTACAAAGAGGAGGAGAAGGAGGAAAATGAGGAGGAGGAGTGCATAAATTATTCAGGTTGAGCTTCCTTCACCTGGTGGAGATTGGAAATTAGGAGAAATCCAGGCTTTATTCATCTTGATAAGCGTCAGCCTGTCAGCGCTGTCAGTCGACAGGTATGCTGTTACAGCCTGTCATATTGCCCATGTTGTTATTGGTCTTGTATTGTACATTCAGTCTGCAATGATATGTTCATGCTCATGTTATGCATGCTGCCACCCAGTGGTCAAAGTTTTTATTGTTGGATAATTTGCTTGCAGTATATTTAAGCTAGCTATCCCATCATGCACTGTTGCCCAGTTTCTCCTCCTCTTTCTGTGACATCACTTCCTCCTTCTTCATGCTGTCCTCCATTTGTGACTGTAGCAGACATGTTCATCTTCACTGTGCAGTAGCAATGTGTTTTGACCGCATGGCATGTCATTTCTAAGGTAAAGGCATTAAACTGAACCTGAAGCACATCCATTGCAGCCTCCCTTCATGCAAATGGCAACACTGTGGAATGAATGTCAGTGAGTTCTACCATCTACCATCCAGTTTATACGGAGACTGCACTCACAACCTATCAGGGTCTTCTCCAGCGTATATCTGTGGCAGAATAGTCAAAACACAGCTGAATCTGCAGTTCCTGCAAGATCCACACATAGTCTGCAAGCAAGCAAATAGCTGCCCGCCATCTTAGCAGCACGTGGCTTCCTCACCATTGTGAACAAGCTGCAACCCCATCTTAAAGAGACAGTACCTCATTGACAAGGATTAACATGTCTACAAAAAGCTCTATAAAATCCTCTGTCACTGCACCTAGCAAAGTGCACCCTGTTACCAGACCCACAGATGTGCAAGATACAGAGCTCGTGTTCCAGGAGGAACAAATGGTACGATCTAAACGTGTTACCAAACCCACACAAAAGATCAGAGAGAACTTTGAAGTAATTAAGGAAGAGTTCTGTGATAATCTTGATGATTTATGGCAAAGAATTGAACACTGTGTAGCAGCCATCGCACGCTATGACAGTGACGCAGCCAAATTAGGCACAACATTAAATCGCTTATCTACCGCCTATGATCGCTACCAGCGGCTGTCTGCAAAGTACATCACATTCCTGAGTAATACCGAATTTGATGATGCCATAGCAGAGCTAGCCAAGAGAGAGACTTTACTTCATACACAGGATACCATAGTAAAAGATGCCAAAAATAAGGCAGAACTTTGCATTGCACACTTGCAAGAAGTAAGATCTCAACGGTCCACTTCAACCAAACATACACTATCATCTTCCAGAACCTCCCACTCCAATAGGTCTGCATTACACGACAAGCTTATAGAAATCCGTGCTGATGCAGAGGAAGCTAGTGTCAGAAGTTCATTTGCCAAGAAAGAAGCAGAAATGGTGAAAAGACAAGCGGAGGCAGAAGCCCAACTGAAAATTCTCCAAATGGAAAAGGAGGAAGCAGCCACCTTAGCCAAGTTAAAGGTTCTTGAGCAAGCATTAGTCCACGTTACTGACCATGACTGCTCCATCCCTGCAGAAGTGGAAGACCCAGATGACCGCACTGCCAACTATGTGCTAAAACAATCATCTCCAGCACAATTTCAAACCTACCACACGGCCATGCCTGTAAAGTATCAGATGACGCCAGCTACCCAGAACAAGGTAATTTCTAGCATCACTCGAGTGGATCATCCTGAGACTAAAGTGCCGCTTAACCCTTATGCTACCTCATTTCATCCTGATTCATCTCAGCCCCATATGGCAGAGAATCTACATGCTCCAGGGATATTGCAAGGTAATCTGGTGACACAAGGTGGGAGATCAGATATGTCAGACTTCGCCAGATATATGATGCACAGAGAACTGATAAACATTAGTCTCTCAAAATTTGACGACCATGCTGAAAACTATAGAGCCTGGAAATCCACCTTTGAAGCAGTAATCAATGATCTTAACCTCACTGCCAAGGAAGAGCTCGACTTGCTAGTTAAGTGGCTAGGGCCAGATTCTGCAGAACGTGTAAAGACATTGAGAGCAGTTCATGCGGGCCACTCACAGGAAGGTCTTGCTGCAGCATGGGAAAGACTTGAGCAGACTTATGGCAGTTCTGAAGCCATAGAAAGTGCCTTATTTAAGAGACTTCATATCTTCCCAAAGATCACCAACAAGGACAACCGCAAGCTTCAAGACCTAAGCGACCTATTAAAGGAATTGGAGTTAGCCAAAACAGATCCACGTCTGTCAGGACTGAGTTACCTTGATACGGCTCACGGTGTTAACCCAATAGTGTCCAAGCTACCATATGGCATGCAAGAAAAATGGGCAGATCTGGGCTCCAGGTACAAAAGAGAACACAATGGGGGTCATTTATTAAGGGCCCGATTCGCGTTTTCCCGACGTGTTACCCGAATATTTCCGTTTTGCGCCGCGTGTACTTAAATTGCCCCGGGATTTTGGCGCACGCGATCGGATTGTGGCGCATCGGCGCTGGCATGCGCGCGACGGAAATCGGGGGGCGTGGCCGAACGAAAACCCGACGTATTCGGAAAAACCGCCGCATTTAAAAACCGAAAATGTGTCGCATAAGGACCGCTTACCTTCACCTGGTCCAGCTCGGTGCATTCCGGCGCGATGAGTTTACTTTCAGCGCAGCAGCGCCACCTGGTGGACGGCGGAAGAACTACCTTATTAAATCCCGGCCGGACCCGAATCCAGAGCGGAGAAGCCGCCGCTGGAACGCGAATGGACCGGGTAAGTAAATTTGCCCCAATGTGTCTTTTCCACCCTTCTCCTACTTCTCCAGATTCATCAGCGACCAAGCTCGGAAGAAGAATGATCCCAGCTTTAACTTCACAGAATCTACTCTACCAGCTTCATCATCATGCTCAAGGTATGAAAACCAAACAAGCAAACGTAGAGACTTAAGAGGAACAGTGTCTGTTAGGAAGACAGACGTACCATTGACTGCATCCTACAACACTAGACATGACGCTCCTGTCCATAAAGACAAAGACCCTAACCGTATGTGCCCCATACACAAAAGACCTCATCCACTGAAAGAATGTCGTGGGCTTAGGGCAAAGACTTTGCAAGAACGCAGAGACATGCTCAAGGAACTAGGAGTATGTTACAAGTGTTGTGCTTCTTCAAACCATTTAGCTAAACACTGTAAGGCTGTCATCAAGTGTACTGAATGCGGTAGTGACAAACATGTTGTAGCCATGCATCCTACCCCTTCTCCTGACAACCCACAAATTCAAGCAGCATCTAAGGCCGTCACAGTGCATGGCGGGGAGCCACCAGCTCAAGTTTCAGCTACTACCACTGTCTCCTCCTCCTGCATGGAAGTATGTGGCAAGGAAAATGGTTCCAAGTGCTGTGCCAAAGTGTGTCTGGTGAGTGTCTACCCAGAAGGGCAACCTGAAAGGGCCATCAGGATGTATGCCATAATAGACGAACAAAGCAACAGGTCTCTTGCAAAACCCAAGTTCTTTGAAATCTTCGGTATAAAGGGAGAAGCAATTCTATACACCCTTAACACTTGTTCTGGACGAGCAGAGACCCTCGGCAGAAGAGCCACTGGATACATTATTTCTCCAATTAACAGGAATATCCACATATCCCTACCAACGTTAATTGAATGTGACCAGATACCTGATGACAGAGAGGAAATTCCTACTCCTGAAGCTGCTTATCATCATTCCCACTTGAGACACCTGGCTAAAGAGATCCATCCGATGGACTTGAATGCTGACATCCTTCTCTTGCTTGGAAGAGACATTCTGAGAGTTCATAAGGTACGTCAACAATGCAATGGCCCAGATGATGCCCCATATGCACAAAGACTTGATCTAGGCTGGGTAATCATTGGCAATGTGTGTTCAGATAAGAATCTTAAACCATCTCAAGTGAACTCCTTTAAAACCTTTGTGCTCAATAATGGTCGCACAACTCACTTTAGGCCATGCACTCATCATTATGAGGTAAAGCAGCATCTTTCTAACTTCCATAAGGCACCAGACATCATTCTTACGTCTTATGATGACTTAGGAGGATCAGTGTTTCGCACGACACAAGATGACAACAGAGTAGCTTCGTCCATAGAAGATAAAGAGTTTATCAAAATAATGGACAGTGAATGCTTCAAGGATCAATCTAACCATTGGGTTGCACCCTTACCCTTTAGGGCTGAAAGAGCCAGGCTTCCTAACAATCGGGAACAAGCATTATCCAGATTCATCTCCTTGCAATGTAGATTAAGAAACAAGCCTGAGATGAAAAATCACTTTGTGGCCTTTATAGAAAGGATTAGAAAATCCTCCAACAGTGAACAATGGCACTATGTGTCATCTAACCTCAACCCTGCAGATTGTGCTACCAGACCATCGTCTCTTAGCGCCTTTGCCAAGTCTTCTTGGTTGACAGGTCCAGAGTTCTTGCTGAGGGAGAATAAAAAAGCATCTGACGAAGACGTCTTCAGTCTCCAAGATCCTGACAACGATCCTGAGATACGTCCTGAAGTGAGTACCCTCATCACAAAGTCTGAAAGGAGGTCCGGCTTGAACTGTCACCGCTTGGAACGCTTTTCCAGATGGATCAAACTTGTATGCACCATTGCAAGAGGACTAGTAAAGCAACTGAGATCTGACTGTGGGACCAACTTTACAGGTGCCTGCCGAGAATTGCAGATAGATGCTAAGCCAGTACAAAACTACTTGGCCGACAACGGTTGTACGTGGGTCTTTAACCCTCCACACGCCTCTCATATGGGTGGTTCATGGGAAGGAATGATAGGCATCACCCGTAAGATATTGGACTCCATGTTCAGAGACTTAAACTCCTCAAGGCTCACCCATGAAACCTTAACCACCTTCCTGGCTGAGGTGTCTGCTATTGTCAACTCCAGGCCTCTTGTCCCTTTATCTACCGACCCCGAATCTCCTGTTCTTCTCACTCCAGCAACTCTCCTCACTCAGAAACTTGGATCTGTTCCTAGTCCACCTGAAGAGTTTTCATCTGGTAACATCTATCAGAAATGGTGGAAACATGTTCAGCATTTGGCCAATTGCTTCTGGAGCAGATGGAAAAAGGAGTATTTGGCTCTTCTTCAAGGACGAAGAAAGTGGCAGCAGGTCAAACCAAACTTGCAAGTGGGAGATCTTGTCCTGATGAAGGACCAGAAAATGGAAAGGAATTCTTGGCCCATGGGGCTCATCTCTAAAATATTTCCTAGTGAGGATGGTAAGGTCCGTAAGGTGGAAGTTACCACCACATGTCAAGGAGTCCCCAAGACATTCATTAGGCCTATATCTGAGACTGTCCTCTTGATACCAGGAATAAGTCAAGCAGAAGGGACAATGCAAGTACATTGACTCAGTCGCTCAACGCAGAACTATGCCAGGGACAGCGGCTTGCTGCGAGCTGGATTATCTACCATTGAACTGTTCCTGATCAGCAGTTTTCCAGTTATTGTTGTTTGATTATTTGCATTTTGTTTGCAGGGTTCAGAATCATCATTCTAAACCAAAGGACATTTACATAATGTTTGATCTTTATATGTAGTGAAATCCAGGGATTTCAGACGGGGAGTATGCTGTTACAGCCTGTCATATTGCCCATGCTGTTATTGGTCTTGTAATGTACATTCAGTCTGCAATGATATGTTCATGCTCATGTTATGCATGCTGCCACCCAGTGGTCAAAGTTTTTATTGTTGGATAATTTGCTTGCTGTATCTTTAAGCTAGCTATCCCATCATGCATCTTTGCCCAGTTTCTCCTCCTCTTTCTGTGACATCACTTCCTCCTTCTTCTTGCTGTCCTCCATTTGTGACTGTAGCAGACATGTTTATCTTCACTGTGCAGTAGCAATGTGTTTTGACCGCATGGCAAGAAGAGGCCGGACCGCCGAAGTGAGGGGAGGTCGCCATGACGCAGCCTGGTGGGAGGGCTAGTAGTCAAGGGGCATAACGGTGAAGAGCGGGAGTTGCTAGGGGGCGTGTTAGCAGGGACCGTTAGGGAAAGTCAGTCAGACATTTTTTACAGTGAAAATAGGTCATACCTGAGGTAGCTCCTGAAATTAATGGCTGACATCAGTGCCCTGATAGGGCAGCTTCGGGCTGCAGCACAGCAGGGAGACAGGGAGAGCGTGTGGAGACAGGTGGAGGCGGCGCTGGGACCGGGCCATGACGGGACGGCAGGCGCAGGACAGATAGGAGAAGTGGAAGCTGCCGGGAGCGGAGAGCCGGCGCGGGGGTTGCGGCGCTCCAGGAGGACGCGGCCGCCGAGCAGACTGAGCCCGGAAGCAACCCCGAGGACCCGCCGTCGGGTAAGGAGCCCCTCCGGGGACCCTGGCGGGCGAGCGCCAGCGGCTCAGAGCGGGAGTCGCAGGCCTCGCTCGAGCGGGAATCCGTCCACCCCGGCGGACCCAGCGGAGAGGGGGAGGAGGCGCTCACCACAGCAGACGCCGAGGCCCTCATCACCGGGACTACAAGGCAGCCATGCCTCCAGGACAACGAGGCCCCCACCTGGCGATGTTCCGGTCGGTGGGGGGGCCTTTGTAGGAGACACAGCGCGGGGAACTCCAGGTGCATCCCGCCGGCAGGAGGCTGAAGCCGGGCGGTCGGAAGTCACGGTGAGGCAGGCGCCCGGCAACAGGCTGGGGACGGATCCGGCGGCGCAGCGGGGAGCATCCTGTTCGTCATGCGGCAGCTGTGGGAGACGAGCTGGCAGCATCTACAACTCGGGGAGAGAAGATGGGACGAGTTTGCAGCGTCTGGAGTCCAACATGGCCGCTGGTGGGGACACAGCCCCCATGCAGCATGGTGAGTGCTCTATGTTTGTACAGTGTGGGGGAGAGGAAAGGGGGGCTAGTACAGGGGGTGAGGAGACTAGTACAGGGATGGTGAATGAGTTACGTTCATTAATGGGGAGCGTGAAGGACTTATTGGCGAGGTGTGAAAGGGTAAGCCCAGGGGTATCTCCGGTGGCAGCATGGGTTCCATGGAGCGGGCGAGAGGTGGGGCGTAGGGAGTCGGGGGTGACGGTTTCGGTTCAGACGGAAAAAGATAAGGATGAAAGGGTGCGGATAGATGACAGAGCAAAAGGGGAAGTGTATGTCTGCTTTGAAGGGTCACCGGGGGAACATGTGAAAAAAGAAGTAAAAGAGAAAATATGGAAGGACGAATATGTAGAGATATTTTCATTACTGCCATTGGGGAAGTTTAATTTGGACAAGCCCAAAAAGGAGGAGAATAAGAAAGAGGAGGAAGAAAAGAAGAGGTGGAGATTGATTCCGCAGACCTTTCAAAATTGGCTGAAAGCGTTCTGTATTTTGGCAAGCGTAATAGAGGAGAAGTCCCCGGAAAAGCGGTTGGGGATGTTTTGTTATTTGGATGCGATTGCGGAGGCGTATCGGGCGTATGGGGGGCAGACGTGGTTGCGGTATGACGAGCGTTTTCGTCAGAGGAAGGCAGTACGTCCCAATATTCAGTGGGATCAGAAAGATATCGGGTTGTGGTTAAACGTGATGGCGCCAGTAAAATTTGGTCAGTCCTTTCGAGACGGGGCCGGGGGGTCAGGGCAGAGTGGGCAACAGAAAGAGGGCACTAGTGGGGCCGGAGGAAAAGGGGTGTGCTGGCAGTTCAACGATGGCCAATGCAAGTATGGGACAGGATGTAAGTTTAGGCATGCATGTTCAGCATGCGGGGGATCGTCACATGGGGCAGCGCGATGCTTCAAGAAGAATAAGGGCAGACAGACAGGAGACAATAGTCAAGGGGGTGACGCCAGTGAAACTAGAAGAGATGGAGGCCTTTCTAAATAGGTACCCAGATAAGGCGAGGGCAGGGTTATTGAGGGAAGGTTTTAGGGATGGGTTTAAAATTCCGCCCCCAGAACATGAGGTTCCTTTCTCCTTAAAAAATTTAAAATCGGCACGGGAACATCCGGGGGTAGTCCGGGAAAAATTGGGAAAAGAGGTTCAGTTGGGGAGGATGGCGGGGCCCTTTAGGGAAATTCCGGTTCAGGGCTTGGTAGTATCACCGTTGGGAGTGGTACCAAAAAAGGAGGCGAATAAATTTCGCCTCATACACCATCTTTCGTACCCAAAAGGATTGTCAGTGAACGATGGGATAGCACCGGAGTTGTGCTCGGTGGCTTATACTTCGTTTGATAGAGCGGTGGAATGGGTAAGGGAGTATGGGGTTGGGGCGTTAATGGCAAAAACAGACATCGAAGCGGCGTTTCGCTTGTTGCCAGTCCATCCAGAGAGTTTGCGGCTGTTGGGTTGTTTTTGGGAAGGGGCGTATTATGTGGATAGGTGCCTTCCCATGGGTTGTTCTTTGTCATGCGCATACTTCGAAGCCTTTAGCTCATTTCTTGAATGGGTGGTCAGGGAGGTGGCAGGGTTAGAATCCATTATACATTACCTAGACGATTTCCTTTGCATGGGGCCAGGTGGGTCCTTGGTATGTCAGTCACTGCTATCGGCGACGGAATGGGTGACGGAGAAGTTCGGTATTCCGTTGGCGCACGAAAAGACAGAGGGACCGACAACGTGTTTGGTGTTTTTAGGAATCACTTTGGATTCGGAAAAAATGGAGTGCAGATTGCCAGGGAATAAGCTGGAGGCTTTGAAAGCGGAGGTGGGTAGAGCGCATAGACTAAAAAAGATTACACTCAAGGAATTGCAGTCTCTTTTGGGGAAGTTGAATTTTGCGTGCCGGATTATTCCAATGGGGAGGGTGTTTTGCAGGAGATTAGCGGGAGCAACGGCGGGAGTGAAAGCAGGTCACCACTACATACGGCTATCAAGGGACATGAGGGAGGATTTGGGGGTGTGGCAAGAATTTTTGGATAAGTACAACGGGAGATCTCTAATGATGGAAAGAGCGGTGAACGATTTCGATTGGGAATTGTTTACAGACGCGGCTGGGTCAGTTGGGTTTGGAGCTTATTGTGAGGGGCAATGGTGCGCGGCAGAATGGCCAACGGACTGGGTGGAAACAGGCCTAGTGAGGAACCTGGCGTGTTTGGAGCTTTTTCCGATCGTGGTGGCGGTGGAGATATGGGGGAAGCGGTTCAAGAACAAAAAAGTGCGGTTCCACTGCGATAACCAAGCAGTGGTGGGGGCGATTAACAGCCTTACGGCTTCTTCGCCACCAGTGGTGCGGCTGCTGCGGAGATTGGTGTTAACTTGCTTATCCCTGAATGCGTGGGTAGTGGCAGTGCATGTACCAGGGGTCAATAACTCGTTAGCTGATGCTTTGTCTCGCCTACAGTGGGAGCGGTTTCGAGAGCTGGCGCCTGGTGCGGAAGAAGAGGGGATCCCATGTCCAGAATTTCTGTGGGAGATAGCCTTACCACGGCGGGGGCCTTGATTCAAAGGTCCCTGGCTGGAGGCACTTGGTCGGCGTATGGGGCGGCGTGGCAGCAATGGGAGGAACTCATGGCGGAGGTTGGGGGCACGGGGGACGATGACAAAAAGGTAGTAGCATTATTGGTATGGTTGGGTAGGGCAGCAGTAGCTGGGTGGTCTGTCGCTAGAGTGAACAAATGGCTGGCAGGGGTGGGTTTTGGTTTTCGTCTGCGTGGATTGCGAGATGTGACAAAAGAGTTTTTAGTAAAACAGGCAGTGCGGGGGTTTAGGAGAGGAAAAGGGGGGATGGATAGAAGGAGGCCTGTGTCGTTTGGGCTTTTGGAAAAATTGGGGGTGACTTTGGGGGGGGGGTGCGTTTCACAAGCAGAAGTATGTTTGTTCAGATTGGCCTTCTCATGGGCTTTCTTTGGGGCATTGCGCATAAGCGAATTGGTAGCCAAGAGTAGAAAGGCTGTTGGAGGGTTATTGAGGGAAGATGTGTTGAAGATGTGTTGATCATATGTTCGACCGCATTTGGTGGCGGGAAATTAGTGGATTGGAGGTGGTTGTTGAAAAAACACGTTTTGCTGAGGGGGGGGTGTTGTTAATTTTCTTTATCATTGCAGGTTCAGGTCCGTACATGGCATGGATTTTCGGGCATTCGTATGTGTACTGGGGTGCACAGCGGGCGAGTATGCGTCCGGAAGGTAGGCAATTGGGTTTTAATAGAGATTTGTTGAGAGTGAGGTGGCTAGGTTACAGGGGGATGAAATGGGGACAGGTTTTAGAAGAATTTCAGAGGTGCGTGGTGTTGGATAAAGTCCCTGAAGTAGCAATGTTTCATATTGGGGGCAATGACTTAGGAGCCCGGCCGGTAAGGGAATTAATTCGTGACATAAAACACGATTTGTTAAAGATGAGGGTGTTGTACCCATCATTGGTTGTGGGTTGGTCGGATGTGGTACGTAGGAGGAATTGGAGGCATGCTCGGTCGGTGGGGCGGCTGAATAGAGCTCGGGTTAAGTTGAATCGGGCAGTAGGCGGTTTTGTGGCCAGAAATGGTGGGATAGTGGTGAGGCACCATGAATTGGAAGAAGGAAGAGGCGAATACTGGCTGGGAGATGGTGTGCATCTTAATGCAGTGGGTATGGATTTGTGGGCCCTTGGCATACAAGGTGGTCTGGAGAGGGCATGGAGGTTGGTGGGGGGCGCGCATGTTTGAGGTGGTCAAGACATGCGTGCTGTGGCGGGGAGGGAGGAGCAAGGTCCTTGGAGTTGGTGGAGTGAAGGGGTAAAAAAGAGAGCTGGTGGATAGGATTCATCTATTTAATTTGGTGGGCCGCCTGGGAGATGGCGGTTTGGGCTCCCGCTGGGTGGTGTCCCGGGGAGTGGAAAAAGGAGTAGAGACGGCCATTACTGCACTCTTGGTGCCCTTGAATCGGAGGTGGCGGTTTAGGGTAAAGAAAAGTAGGGGTGCAGAATGGCGGTTACTCAATTTTTGTTAACTCCAAGGACCTCACTTCCTCTTTGATTAGAAGGGGGGGGAATGTTAAATTATTCAGCAGTTTGACTGTGTTTATTGTTGTATTGTTAATAAAAGGCTGCTGTGGCCAATTTAATCCAAGCAGGGTGTGTGAGTCTTTTTTAATAGAAGGCAATACAGGTTTGGCGGAGAAAAGGAGAGGTTGAGAAGAAGAAGAAGACGGAAAGACCAGACTCAACAGTGCAGCGTCAAGAAGAGGCCGGACCGCCGAAGTGAGGGGAGGTCGCCATGACGCAGCCTGGTGGGAGGGCTAGTAGTCAAGGGGCATAACGGTGAAGAGCGGGAGTTGCTAGGGGGCGTGTTAGCAGGGACCGTTAGGGAAAGTCAGTCAGACATTTTTTACAGTGAAAATAGGTCCCACCCACCCACCCTATTTTCTAATGAGGGAGGGTGACAAAAAATTTTGTCATAGCAGCTAAGGGGGGCGGGGAGGGAGGAGCAAGGTCCTTGGAGTTGGTGGAGTGAAGGGGTAAAAAAGAGAGCTGCTGGATAGGATTCATCTATTTAATTTGGTGGGCCGCCTGGGAGATGGCGGTTTGGGCTCCCGCTGGGTGGTGTCCCGGGGAGTGGAAAAAGGAGTAGAGACGGCCATTACTGCACTCTTGGTGCCCTTGAATCGGAGGTGGCGGTTTGGGGTAAAGAAAAGTAGGGGTGCAGAATGGCGGTTACTCAATTTTTGTTAACTCCAAGGACCTCACTTCCTCTTTGATTAGAAGGGGGGGGAATGTTAAATTATTCAGCAGTTTGACTGTGTTTATTGTTGTATTGTTAATAAAAGGCTGCTGTGGCCAATTTAATCCAAGCAGGGTGTGTGAGTCTTTTTTAATAGAAGGCAATACAGGTTTGGCGGAGAAAAGGAGAGGTTGAGAAGAAGAAGAAGACGGAAAGACCAGACTCAACAGTGCAGCGTCATGTCATTTCTAAGGTAAAGGCATTAAACTGAACCTGAAGCACATCCATTGCAGCCTCCCTTCATGCAAATGGCAACGCTGTGGAATGAATGTCAGTGAGTTCTACTATCTACCATCCAGTTTATACGGAGACTGCACTCACAACCTATCAGGGTCTTCTCCAGCGTATATCTGTGGCAGAATAACAGGCGTGTACACTTATCGGTGATGATGCCACCAGCTGCACTGAAAACCCGCTCGGACAAGACGCTAGCGGCAGGGCAGGCAAGAACCTCCAAGGCGTACAGCCTTGAAACCCAGTAGTTGTAGGGAGCTGTGTGATCATTTAGGACGATGGTATGGTCAGCTACGTACTCCCTCACCATCTTTCTGTAAAGATCAGCCCTACTCTGCCGAGACTGGGGACAGGTGACAGTGTCTTGCTGGGGTGACATAAAGCTGGCAAAAGCCTTGTAAAGCGTACCCCTGCCAGTGCTGGACAAGCTGCCTGCTCGCCTACTCTCCCTCGCTACTTGTCCCGCAGAACTACGCACTCTGCCGCTAGCGCTGTCAGAAGGGAAATAGTGTTTCAGCTTGTGCACCAGGGCCTGCTGGTATTCATGCATTCTCACACTCCTTTCCTCTCCAGGGATGAGAGTGGAAAGATTTTGCTTGTACCGTGGGTCCAGGAGAGTGAACACCCAGTAATCGGTGCTGGAATAAATTCTTTGAACGCGAGGGTCGCGGGATTGGCAGCCTAGCATGAAATCTGCCATATGCGCCAGAGTACCAACGCGTAAGAATTCACTCCCCTCACTGGCCTGACTCTCCATTTCCTCCTCCTCAAACTCCTCCAACTCCTCTTCTTCTGCCCATACACGCTGAACAGTGAAGGACTGAACAATGGTCCCCTCTTGTGTCTTGCCAACATTCTCCTCCTCTTCCTCCTCATCCTCCTCCACCTCCTCCGATATGCGCTGAGAAACAGACCTAAGGGTGCTTTGACTATCAACAAGGGAATCTTCTTCCCCCGTCTCTTGTGACGAGCGCAAAGCTTCCTAATTCATGCTGACCAGAGAGTTTTTCAACAGGCCAAGCAGCGGGATGGTGAGGCTGATGATGGCGGCATCGCCACTGACCATCTGTGTTGACTCCTCAAAGTTACTCAGCACCTGACAGATATCAGACATCCACATCCACTCCTCATTGTAGACTTGAGGAAGCTGACTGACCTGACTACCAGTTCTGGTGGAAGTTGACATCTGGCAGTCTACAATCGCTCTGCGCTGCTGATAAACTCTGGATAACATGGTTAATGTTGAATTCCACCTCGTGGGCACGTCGCACAACAGTCGGTGAACGGGCAGTTGGAGGCGGCGCTGCGCTGCCCTGAGAGTGGCAGCATCTGTGCTGGACTTCCTGAAATGCGCACAGATGCGGCGCACCTTCGTGAGCAAATCAGACAGGTTGGGGTATGTCTTGAGGAAACGCTGAACTATGAGATTTAACACATGGGCCAGGCATGGCACATGTGTCAGTCTGCCGAGTTGCAGAGCCGCCACCAGGTTACGGCCATTGTCACACACAACCATGCCTGGCTTCAGGTTCAGCGGTGCCAGCCACAGACCAGTCTGTGCCGTGATGCCCTGTAATAGCTCTTGGGCGGTGTGCCTTTTATCGCCTAGGCTCAGCAGTTTGAGCACCGCCTGCTGTCGCTTAGCGATGGCACTGCTGCTATGCCTAGAGCTACAGACTGATGGCGCCATGCCCACGGATGGTAATTTGGAGGAGGGGTGAGAGGAGGAGTAGGTATAGTAGGCCTTTGAGACCTGGACCGAGGTAGGCCCCGCAATCCTCGGCGTCGGCAGTATATGACCAGCCCCAGGGTCGGACTCGGTCTCAGCCTCCACCAAGTTAACCCAATGTGCCGTCAGCGATATATAGTGGCCCTGCCCGGCAGCACTCGTCCACGTGTCCGTGGTCAGGTGGACCTTGTCAGAAACGGCGTTGGTCAAGGCACGGATGATGTTGTCTGACACGTGCTTGTGCAGGGCTGGGACGGCACATCGGGAAAAGTAGTGGCGGCTGGGGACCGAAAACCGAGGGGCAGCCGCTGCCATGAGGTTTCGAAAGGCCTCGGTCTCTACCAGCCTATAGGGCAGCATCTCCAGGCTAAGCAACTTGGAGATTGGACGTTGAGGGCTTGGGCGTGTGGGTGGGTTGCGCTATACTTCCTTTTGCGCTCCAGTGTCTGGGGTATGGAGAGCTGAACGCTGGTGGATGCTGTGGAGGATCGTGGAGGCGAAGATGGGGTTTTCGCACGGGAGGTGTTTGGGCCGGGGTCCTGGGCAGGGGGCTGACTAGCAAATGACACAGGGGAAGGAGTAGTGGTGTGCCCGGCTGGAGGTGAACGGGCTTGGTGCCATTGAGTGGGGTGTTTAGCATTCATATGCCTGCGCATACTGGTGGTAGTTAAGCTAGTAGTGGTGGAACCCCTGCTGATCCTGGTGTGGCACAGGTTACACACCACAGTCCGCCGGTCATCCGGTGTTTCTTTAAAGAACCTCCAGACTTCTGAAAATCTAGCCCTCGCCACGGAAGCTTGACTACGGGCAACATTTGCCGCTGATGCACCAGCTCTGGCCCTGCCTCTCCGTCTGGCCCCACCACTGCCTCTTCCAACCTGTGCTGCTATAGGACTCGCCTCCGTCTCAGAAGCACTGTGTTCACCCGGCCTATCAACCCAGCTTGGGTCTGTCACCTCATCATCCTCCGATCCCTCAGTCTGCTCCCCCCTCGGACTTCCTGCCCTGACAACAACTTCACCACTGTCTGACAACCGTGTCTCCTCATCGTCCGACACCTCTACACACTTCTTCCACTACGTCAATAATGTCATCATCACCCACAGACTGCGACCGGTGGACAACCTGGGCATCGGAAAATAGCTCAGCAGCAACTGGACAAGTGGTTTGTGACTGTGGGAAGGGTCCAGAAAACAGTTCCTCAGAGTATGCCGGTTCAAATGCCAAATTTTGCTGGGAGGGGGCAGACTGGGGGGGAAGGAGGCTGAGGTGGAGGAGTGCTGATTTCGGTGACATGGGTGGACTGCGTGGAAGACTGACTGATGGCTAGAAGCATTGTCCGCAATCCACGACATCACCTCTTCGCACTGTTCTGGCCTCAACAGTGCTCTGCCACGAGTCCCAGTAACTTGAGACATGATGAACCTAGGGAGTGTAGCTCTGCGGCGTTTCCCTGCTCCCTCATCAGCAGGTGGTGTCTCACCCCGCCCAGGACCACGGCCTCTGACCCCTGCAGTAGTTGGATGCCCACGTCCCCGCCCTCGTCCTCTACCCCTAGCCCTCGGGTTAAACATTTTCCAAATTAAAGTGTAAACTTAAAATTTTTAGTTTTTTGTTTTTAAACAAAACGATGCTATCCTATTGCTATGGCTGGTTTCTAACCTACACTGACAGCACACAACTGGATTTTGTGCTGTGCCAGATGACTTTGAGTTATAAAAAGAAATAAACGTAAAAAAAAAAAAAATAAATCAGCAGACTCTGTCTAATTCAAATCAAACCCCTAATAAATTGTCCCACTTCTGTGTTTGAGGTGGATATGTGTGTCACTAAGAGCTGAATATAACATTTGCAAGTCTCCCTGCAAATTCCTCACAATATGGTACTAGCTGCACTACTAATGGCAGCAAGCCCAGCCACAAGCAAACAAAAACAAGTAAAATAAAACGTTATTGTAGCCCTAAGAAGGGCTGTTGGGTTCTTGTAGAATCACTCCTGCCTAACAGTAAGCTAATAGAACACCCTAACGCTTTCCCTGACCAGCAGCAGCTCTCTCCCTAGCGGCATCCAGACAGAGAATGATCCGAGCAGCGCGGGCAGCGGCTAGTCTATCCCAGGGTCACCTGATCTGGCCAGCCAACCACTGCTATCCACGTGTAAGGGTACCACGTCATGCTGGGTGGAGTGCAGAGTCTCCTGGCTTGTGATTGGCTCTGTTTCTGGCCGCCAAAAATCACAACGGCGGGAGCTGCCATTTTCTCGAGCGGGCAAAGTATTCGTCCGAGCAACGAGCAGTTTCGAGTACGCTAATGCTCCAACCAGCATCAAGCTCGGACGAGTATGTTCGCTCATCTCTAGTAAACACCAATCCCCTTTTCCCCAGTAATAGGAGTTTTTTGTAATCTCTCATACTGTACAATATAATGCCCAACATTCTTATCTTTGTAACACAACTTTATTCTCTCTTCCATGACCAGCCTTCAATTCCAGCTCCAGAACTTTCTCCAGGACCTTACACCTCTGAGTGGTGTCTTCCTTGCTTTCTGCAAGTTTGAATTGCAGATTTTCCTCCAGTTTACTCACTTGTGCTTTTAATTTAGCAGTTTGACTTTGTAGATCTACAATTTGAACACATAAATCAGATTGGATTTTCTCAAACTGAATCCTCATGTCCTCCATCTGATGTTCCAGGTTACTGTTAGTTTTGTCATAAGCCTCAGTCTTTTCCTTATACATTTTCTTCAAGGCTTCCAGGTCCGATTCAATTTCTCCACAGGATGACATCTCCACCATTTCCTTGTCCTTCTCCTGCATCAGAATAGACACCCTTTCATTACTGGCACAAGACATTTTTAGCTCCTGCTCACAGATTTTAGTTTCTAGAGTCATTACTTTTTCTTTAGAAACTGCAGCTCTGCCATTCCTTTACTTCATGAGTGCTGTGAGCGCCCCCTAGTGCATGTGTGGTCCGCTCTGACTGCAAAGTCTCCCTCACAGATTGTAATTGTGCATCTCTGTCAGACACGGCTTTCCTCAAGTGTGCAGCTTCCTTCTCCTTATCAATCCATTCAGCGGAGAGGTTTTTATACTTTGTATCTAGAGATGAGCGAACATGCTCGTCCGAGCTTGATGCTCGGTCGAGCATTAGGGTACTCGAAACTGCTCGTTACTCGGACGAATACTTCGCCCGCTCGAGAAAATGGCAGCTCCCGCCGTTTTGCTTTTTGGCGGCCAGAAACAGAGCCAATCACAAGCCAGGAGACTCTGCACTCCACCCAGCATGACGTGGTACCCTTACACGTCGATAGCAGTGGTTGGCTGGCCAGATCAGGTGACCCTGGGATAGACTAGCCGCTGCCCGCGCTGCTCGGATCATTCTGTGTCTGGATGCCGCTAGGGAGAGAGCTGCTGCTGGTCAGGGAAAGCGTTAGGGTGTTCTATTAGCTTACTGTTAGGCAGGAGTGATTCTCAAAGAACCCAACAGCCCTTCTTAGGGCTACAATAACGTTCTACTTTTTTTATTTTAATTTGCATCTAGTACCATTTTGTGAGGAATTAGCAGGGAGACTTGCTACCGTTGTGTTTAGCTCTTAGTGGCACACATATCCATAGCAAAGACCGAAGTGGGAAAATTTAGTAGGGGTTGGATTTCAATTAGGCACTAACTCAGTGTCATCTCATCTGGCATAGTAGTGTGCTTTGATACTTGGCTAGAAAATAGCCATAGGAGAATACAAAGAGCTTACTTACGCATACAGTAGCGTTCTATATATTTGATTTCTGGTTGATCTGCTGGTGGCTGTAGTTTCTGCAGTGCATGTACTTGCCAATTCTGAGCAATTTGTAGTGAGACTTGCGACCGCTGTGTTCTGCGCTTAGTGACGCACATATCCATAGCAAAGACCGAAGTGGGAAAATTTAGTAGGGGTTGGATTTCAATTAGGCACTAACTCAGTGTCATCTCATCTGGCATAGTACTGTGCTTCCTTTGATACTTGGCTAGAAAATAGCCATAGCAATAGGATAGGATTGTTTGGTTTTAAAAACTCAAAAAAAAACAAAAAACACAAAAAAAAAAAAAAAACACAAAAAAACACCAAAAAAAACAAAAAGAAGTAAAAAAAAAAAAAGTTATAACTCTCATTTTAAAAATGTTTAACCCGAGGGCTAGGGGTAGAGGACGAGGGCGGGGACGTGGGCGTCCAACTACTGCAGGGGTCAGAGGCCGTGGTCCTGGGCGGGGTGAGACACCACCTGCTGATGAGGGAGCAGGGGAACGCCGCAGAGCTACACTCCCTAGGTTCATGTCTGAAGTTACTGGGACTCGTGGTAGAGCACTGTTGAGGCCAGAACAGTGCGAACAGGTGATGTCGTGGATTGCTGACAATGCTTCGAGCAATTTGTCCACCACCAGTCAGTCTTCCACGCAGTCCACCCATGTCACCGAAATCCCCACTCCTCCAGCTCCTGCACCTCAGCCTCCTCCCCCCCAGTCTGCCCCCTCCCAGGAAAATTTGGCATTTGAACCGGCATACTCTGAGGAACTGTTTTCTGGACCCTTCCCACAGTCACAAACCACTTGTCCGGTTGCTGCTGAGCAATTTTCCGATGCCCAGGTTTTCCACCAGTCACAGTCTGTGGGTGATGATGACCTTCTTGACGTAGTGGAAGTGTGTAAAGAGGTGTCCGACGATGAGGAGACACGGTTGTCAGACAGTGGGGAAGTTGTTGTCAGGGCAGGAAGTCCGAGGGGGGAGCAGACTGAGGGATCGGAGGATGATGAGGTGACAGACCCAAGCTGGGTTGAGAGGCCGGGTGAACACAGTGCTTCTGAGACGGAGGAGAGTCCTCGACCTGAACAGGTTGGAAGAGGCAGTGGTGGGGCCAGACGGAGAGGCAGGGCCAGAGCTGGTGCATCAGCGCCACTGTCAACTAGTGAAGCTCCCGTGGTGAGGGCTCTTGCGGCGAGGGCTAGATCTTCAGAAGTGTGGAGGTTCTTTAAGGAAACACCGGATGACCGACGGACTGTGGTGTGCAACATTTGCCAAACCAGGCTCAGCAGGGGTTCCACCACTACTAGCTTAACTACCACCAGTATGCGCAGGCATATGAATGCTAAGCACCCCACTCAGTGGCAACAAGCCCGTTCACCTCCGGCCGTGCACACCACTGCTCCTTCCCCTGTGTCAGCTGCTAGTCAGCCCCCTGCCCAGGACCCTGGCACAAAAACCCCATCGTCGCCTCCACGATCCTCCACAGCATCCACCAGCGTTCAGCTCTCCATACCCCAGACGCTGGAGCGGAAACGCAAATATAGTGCAACCCACCCGCACGCCCAAGCCCTTAATGTGCACATCTCCAGATTGCTTAGCCTGGAGATGCTGCCCTATAGGCTAGTAGAGACCGAGGCCTTTCGCAACCTCATGGCGGCGGCCGCCCCTCGGTATTCGGTCCCCAGCCGCCACTACTTTTCCCGATGTGCCGTCCCAGCCCTGCACCAGCACGTGTCAGACAACATCATCCGTGCCCTGACCAACGCCGTTTCTGACAAGGTCCACCTGACCACGGACACGTGGACGAGTGCTGCCGGGCAGGGCCACTATATATCGCTGACGGCACATTGGGTTAACTTGGTGGAGGCTGGGACCGAGTCTGACCCTGGGGCTGCTCATATACTGCCGACGCCGAGGATTGCGGGGCCTACCTCGGTCCAGGTGTTTCAGGCCTACTATGCCTCCTCCTCCTCCCACCCCTCCTCCACCTCCTCCTCCGAACTACCATCCGTGGGCACGGCACAGCAGCAGTGCCGTCGCTAAGCGACAGCAGGCGGTGCTCAAACTGCTGAGCCTAGGCGACAAAAGGCACACCGCCCAAGAGCTATTACAGGGCATCACGGCGCAGACTGATCTGTGGCTGGCACCGCTGAACCTCAAGCCGGGAATGGTTGTGTGTGACAACGGCCGTAACCTGGTGGCGGCTCTGCAACTCGGCAGATTGACACATGTGCCATGCCTGGCCCATGTGTTAAATCTGATAGTGCAGCGTTTCCTCAAGACATACCCCAATCTGTCTGATTTGCTCACGAAGGTGCGCCGCATCTGTGCGCATTTCAGGAAGTCCAGCCCAGATGCTGCCACTCTCAGGGCAGCGCAGCGCCGCCTCCAACTGCCCGCTCACCGACTGTTGTGCGACGTGCCCACGAGGTGGAATTCAACATTAACCATGTTATCCAGAGTTTACCAGCAGCGCAGAGCGATTGTAGACTGCCAGATGTCAACTTCCACCAGAACTGGTAGTCAGGTCAGTCAGCTTCCTCAAGTCTACAATGAGGAGTGGACGTGGATGTCTGATATCTGTCAGGTGCTGAGTAACTTTGAGGAGTCAACACAGATGGTCAGTGGCGATGCCGCCATCATCAGCCTCACCATCCCGCTGCTTGGCCTGTTGAAAAACTCTCTGGTCAGCATGAAGTCGGAAGCTTTGCGCTCGTCACAAGAGACGGGGGAAGAATATTCCCTTGTTGATAGCCAAAGCACCCTGAGGTCTGTTTCTCAGCGCATATCGGAGGAGGTGGAGGTGGAGGAGGATGAGGAGGAAGAGGAGGAGAATGTTGGCGAGACACAAGAGGGGACCATTGTTGAGTCCTTCACTGTTCAGCGTGTATGGGCAGAAGAAGAGGAGTTGGAGGAGTTGGAGGAGGAGGAAATGGACAGTCAGGCCAGTGAGGGGAGTGAATTCTTACGCGTTGGTACTCTGGCGCATATGGCAGATTTCATGCTAGGCTGCCTATCCCGTGACCCTCGCGTTCAAAGAATTTATTCCAGCACCGATTACTGGGTGTTCACTCTCCTGGACCCACGGTACAAGCAAAATCTTCCCACTCTCATCCCTGGAGAGGAAAGGAGTGTGAGAATGCATGAATACCAGCAGGCCCTGGTGCACAAGCTGAAACAGTATTTCCCTTCTGACAGCGCTAGCGGCAGAGTGCGTAGTTCTGCGGGACAAGTAGCGAGGGAGAGTAGGCGAGCAGGCAGCTTGTCCAGCACTGGCAAGGGTACGCTTTACAAGGCTTTTGCCAGCTTTATGTCACCCCAGCAAGACACTGTCACCTGTCCCCAGTCTCGGCAGAGTAGGGCTGATCTTTACAGAAAGATGGTGAGGGAGTACGTAGCTGACCATACCATCGTCCTAAATGATCACACAGCTCCCTACAACTACTGGGTTTCAAAGCTGGACATGTGGCACGAACTGGCGCTGTACGCCTTGGAGGTTCTTGCCTGCCCTGCCGCTAGCGTCTTGTCCGAGCGGGTTTTCAGTGCAGCTGGTGGCATCATCACCGATAAGCGTACACGCCTGTCGACTGACAGCGCTGACAGGCTGACGCTTATTAAAATGAATAAAGGCTGGATTTCTCAGAATTTCCAATCTCCACCAGGTGAAGGAAGCTCAACCTGAATAATTGATCCACTCCTCCTCCTCCTCCTCATTTTCCTCCTTCTCCTCCTCTTTGTACAGTAAAGCAGAGGAAAATGGCTATTTTTTGACAGGGCCCACTGGCTCTTGCTATAGTACTTCATGCATTTAATTTTTCTGGAGGGCCACCTACCCGGTCCTCTGTTTGAAACAATTTTTGTGAGTGCCACATACAGGCACTCAATCTATTCCATTTTTCTGGAGGGCCACCTACCCGGTCCTCTGTTTTAAAAAATTTTTGGGAGTGCCACATACAGGCACTCAATCTATTCCATTTTACTGCAGGGCCACCTACCTGCTCCTCTGGTTTGAACAATTTTTGGGACTGCCACATACAGGCACTCAATCTATTCCATTTTACTGGAGGGCCACCTACCTGCTCCTCTGGTTTGAAACATTTTTGGGACTGCCACATACAGGCACTCAATCTATTCCATTTTACTGCAGGGCCACCTACCTGCTCCTCTGGTTTGAACAATTTTTGGGACTGCCACATACAGGCACTCAATCTATTCCATTTTACTGCAGGGCCACCTACCTGCTCCTCTGGTTTGAACAATTTTTGGGACTGCCACATACAGGCACTCAATCTATTCCATTTTACTGGAGGGCCACCTACCTGCTCCTCTGGTTTGAAACATTTTTGGGACTGCCACATACAGGCACTCAATCTATCCCATTTTACTGGAGGGCCACCTACCTGCTCCTCTGGTTTGAAAAATGTTTGGGACTGCCACATACAGGCACTATCCAAATTAAATTGTCTCCATAGCAGCCTCCACACGTTGTCTCCATTGCTACCTCCAAAAGTCGTCCATATAGCTGCCTCCATACATCGTCCCTTTATCAAACGAGGTGTGTCAGGCAGAAATTTGGGTTGTTTTCATGGATTCCACATCAAAGTTGTTAACTTTGTCGCCACCCTGCTGTGTTATCCACAAAATATACTGGCAAACTTTTACCATTTAGGGATATTATTTCAGCGCTTCTTGCGCATCTGTTTACATTCCCCTCACCCGCCATATCCTAAACTTATAAGAACGCTACTACACTTGATCTTATACAAAAGGTTCTTAGAAGTGCTGTTTGGGGAGTAGCCTAGAGACAGGGGCTTGGATTGGCGAAAGCTCGCCTGGCAGCGGAACGCCAGCTCCATGCGCATCATGCGCTTCTTGCGCATCTGTTTACATTCCCCTAACCCGCCATATCCCAAACTTATGAGAACGCTACTACACTTAACTTGGTGCAGGCTGGGACCGAGTCTGACCCTGGGGCTGGTCATATACTGCCGACGCAGAGAATTGCGGGGCCTACCTCGGTCCAGGTCTCAAAGGCCTACTATACCTCCTCCCACCCCTCCTCCACCTCCTCCTCCTCCGAATTACCATCCGTGGGCATGGCGCCATCAGTCGGTAGCTCTAGGCACAGCAGCAGTGCCGTCGCTAAGCGACAGCAGGCGGTGCTGAAACTGCTGAGCCTAGGCGATAAAAGGCACACCGCCCAAGAGCTATTACAGGGCATTCCACATCAAAGTTGTTAACTTTGTCGCCACCCTGCTGTGTAATCCCCAAAATATACTTGCAAACTTTTACCATTTAGGGATATTATTTCAGCGCTTCTTGCGCATCTGTTTACATTCCCCTCACCCGGCATATCCTAAACTTATAAGAACGCTACTACACTTGATCTTATACAAAAGGTTCTTAGAAGTGCTGTTTGGGGAGTAGCCTATAGACAGGGGCTTGGATTGGCGAAAGCTCGCCTGGCAGCGGAGCGCCAGCTCCATCCCAAGATCCAACTAACATAGTTTTAACTGCAGCACCTTTAATCTACTACTAGTTCACTGCCTCCATACATGGTCCCCTTATCAAACGAGCTGTGTCAGGCAGAATTTTGGGTTGTTTTCATGGCTTCCATGTTAACTTTGTCGCCACCCTGCTGTGTAATCCACAAAATATACTGGCAAACTTTTATCATGTACCGATATTATTTGAGCGCTTCTTGCTCACCTCCTTTGGTTCCTCTCTGCCACCCATTGGTTTGAAGCCTGAGTCCATTTAGGGTATGTCGCCATGACACTCTCTAGCCTGCTGCCGCTGCCTCTGCATGCCGTCCCCTATAGTGTCAGGGTCAATTATTGGATGTTTTAGATGCTATCTAGCTTCATTCTGTCACTCTGTCATGGCCATGCTGTTGCCCATAATTTTGGCATAATGGTGCGATTATGCAGCCTCAGAGGCATCCATGCATGCTGCCCCTGCTGTTTCCTGTCCATTTCCGTGGTGTTTCCATCCTTTTCTGAGGTTCCCAGGTGTTTGGCCAAGCTTCCCTGTGCAGAGCCTTGGTCCCCTTGAAAAATGCTCGAGTCTCCCATTGACTTCAATGGGGTTCGTTATTCGAGACGAGCACTCGAGCATCGGGAAAAGTTCGTCTCGAATAACGAGTACCCGAGCATTTTAGTGTTCGCTCATCTCTATTTGTATCTTGAATCTCCAACTGATTTTGCAGAATCTCCCTTTGCTCACTTTTAGCACGTTTAGTTCTGTCGAGCTCCTCTTCTAGTAAATGAAGATCACACCTGAATTTCTCAATAGTGCATTCTCTGACGCGGTCATCTTGGAGACGCTGCTCCTTTACATTCTGCAATGGCATCTCCAGCTCTTGTTTCTGCTCCACACTATGTAGAACTTTACTAGACAGAGAGCATTGCATCTCATCAAACTCCTTCCTAGTGACACAGTCCATTCCAGGCAAACCCAGCGCCACATTGTTACCATTACTGCAGCATGAACGTCTTATGGAGTCAAGCTCTTTCTTTAGTTTCACATTTTCTCTATCAGACGCCTCAAGTTGCCATTTCCAGTCGGCTATTTCACCCTCATACACAAACCTGAGAGTTTTCATCTCATCTTGAAGCTGCTGCACCGTATTGTTTGGCTCTCTAGAATATTCATCACGTCCAGTAGTAGGTGACACAACGGCAGCAGGATGATATTCAATCATAGAACAGAGGAGCTTCATAAAGATTCCATCACTTTCATGCAGTGTATTTGCTGTAGTTGCAGCCTGCAGAGCCGGTCCAGGTTTTGCACCCTCTGCCTTGAGACTGCGGCACTAAGGCACCTGTGTCCAGCTTTGCTTTATTACACAGTGAAACTTTCTTTTTCTTTCCCCTTGTTGAATATCAGCAAAACACAATATTCAGAATTACTCCTCGTTATAGATAGTGTGACTTTTTACTGTTCTCTTTGTAGTCAATAGCATTCAACAAAACAGTCCTTCTGTTGCACTACAACAACCAGCATTTTCTTCTGTCTTCACAGAAATACCGGCTATTACAATGAACCATTTCAGTCTGGTCAGCCTTACTCTCACACAGCAATACAGTTCAGGATACTGTTTCAATCTGTTGCCACTAGCAATATACACGCGTGTGTGCCACAGCGTACACAGAGTCCATGGCTTGGTGTCCACTTCCAGAGTTTTAACTTCACCAGTTTTGCAGAAACATTTGATTGTGGATTCCCTCACCCAACCTTAGGTCTCTGCCTTGCAATTCCTCCTGCTGTTTCAGCTGTAGCCACAATCCACATTACTGCAGTTCAGCAAACACGATTTCTTTGGCCCTTGCGTGGATCTCCTCGTGCCCGCATCCGAAGAACCATATGTAGGGTTTGGGGGTAACTTAGCATCAAAGGTAGAAGCTTCCGGACCGGACAGGCGACTTTTGTGGTGCTGAGCGCCAGAAACAGTAACGTAGAAGCTTGTAGCAATCCAAAAGAAAACGGCTTTATTCAGCTTTACAATATTTACAGGAACACAAATAATAAACAGCTTAGTCTCTACTACCGCACTTCATGAGCCCTAACTCCCTTCTAGGTTCAAGGAACACTGCCGGGGTTCCTCCTCAGCGCTCTGGCTCTCAGTGAGCTCAACAAAACAATGTCCTTACTGGATCCCAGTCCTCTCGGGACAGAACCACCTGTCTGTCTCCAACCGGTCCCAAGTCCTCCTGGTGACTGCAGGACACCAGCACTGGCTTGGATGGAGTTGGCCAGGGATGGGAGTGGTCAAGGTCCTTTTCAACCCTGGTTGTGGGTCGCTCTCCAGCGCCCCCTAGGTTCACACTCTTACAATACACAGATACATCACTCTGGAGACGCCCTGAACATCAACAACAGCAAAACACCGACTGCTGCGAATATTCACACCTGAGGAGCCGAACAATGTAACATATCCCCGCAGTCAGACACATTGGAGCCCCCCATTGTAAACATTAGGAGCAATGGATACAACTAAGATCTGTATGTAGCCTAATGCTGCCTGGCCCACTCTTCTTCAGTTCTGGTCCTGTAAACATGTAGCGATCTTTGTTCTGGCCCTGGATCTATGTAATAACTTGATTTTGGCAGCATATTTTTGTAATAATCTTAGTTCCAGTCTTGTATCTTTATAGTAATCTTGGTTCTGGTCCTTTTTTTGATTTGGTAATGTTGGTTCTGGTCCTGCATCTATGTATCTATTTTGGGTCTGGTAACATATCTAAATAATATTCTTGGTTCTGGTATTGTATCTATTTACTAAGATCAGCTTTGATAATGTAGTATTCTTGGTTCTGGTGTTGTATGTTTATAGTTAGATTGGATCTTATGGGGTAAAGGTCATATAATCTAAAAACTGTAGACCATGGAGGAGACCACAATCTCTTCACAGCCCAGGGCCTGTAATAGTCTTACATTTATGTATGCCCGATATCCTGCATGTGTGGCTTCCCCGCTCAGGTCCCCGGAGTTCACCTTCTTCTTCCTGGTGCATGTAAGTGCATTGTCCGTGTATAATGCGCTGTGCAGGGAGTCACTAAGATCCTGCGCCCGATATCCTGCATGTGTCGCTTCCCCGCTCAGGTCCCCGGAGTTCACCTTCTTCTTCCTGGTGCATGTAAGTGCATTGTCCGTGTATAATGCGCTGTGCCGGGAACACTAAGATCCTGTGCCCGATATCCTGCATGTGTCACTTCCCTGCTCAGGTCCCCGGAGTTCACCTTCTTCTTCCTGGTGCATGTAAGTGCATTGTCTGTGTATAATGTGCTGTGCAGGGAGTCACTAAGATCCTGTGCCCGATATCCTGCATGTGTCACTTCCCCGCTCAGGTCCCTGGAGTTCACCTTCTTCTTCCCGGTGCATGTAAGTGCATTGTCCGTGTATAATGTGCTGTGCAGGGAGTCACTAAGATCCTGTGCCCGATATCCTGCATGTGTCGCTTCCCCGCTCAGGTCCCCGGAGTTCACCTTCTTCTTCCTGGTGCATGTAAGTGCATTGTCCGTGTATAATGCGCTGTGCAGGGAGTCACTAAGATCCTGTGCCCGATATCCTGCATGTGTCGCTTCCCCGCTCAGGTCCCCGGAGTTCACCTTCTTCTTCCTGGTGCATGTAAGTGCATTGTCCGTGTATAATGCGCTGTGCAGGGAGTCACTAAGATCCTGTGCCCGATATCCTGCATGTGTCGCTTCCCCGCTCAGGTCCCCGGAGTTCACCTTCTTCTTCCTGGTGCATGTAAGTGCATTGTCCGTGTATAATGCGCTGTGTGGGGAGTCACTAAGATCGTGCGCCCGATATCCTGCATGTGTCGCTTCCCCGCTCAGGTCCTCGGAGTTCACCTTCTTCTTCCTGGTACATGTAAGTGCATTGTCCGTGTATAATGTGCTGTGCAGGGAGTCACTAAGATTGTGCGCCTGATATCCTATATGTGTCGCTTCCCCGCTCAGGTCCCTGGAGTTCACCTTCTTCTTCCTGGTGCATGTAAGTGCATTGTCCATGTATAACGCGCTGTGCAGTGAGTCACTAAGATCCTGTGCCCGATATCCTGCATGTGTCGCTTCCCCGCTCAGGTCCCCGGAGTTCACCTTCTTCTTCCTGGTGCATGTAAGTGCTTGGCTTGCGACACAATTTGAGAGTTAAATCCCGCGCTCAGTCCGAATCAGTTGGATCGTCCAGCAGTAGCTGCGCAAAAATCCACTCGTATGCGACACAAAGCTGCGCGAATTCTGAAAACGGCAGACAGTCAGACGAAAGTGCGATCCACGACCCTTTAGTAAATAAGCCCCCTATCACATCCCTATGTAGTGCAATATGCTGTACTGCAGAGGGCTGCAGATCCCTCCCTGGCTGCATGGGGCACAGTTAAAGGGGTTTTCCGTGGATAGGGCCTAACTTGCTGATCATTGGGGGTCTCAGTGCGCAGCGTTCGGCAATTTCTACAGCTCCATAGAGATTAATGGAGCAGAACAGTCATCCGCAGCCGTCTGCTCCATTCATCCGACAGACCCTTTGTTTTTGCAATCTGCGGGGGTCTCAGCACTGATCAGCAAGTTAGGCCCTGTCCCATGGATAAAGCCCAACTATCCTTCGTGGGAAAACCCCTTTAATTAGGAAGTAGATCTGCAAGTTACAGCAGGGAAATGGTTCTCAGATTTACAATGTGGGAGAAATCATTGCAGCTTCACAATTAACTGTAAGAGGAATACAATGTATCATATGTAAATGTATTTCACTGGAAATTCCTGGGTCTTGTTGGCCTAACACTTTTTGGACACCTTCCCCAACTTGGCTTTGATTGATTGATGTATTGATTGACCATCCATGTCTACAGAATAGATCCAGTATTTCATACCGGGATGTGATAAGTTCTGATGCTGTGATCCAGAGATGTAAAATCAGAAATGTATCAAGTGAACCTGAAACAAAGAAATGTCCGGAGAACATTCTGAATATACTTGGGGTAGACGCGGTGCCCATGGCGGTCCCTGTGGCTGCTTAGCATTACTTTATCATATACTGGAGCTTGTGAATGTGCAGTTATCATCGAGTGGAAGCTATCGCTATGGCCATCGGCATCTAAGGGGTTTATACGGGATTGGAGTCCCGGCAGTGTAAGCTGAGATATAGGCTGAGCCTTGTGTAAATAGTAAGAAGGACATTACATCTTTTTCTACAGAATACAGAAGGTGTGAAATTATTTGGAAAGATTTGGATGTTTATTGTACGAGGAGTCTCCCGCACTACGAGGTGACCAGACCAATAGTTCCCGGCTCCGCACATTGTTCATCTCCACGATCTGTTTGTGCAATTGATTGTGATGTAATGAAAGTGTCTATTAATCCCGAGCAAGTGATCTGAATACTAAACACTTAAAATACTAAAAACTAAAATACAGAACAGGGGGAGCTGAGCAGAGTGTACATAGTGTCCTATCTGCAGGCAGCATGTTATAGAGCAGGCGGAGCTAAGCAGGTACATAGTGTCCTATCTGCAGGCAGCATGTTATAGAGCAGGAGGAGCTGAGCAGATTGTACATAGTGTCCTATCTGCGGGCAGCATGTTATAGAGCAGGAGGAGCTGAGCAGATTGTACATAGTGTCCTATCTGCAGGCAGCATGTTATAGAGCAGGAGGAGCTGCGCAGATTGTACATAGTGCCCTATCTGCAGGCAGCATGTTATAGAGCAGGAGGAGCTGAGCAGATTGTACATAGTGTCCTATCTGCAGGCAGCATGTTATAGAGCAGGAGGAGCTGCGCAGATTGTACATAGTGCCCTATCTGCAGGCAGCATGTTATAGAGCAGGAGGAGCTGAGCAGATTGTACATAGTGTCCTATCTGCAGGCAGCATGTTATAGAGCAGGAGGAGCTGAGCAGATACAATGGGGGTCATTTACTAAGGGCCTGATTCACGTTTTCCCGACGTGTTACCCGAATATTTCCAATTTGCGCCGATTTCCCCTGAATTGCCCCGGGATTTTGGCGCACGCGATCGGATTGTGGTGCATCGGCGCTGGCATGCACGCGACGGAAATAAGGGGGCGTGGCCGAACAAAAACCTGATGGATTTGGAAAAACCGCCTCATTTGAAAAAAAAAAATCTGTTGCGGAGCTTGCACTTACCTTCACTCAGCCCGAGCCGGTGTATTCCAGTGCGTTCCGATGCTCTTCAGCGCAGCAGCGCCACCTGGTGGACAGCGGAGGAACTAGCTTAATAAATCCCGGCCGGACCCGAATCCACCGCAGAGAACGCGCCGCTGGATCGCAAATGGACCGGGTAAGTAAATCTGCCCCATAGTGTCCTATCTGCAGGCAGCATATTATAGAGCAGGAGGAGCTGAGCAGATACATAGGGGCAAATTTACTTACCCGGTCCATTCGCGTTCCAGCGGCGGCTTCTCCGCTCTGGATTCGGGTCCGGCCGGGATTTAATAAGGTAGTTCTTCCGCCGTCCACCAGGTGGCGCTGCTGCGCTGAAAGTAAACTCATCGCGCCGGAATGCACCGAGCTGGACCAGGTGAAGGTAAGCGGTCCTTATGCGACACATTTTCGGTTTTTTAATGCGGCGGTTTTTCCGAATACGTCGGGTTTTCGTTCGGCCACGCCCCCCGATTTCCGTCGCGCGCATGCCAGCGCCGATGCGCCACAATCCGATCGCGTGCGCCAAAATCCCGGGGCAATTTAAGTACAAGCGGCGCAAAACGGAAATATTCGGGTAACACGTCGGGAAAACGCGAATCGGGCCCTTAATAAATGACCCCCATAGTGTCCTATCTGCAGGCAGCATGCTATAGAGCAGGAGGAGCTGAGCAGATTGTACATAGTGTCCTATCTGCAGGCAGCATGCTATAGAGCAGGAGGATCTGAGCAGATTGTACATAGTGTCCTATCTGCAGGCAGCGTGTTAAAGAGCAGGAGGAGCTGATTAGATAGTACATAGTGTCCTATCTGCAGGCAGCATGTTGTAGAGCAGGAGGAGCTGAGCAGATTGTACATAGTGTCCTATCTGCAGGCAGCATGTTATAGAGCAGGAGGAGCTGAGCAGTGTGTACATATTGTCCTATCTGCAGGCAGCATGTTATAGAGCAGGAGGACCTGAGCGCTTTGTACACAGTGTCCTATCAGCAGGCAGCATGTTATAGAGCAGGAGGAGCTGAGCAGATTGTACATAGTGTCCTATCTGCAGGCAGCATGTTATAGAGCAGGAGGAGCTGAGCAGATTGTACATAGTGTCCTATCTGCAGGCAGCATGTTATAGAGCAGGATGAGCTGAGCAGATTGTACATAGTGTCCTATCTGCAGGCAGCATGTTATAGAGCAGGATGAGCTGAGCAGTGTGTACATAGTGTCCTATCTGCAGGCAGCATGTTATAGAGCAGGATGAGCTGAGCAGTGTGTACATAGTGTCCTATCTGCAGGCAGCATGTTATAGAGCAGGAGGACCTGAGCACTTTGTACACAGTGTCCTATCAGCAGGCAGCATGTTATAGAGCAGGAGGAGCTGAGCAGATTGTACATAGTGTCCTATCTGCAGGCAGCATGTTATAGAGCAGGAGGAGCTGAGCAGATTGTACATAGTGTCCTATCTGCAGGCAGCATGTTATAAAGCAGGAGGACCTGAGCACTTTGTACACAGTGTCCTATCTGTAGGCAGCATGTTATAGAGCAGGAGGTGCTGAGCAGATTATACATAGTGTCCTATCTGCAGGAAGTATGTTATAGAGCAGGAGGAGCTGTGCAGATTGTACATAGTGTCCTATTTGCAGGAAGCATGTTATAGAGCAGGAGGAGCTGAGCAGAGTGTACATAGTGTCCTATCTGCAGGCAGCATGTTATAGAGCAGGAGGAGCTGAGCAGATTGTACATAGTGTCATATCCACAGGCAGCACGTTATAGAGCAGGAGGAGCTGCACAGACTGTATATAATGTCATATCCACAGGCAGCATGTTATAGAGCAGGAGGAGCTGGTAAGATTGTACATAGTGTCCTATCTGCAGGCAGCATGTTATAGAGCAGGAGGAGCTGAGCAGATTGTACATAGCGTCCTATCTGCAGGCAGCATGTTATAGAGCAGGATGAGCTGTGCAGGTTGTACATAGTGTCCTATCTGCAGGCAGCATGTTATAGAGCAGGATGAGCTGAGCACATTGTACATAGTGTTCTATTTGCAGGCAGCCTGTTATAGAGCAGCAGGAGCTGAGCAGATTATACATAGTGTCCTATCTGCAGGCAGCATGTTATAGAGCAGCAGGAGCTGAGCTATATGCATTAGCATGAGTATGTGGGTTCTCTGTTTTAGTGCACACATCTTTCTCAGGCTATTACATAATCTTCATCCATCATGAGCGGTGGAGACCTTTATCACTAGTCCCCTGCCCTGTACATGTGACATGGGGCGGGGTGCAGGCAGCTTATACACTGTGCAGAACCTGCTGCTCTTCATAGTAAGGAGTCACCATGATCCTGGTCCTCGTGGTGCTGCTGCTCGGTGCTGGGGCGTCTGCAGGTAACTTCTCCTCCTCCTCCTCCTCCTCGTGTACATGGGGTCACCTCTCGCCTTACGCTGCAGACTATTTCTCCTCTTCTCCCCTCAGACCTCCAGTGCTCTGTGATACCCGGGCGGCTGAAGCAGGTGGACGCCGGCGCCGGGCAGGTCTATGGGGTCAATGACAATGATGACATCTACCAATGGGTGGACAATGACTGGAGGCAGATTCCCGGGAAGCTCATTCATGTGACGGTGGGACCAGCCGGGGTCTGGGGAGTCAACAGGGCCAACCAGATCTATAAGTTACAGGACAACGCCTGGATGCTGGTGACAGGTAAGAAGACGCACAGGGGGCCATAGGGGGCGCTGCTGTCTATGGACCTCACACTGCGGAGCATCTGTGCTGTTTGTGGTCTTGTCTGTGACCTGGGGGGGACAGGGTGGTCCTTCAGTGTCTCCTCCAGGTCCTCATATCTCCGATGTGGTCTCCTTCATGGTCACCTCTATGACGTTATTATATAACAATGGAATCACACACACTCTTTTGGGGCCTCATCCTCTTTAAAGGGGTCCTCTGCTTATCCTAAGGACTAAGAAGTCCTCGGCTGATAAAGGGTCCTCTCCGGGGCAGAGCAAGGAACAGGAACCTAGAGAATCCCTTGTCCTGGAGGCAGGGCCGGTTCTAGACGAAGTGGGGCCCTGGGCAAAACTAAAAGTGGGGCCCCAAAATCAAACTATTTTCTGACCAGTCACAGTCAGTAAGAGGCTCCTTTAGTAGAGTAAAACTGTAATATGGGAGAATTTTATAGGAGAGAAATCATGGGCAGCACGGTGGCTTAGTGGTTAGCACTACAGCCTTGCAGCGCTAGTCAACATCTGCAAAATGTTTGTATGTTCTCTCCATGTTTGCGCGGGTCCTCTGGTTTCCTCCCACACTCCAAGAACATACTGGTAAGTTGATTAAATTGTGAGCCCCATTGGGTACAGGGACTGATTTGGCAAGCTCTGTGCAGCGCTGCGTCATCTGTGTGCGCTATATATATATAACGGAAATATTATTTATAATTTTTATGATAGAAGATAAATATGAAAGATGAAGAGAGAGAGAGAAGATTGATTAATAATTAGAGAAAAAGTGAGATATATAAATGGTCAGATTATAGGAGATGATAACTAGACAGGAGAGAGATGATAGGAATCTTCAACCGGGAATTCATTCAATGGGTATTAACCCTTTCACTGCCTGGCTTTTCTGGATACTTTGTCGCGTTATTGACCAGAGCAATTTTTACAATTGTGACATATAAAAACAAAATCGAAATTACAGCAAAAAGAATTAAAAGAAATACCCAACAAACCAGATATTTTCTGTAAGCAGACACTTGCCCCATTTTCAAAATTTCATTAAAGGGTTTATAGACAGCGGCGCCTTCATGCAATTTTGATTCAAACTGAAACTTTTTATAAAAAATACCTAAAATTTGACTTGAAATGTCCCATATTGATATGTTCACATAAATAAATCATATAAAACAGATAATGTAATATAATATATACTAGGGACAGAAGGCGAAGAGGATCGGATGTTCCTCGTATCAGTCAATTTTCACAAAATATCACAAAATAAAAGGCAATAAGAGAGAAAGTGTGATCTAAGATAGTTCTGCATAAAGAAGATTTAGAAACATGAATATTAGTTGATATTATCCCTTCTCAAAATGAAGTAACATATAAAGTGATTATTTCCATTATCTCTTGTGTGCAGCAAATTCTCCCTGCAGCCTGATGGCTAAGAATCTGGAGGGGGGGACAGTTCAGGGGGCTGTATCTCTGGCTCTGTGACACCTAGAACCTCACTTCTTTTTCCCCAGGAAAGAAGAGTCTCCTCTTTTATACGAATCTAAATTTGTTTTTCAAAGTGTCAGGAAAACTAAAAAGATATTAACTGTTACACTGCCATCCGAGTGATTTTTATATATAAAAATGCCACCTGATATTCTCACTTTAAACCTGAATATCTCTGGATCCCTGGCACCTAAAAACACAGATTCATTTGAAAGAAGAAATTCTCCCTGGGTAATTGCCCACTTTGCCTACCCATAGCGCCGGCCCTGGAGGACCCAACATGTTCCCAGATTACTGATTGATTTAATTGGAAACTGCACAATACTATATTCCCCTGTGGGGGCGCTGTAGAGTCTCCATATCAGACTGCACCTCATGGTCCGGGGGTCTTCAGCAGAAGCCCCCAGGCCCCAGATACATGTGAAAGTCCAGGGACCTTCTAACACATGAGAAATGAGATAAGTGACTGGAGGAGAGGGGAATAATCTGTGATAATCTGATTGATAGACCATAAAGGGGAGGTTCTGGTATGTGCGGTGTTTGCTCTGGATTCTGTGGAGTTGACTTTCCTGTGTTATTTTATTGATGAGCAGAGCTGTGTGTGTGTGTGTACACAGCCGCACCAGGAGAGGAATGTGCAGAAATCGGTGTGTATTTAAGGGGAGATACAGTAGGATTATGTGATAATAATCTTACAAACAGGTTTCCCTCTTTTACAGATGTAGCGATGATTAACATGAGTGTGTGAAAGGGAACCTGTCAGCAGAAATTGACCTAACAGACTGTTATCAGTTTCAGGATCCAGGGCTAGTGGACCCCCTGGACCACCGCGGGGGATGACGTGAGACCGGAGTCTATGTGGCACCCAGTTTCCACCAGAGCCCGCCACAAAGCGAGTTGGACTTGCTGCGGCGTGGTACCACCAGGTTGTTCCACAGGTGCCACTTTGTCCGCAGTGATGGCCCAGACGAAGTACAGAATCGTCAGGCAGAACCGTGTTTGAGGACAGGCAGGAGGTCAGGACAGGCAGCACGGGATCAGAGTCAGGACATAGCAATAGGCCTAGGCAGGCAGCGGAGGAGCGAGGTCATGGACAGGACCGAGGTCACAACTGGAAATCACAACACGAGTGCAGGGCATGGAACACAGCTTTCCCTAAGTCTATGAGGCACAAAGATCCGGACAGAGGAAGGGGCTGGGAACTTATCAGGGACACACGCCGGAGCGCGGGGACCGCAGAGACCACCGCTGGATCCAGGGAAGGTGAGTGAGACTGCAGGGTGGCTACGGGGGCAGAGGGAGGCACACAGGTGCACCTGTGACCTGGGGTATGGGTTGCAGGAGCACCCGTGGCAGTTGTCATGTATGGTAACACCTTCCAGGTCTTATTCCTCATCGCGGTGACATCATCCGGAGAATCAGCGTCGCAGTGAGGTGTAAACTAATTGTATAGAGTCAGAACTTCTCTGCCTCAGAATGACCCTCTGCCCCTCCTGTAGTCTGGTCCCGGCAGAGGTGATTGTCTGAGATGGGAGAGCCGGTTGTGGTCTATCTAGGGCCGGTTCTAGACAAAGTGGGGCCCTGGGCAAAACTAAATGTGGGGCCCCAAAATAAAACTATTTTATGACCAGTCACAGTCAGCAAGAGGCTCCTTTAGTCTGGTAAAACAAACTGTAATATGGGAGAATTTTATAGGAGATGATAGGGAGATTTATGGGCAGCACGGTGGCTCAGTGGTTAGCAATACAGCCTTGCAGCGCTGGTCAACATCTGCAAAGAGTTTGTATGTTCTCTCTGTGTTTGCGTGGGTTTCCTCCGGGTCCTCCGGTTTCCTCCCACATTCTAAAAAATTACTGGTAGGTGATTAGATTGTGAGGCCCATGGGGACAGGGACCGATTTGGCAAGCTCTGTGCAGCGCTGCGTCATCTGTGTGGACTATATAAAATAGGAATTATTTATTATAATTATTATGATAGAAGATAAATATGAAAGATGATAGAGATTTCTAGATACAGAATATAAAGTAGATGAAATATACAGTAAAAGAGAAATACAAGATGGGTTAATAAATAGAGAAAAAGTGAGATCTATAAATGGTCAGATTATAGGAGATAGAGAACTAGACAGATATATAGACAGGAGATGATAAGCATCTTCACCAGGGAATTTCATCGCTGGGCATTTCTGGATGTTTTGTCGTGTTATTGACCAGAGCAATTCTTAAAATGTTGACGTTTAAAAATAAAATTACAGCAAAAAGAATTAAAGAAAAACTCAAAAAACCACAGATTTTCAGTAAGCAGACACTTGCCCCATTTAAACAGTTTAAAGACATAGGCGCCTTCACGCAATTTTGATTCAAACTGAAACATTTTTTTAAAAACATTTTATAAAAAAAAATACTTAAAATTTGACTGATGGCAAAAAATGTGTTCCGAACAGAAAATATTTCCCTTCCCATCTCCTAAATGTAATAGACGGACATGTGTAGAGTTCACAAATGTCCCATAGTGATATGTTCACATAAATAAATCCACATAATATCACTAAAACTGTAATAACCAGATATCTGCTTTTCAGCTAGAAAGTCACAACCTGCAAAATATAGCAATAAAACAGAATAAAACATAAAGGCGCCATAACAACCAGGCGAAGCATTTGGCAATTAACATTTAAAATTTCCTCTAAAATCTGTACAAATCCAGATCCTTATATAAAGAAAATCTACTTTCCTAAACCAGTAAGATGTGAGGAGATGATACAGACCCCACACCAATATATTCACCAAAATATGCAGCAAAGGCAACAATACATCCACAGGGGACACCAGATAATAGCACTGAGCGTCACACAGATCTGTCATTGTATTCTCCTTACACAATGGTCACCGAAATAATAACTATATATCCATAACACAAGCTAATTAGGTAATAAAAGTCACTATTAGATGTCACCGATGTATCAGCCGCACAATAACAGAACCCTCCGCGCTTCATAAGAATCTGAGTGAGAACATCATAACATGGGAGTAAGTAATGGAGGATGGTGGGAAATAAAAACTGTATTCCAGTGGGTGGGTGTTTTTGGTGTTACATATAACTTTATGGACATGTTCTGGGTTGCGGTGTTAATATATAATAGCGACATTAGGCGAAGAGGATCGAATGTTCATCGTATCAGTCCCGAAATAAAAGGCAATAAGAGAGAAAGTGTGTTCTATAATCTGCATAGAGAAGGGTTAAAAACATGAATATTAGGTGATATTATTCCTTTTTTAAAATGTAGTAACATATAAAGTGAATATTTCCATTATCTGTGAGGTGCAGCAGCTCCTGTGTGCAGCAAATTCTCCCTGTAGCCTGATGGCTAAGAATCTGGAGGGGGGGACAGTTCAGGGGGCTGTATCTCTGGCTCTGTGACACCTAGAACCTCAATTCTTTTTCCCCAGGAAAGAAGAGAGTCTCCTCTTTTATATGAATCTAAATTTATGTTTCTAAGTGTCAGGAAAACAGAGATATTGGGGCACATTTACTAAGGGTCCACAGCCGCGAATCCGTCGGGTTTTTCCCGAATATTTCCTCTTTGCGCTGTATTTCACGGGATTGTGGCGCACGCGCTCGATTTTTGGCGCAGTCGCGCCGACTTTCACGCGACAGAAATCGGGGGGCGTGGCCACCGGACAACCCGAAGGATTCGGAAAAACCGCAGAATTTAAAAAGCCATTTGTGTCGCAAGATCAAGCACTCACATACACCAGAAAGAAGCAGGTGAACTCCGGCGGACCTCGGCGCAGCAGCGACACCTGGTGATTATCAGCGCACGGACCTTAGTGAATCCCGGCAGAACCCGAATCAGCGCCGAGGAACCCGCCGCTGGATCGCGACTGGACCGGGTAAGTAAATGTGCCCCATTAACTGTTAAACTGCCATCGGGAGTGAGGTTTATATATAAAAATGGCACCTGATATTCTCACTTTAAACCTGAATATCTCTGGATCCATAGCACCTAGAAACACAATTCATTTGAAAGAAGAGGTTCTCATCTTTCAGGGGGCCCTGGGCAATTGCCCACTTTGCCTACCCATAGCGCTGGCCCTGGGTCTATCATATCAGTTTCTGCTGACAGGTTCCCTTTATTTTTAATGGGGACTATATGACCCTGATACTTGCTCCTTTATATAAGCTAAACTTAAAGTGTAACTGTAAAATTACTGACAAAAAATTCTTTTAGTGGATCAAGAGAGAGACTTAGATACAATTCCAGTTGTACCTGTATCAAACTTCTGGTTTCTTCCTATCCTGAGATACAGTCGGGTTTATCCATCATCCCTACTTATAAGCTCATATTCAGCCTGTGGTCACTTCCTGTGACATCAGCTTAGGGCACTGAGGCCAGAGAACTGAGGGCATTCACATGAATCAGGACAGCATGATTGAACAGCCTGAAGCATGTGATAAGTCACATGCTTGTGACATCACTCCAGGTCCTATTTTCTTGCACTGCTCTACTACAGCCCCTCCCGAAGAACCTCCTGTCGTCTCCAGGTGTCCTTTACGTTTTCCTATGGTTACCAGAAAGTGTGCCAAATGGAGATGAGCCTGGGGGGACACGGTAAAGCCTCTGTTATCAGCTAAACACCTGCAGATAGCTAATTACAGTACATTAGAGAATTGCTTATTTTTGATTGGTGCAGAGTTTTTAGACTTTTCAGTTGTACTTTAACCCCTTACCGACGCATGATGTATCTGGATTGTAAACCAACAAACCCACATTGAGCTTCTTATTCCCTGGTTTTTAATAATAAAGGCTTTAAAAACTATGCAAATGATCCCGAGGGGCTCCAGTCTGCATTGAAACCTATGGAGCCCAGAGCCCCTTAGACTTATTTGCATAAGTTTGCAATTATTTTTTTGAGGACCACATGGATATCTCTCCCCCACCCACTTCCTGCATCAGAACTTAGTGACAAAGAACCTTTAAAATCTTCCTTGACTCCTCCCTTAATTAACCCTTTAGCCAATCACGACAAACACTTTTGAATAATTAATCAGTTTGTGGTTCTGAAACCTGAACCAAACCGAGAACATAGAAAATAAGATACTATAGCGGATACAATGTTCACTCGTTGGAGGCGGATGAGCTGACGTGTTCCATGTCTCTCCCACCTCCATGGAAAAAGGGAGAAAGCTTCATTTAATGTTGGTCCTTGATTGAGTTAAATAAATTAACCCTGTGCAGTTGCATCCCAAGTCACATGATGAGGCAGCACATCTCCGTGACGACTATCCTCCTCGGTTTAGCCTGCCCCTGCAGGTCTCTCCCTTGTGCAGATTATGTCTGTGAGAATGTACTTTGTGCGCACAAGAAATTCTAAGGGTTCTCCCGGCTGGAGTGAGGGGCTGCTGCTCCCTGCTCACTCTGAGGGGGAGGTCATGTGATGCTCTCTGCGTGTAGCTAGCTGAAGAGCTGTGCCTGTACAGTTTGGTGGGTGCAGACGTCTCCTATAAATTGAGGTTGAAGATCTCCCCTGATGCTTCCATTCCTGTCTGCCTGCACCTCAAGCTGTTCCGTAGACTCTCTGGACACTTTCTATACAGCAGAGAAGCTGTTAGCCCTTAGTGCTCACACAGGACATAGTATACACTTCATGTTACTATTTCACTGCTGGCTTCTACTACTTTTTATGCCATACCCATCCATGTGATGAAAGACACCAGGTTAGCCCTGTATATACAGACTTTGCCCAATTACCTTGATGGAATCTCATTGGATATTGTGCAATGTTACTTTATGAGAGACCAAACAGCATTGGGCAGAAAGTTATACACTTTGTTTTAGAGCAAAGACAGGAAGAGGTTAGTCTCCGCCCATTTCTGTAAAAATAAACATGTGAGATGACAATAAGGACACAGTCCTGTTTAATTGAGGGGGAAATAATTTATGACATTTAGTAAATTCATTATAAATGAACGAGTTAACATTAAATAAATAACTGCAGTGTTACTGGTTACCACCAGGGAGATCTGCAGCACCACATATTATACACAGAGGTGCAAGTAATAAGTGTATGTGTGCTACCGAGACCACATGAAGAACCAAGGAAATCTATGAGACCTGCTGGAAGACTGGACAGAGCTCTGTGTCTATGAGACCTGCTGGAAGACTGGATGGAGCTCTGTGTCTATGAGACCTGCTGGAAGACTGGACAGAGCTCTGTGTCTATGAGACCTGCTGGAAGACTGGACAGAGCTCTGTGTCTATGAGACCTGCTGGAAGACTGGGCCGAGCTCTGTGTCTATGAGACCTGCTGGAAGACTGGATGGAGCTCTGTGTCTATGAGACCTGCTGGAAGACTGGACAGAACTCTGTGTCTATGAGACCTGCTGGAAGACTGGGCAGAGCTCTGTGTCTATGAGACCTGCTGGAAGACTGGACGGAGCTCTGTGTCTATGAGACCTGCTGGAAGACTGGACGGAGTTCTGTGTCTATGAGACCTGCTGGAAGACTGGACAGAGCTCTGTGTCTATGAGACCTGCTGGAAGACTGGGCAGAGCTCTGTGTCTATGAGACCTGCTGGAAGACTGGACAGAGCTCTGTGTCTATGAGACCTGCTGGAAGACTGGACGGAGCTCTGTGTCTATGAGACCTGCTGGAAGACTGGACGGAGTTCTGTGTCTATGAGACCTGCTGGAAGACTGGACAGAGCTCTGTGTCTATGAGACCTGCTGGAAGACTGGACAGAGCTCTGTGTCTATGAGACCTGCTGGAAGACTGGATGGAGCTCTGTGTCTATGAGACCTGCTGGAAGACTGGACAGAGCTCTGTGTCTATGAGACCTGCTGGAAGACTGGGCCGAGCTCTGTGTCTATGAGACCTGCTGGAAGACTGGACAGAGCTCTGTGTCTATGACACCTGCTGGAAGACTGGGCAGAGCTCTGTGTCTATGAGACCTGCTGGAAGACTGGACAGAGCTCTGTGTCTATGAGACCTGCTAGAAGACTGGGCAGAGCTCTGTGTCTATGAGACCTGCTGGAAGACTGGGCAGAGCTCTGTGTCTATGAGTCCTGCTGGAAGACAGGACAGAGCTCTGTGTCTATGAGACCTGCTGGAAGACTGGATGGAGCTCTGTGTCTATGAGACCTGCTGGAGACTGGGAAGAGCTCTGTGTCTATGAGACCTGCTGGAAGACTGGACAGAGCTCTGTGTCTATGAGACCTGCAGGAAGACAGGGCAGAGCTTTGTGTCTATGAGACCTGCTGGAAGACAGGACAGAACTCTGTGTCTATGAGACCTGCTGGAAGACAGGACAGAGCTCTGTGTCTATGAGACCTGCTGGAAGACAGGGCAGAGCTTTGTGTCTATGAGACCTGCTGGGAGACTGGACGGAGCTCTGTGTCTATGAGACCTGCTGGAAGACTAGGCAGAGCTCTGTGTCTATGAGACCTGCTGGAAGACTGGATGGAGCTTTGTGTCTATGAGACCTGCTGGAAGACTGGGCAGAGCTCTGTGTCTATGAGACCTGCTGGAAGACTGGATGGAGCTCTGTGTCTATGAGACCTGCTGGAAGACTGGATGGAGCTCTGTGTCTATGAGACCTGCTGGAAGACTGGACAGAGCTCTGTGTCTATGAGACCTGCTGGAAGACTAGACAGAGCTCTGTGTCTATGAGACCTGCTGGAAGACTGGACAGAGCTCTGTGTCTATGAGACCTGCTGGAAGACAGGACAGAGCTTTGTGTCTGTGAGACCTGCTGGAAGACTGGACGGAGCTCTGTGTCTATGAGACCTGCTGGAAGACTGGGCAGAGCTCTGTGTCTATGAGACCTGCTGGAAGACTGGATGGAGCTCTGTGTCTATGAGACCTGCTGGAAGACTGGACAGAGCTCTGTGTCTATGAGACCTGCTGGAAGACTGGATGGAGCTCTGGGTCTATGAGACCTGCTGGAAGACTGGACAGAGCTCTGTGTCTATGAGACCTGCTGGAAGACTGGACAGAGCTCTGTGTCTATGAGACCTGCTGGAAGACTGGATGGAGCTCTGGGTCTATGAGACCTGCTGGAAGACTGGGCAGAGCTCTGTGTCTATGAGACCTGCTGGAAGACTGGACAGAGCTCTGTGTCTATGAGACCTGCTGGAAGACTGGACAGAGCTCAGTGTCTATGAGACCTCCTGAAGACTGGACAGAGCTCTGTGTCTATGAGACCTGCTGGAAGACTGGACAGAGCTCTGTGTCTATGAGACCTCCTGAAGACTGGACGGAGCTCTGTGTCTATGAGACCTGCTGGAAGACTGGACGGAGCTCTGTGTCTATGAGACCTGCTGGAAGACTGGACAGAGCTCTGTGTCTATGAGACCTCCTGAAGACTGGGCAGAGCTCTGTGTCTATGAGACCTGCTGGAAGACTGGACAGAGCTCTGTGTCTATGAGACCTGCTGGAAGACTGGACAGAGCTCTGTGTCTATGAGACCTGCTGGAAGACTGGGCAGAGCTCTGTGTCTATGAGACCTGCTGGAAGACAGGACAGAGCTCTGTGTCTATGAGACCTGCTGGAAGACTGGACAGAGCTCTGTGTCTATGAGACCTCCTGAAGACTGGACAGAGCTCTGTGTCTATGAGACCTGCAGGAAGACTGGGCAGAGCTCTGTGTCTATGAGACCTCCTGAAGACTGGGCAGAGCTCTGTGTCTATGAGACCTCCTGAAGACTGGGCAGAGCTCTGTGTCTATGAGACCTGCTGGAAGACTGGACGGAGCTCTGTGTCTATGAGACCTGCTGGAAGACTGGACAGAGCTCTGTGTCTATGAAACCTGCTGGAAGACTGGACAGAGCTCTGTGTCTATGAGACCTGCTGGAAGACTGGGCAGAGCTCTGTGTCTATGAGTCCTGCTGGAAGACTGGACAGAGCTCTGTGTCTATGAGACCTGCTGGAAGACTGGACAGAGCTCTGTGTCTATGAGACCTGCTGGAAGACTGGACGGAGCTTGGTGTCTATGAGACCTGCTGGAAGACTGGACAGAGCCCTGTGTCTATGAGACCTGCTGGAAGACTGGGCCGAGCTCTGTGTCTATGAGACCTGCTGGAAGACTGGACAGAGCTCTGTGTCTATGAGACCTGCTGGAAGACTGGACAGAGCTCTGTGTCTATGAGACCTGCTGGAAGACAGGACAGAGCTCTGTGTCTATGAGACCTGCTGGAAGACTGGACAGAGCTCTGTGTCTATGAGACCTCCTGAAGACTGGACAGAGCTCTGTGTCTATGAGACCTCCTGAAGACTGGGCAGAGCTCTGTGTCTATGAGACCTCCTGAAGACTGGGCAGAGCTCTGTGTCTATGAGACCTCCTGAAGACTGGGCAGAGCTCTGTGTCTATGAGACCTGCTGGAAGACTGGACAGAGCTCTGTGTCTATGAAACCTGCTGGAAGACTGGACAGAGCTCTGTGTCTATGAGACCTGCTGGAAGACTGGACAGAGCTCTGTGTCTATGAGACCTGCTGGAAGACTGGGCAGAGCTCTGTGTCTATGAGTCCTGCTGGAAGACTGGACAGAGCTCTGTGTCTATGAGACCTGCTGGAAGACTGGACGGAGCTGTGTCTAATATTCTTCTCCAGAGCCGGTTTCTTACTGTGAGAGCAGTGAATCTATGGGATTGTCTCCTCAGGAGCCGGTTCTGTAAGAGCTGGGAATCTGTAGAATAGTCACACGAGGAGTTGATACTTTACAGAAATAACAGATTATCTCTCTCCTGACAGTGGATCCTTTATATATGTGTAATGGGCGACTCTGGAGCTGAGTCTTTACGGTAAGAGCTGGGAATCTGTGAGTCCCTCCAGGATCTGCTCATATCAGGGAAAGGCGATGATGTTAATGAGAGCAGAATAACAGTAATGAAGGAGGGGTCTCTGCAGAAGAAGAAGCAGAAGGAGATGTATTGGTAAGGGATGACTGGTCAGTATTAGGTTATATGCTTTCAGGGGAAGTTTCGGGGAGTTTCTTGAAGTTCTCCCCTCTCGTCCTTTCATCCATCTCTTCCTCATTCCCTTTAATTGTTTGCATCGCACATGAACCAGAGCTGCCACCACCCGAGGCCATATCCACCTATATATAGTAACCACAGGGAGAACGCCTACATGTGCACTTTACATTCTTGTATCTTCATGCCTTAGGTGCTCTCAAACAGATAGATGCCGGAGGAGAGAAGTTCCTGTCCGGAGCCAATGGATATGACTGGATTTACTGCTTGAACCAGGATCAGACACTTTCCCGATCCGCATCGCTGTCCTACACCCAACTAGACGGAAGTCTGAAGTATTACAGCTGTGGCCGCTATGGCTGCTGGGGGGTTAATATGCACAATAATATCTACTATCGCCACAACGTGAAGCCCAACGCCTGCAGAGGAAGCCACTGGCAGCAGATAGACGGAAGCCTGGTCATGGTGGAAGTTGGTACCGATGGATCCGTGTATGGCGTGAACGCAAACGGAGATGTGTATACAAGGTAAAAGGTTTATCTCTAGTTTACTCCGAAGAATCTGTATTTGAGGAGCTCCCCCTAGTGGTGGTGTATAATGTGTATGTAGTGATCTCCCCCTAGTGGTGGTGTATAATGTGTATGTAGTGATCTCCCCCTAGTGGTGGTGTATAATCTGTATGTAGTGATCTCCTCCTAGTGGTGGTGTATAATCTGTATGTAGTGATCTCCTCCTAGTGGTGATGTATAATCTGTATGTAGTGATCTCCTCCTAGTGGTGATGTATAATGTGTATGTAGTGATCTCCTCCTAGTGGTGGTGTATAATGTGTATGTAGTGATCTCCTCCTAGTGGTGGTGTATAATCTGTATGTAGTGATCTCCTCCTAGTGGTGGTGTATAATCTGTATGTAGTGAGCTCCCCCTAGTGGTGGTGTATAATGTGTATGTAGTGATCTCCTCCTAGTGGTGGTGTATAATGTGTATGTAGTGAGCTCCCCCTAGTGGTGGTGTATAATCTGTATGTAGTGATCTCCTCCTAGTGGTGGTGTATAATCTGTATGTAGTGATCTCCTCCTAGTGGTGGTGTATAATCTGTATGTAGTGATCTCCCCCTTGTGGTGGTGTATAATCTGTATGTAGTGATTTCTCCTAGTGGTGGTGTATAATCTGTATGTAGTGATCTCCTCCTAGTGGTGATGTATAATGTGTATGTAGTGATCTCCTCCTAGTGGTGGTGTATAATGTGTATGTAGAGATCTCCTCCTAGTGGTGGTGTATAATGTGTATGTAGTGATCTCCCCCTAGTGGTGGTGTATAATCTGTATGTAGTGATCTCCTCCTAGTGGTGGTGTATAATCTGTATGTAGTGATCTCCCCCTAGTGGTGGTGTATAATCTGTATGTAGTGATTTCTCCTAGTGGTGGTGTATAATCTGTATGTAGTGATCTCCTCCTAGTGGTGGTGTATAATCTGTATGTAGTGATCTCCCCCTAGTGGTGGTGTATAATATGTATGTAGTGATCTCCACCTAGTAGTGGTGTATAATGTGTATATAGTGATCTCCCCCTAGTGGTGGTGTATAATCTGTATGTAGTGATCTCCCCCTAGTGGTAGTGTATAATGTGTATGTAGTGATCTCCCCCTAGTGGTGGTGTATAATGTGTATGTAGTGAGCTCCTCCTAGTGGTGGTGTATAATCTGTATGTAGTGATCTCCCCCTAGTGGTGGTGTATAATCTGTATGTAGTGAGCTCCCCCTAGTGGTGGTGTATAATCTGTATGTAGTGATCTCCCCCTAGTGGTGGTGTATAATCTGTATGTAGTGATCTCCTCCTAGTGGTGGTGTATAATATGTATGTAGTGATCTCCTCCTAGTGGTGGTGTATAATCTGTATGTAGTGATCTCCGCCTAGTGGTGGTGTATAATCTGTATGTAGTGATCTCCCCCTAGTGGTGATGTATGTTCTGTATGCCGTGATCTCCCCCTAGTGGTGGTGTATAATCTGTATGTAGTGATCTCCCCCTAGTGGTGGTGTATAATCTGTATGTAGTGAGCTCCTCCTAGTGGTGGTGTATAATCTGTATGTAGTCACCTCCCCCTAGTGGTGGTGTATAATCTGTATGTAGTGATCTCCTCCTAGTGGTGGTGTATAATGTGTATGTAGTGATCTCCTCCTAGTGGTGGTGTATAATGTGTATGTAGTGATCTCCCCCTAGTGGTGGTGTATAATCTGTATGTAGTGATCTCCCCCTAGTGGTGGTGTATAATCTGTATGTAGTGATCTCCCCCTAGTGGTGGTGTATAATCTGTATGTAGTGATCTCCCCCTAGTGGTGGTGTATAATCTGTATGTAGTGAGCTCCTCCTAGTGGTGGTGTATAATGTGTATGTAGTGATCTCCCCCTAGTGGTGGTGTATAATCTGTATGTAGTGATCTCCTCCTAGTGGTGGTGTATAATGTGTATGTAGTGATCTCCTCCTAGTGGTGGTGTATAATGTGTATGTAGTGATCTCCTCCTAGTGGTGGTGTATAATCTGTATGTAGTGATCTCCCCCTAGTGGTGGTGTATAATCTGTATGTAGTGATCTCCCCCTAGTGGTGGTGTATAATCTGTATGTAGTGAGCTCCTCCTAGTGGTGGTGTATAATGTGTATGTAGTGATCTCCCCCTAGTGGTGGTGTATAATCTGTATGTAGTGATCTCCTCCTAGTGGTGGTGTATAATGTGTATGTAGTGATCTCCTCCTAGTGGTGGTGTATAATGTGTATGTAGTGATCTCCTCCTAGTGGTGGTGTATAATCTGTATGTAGTGATCTCCTCCTAGTGGTGGTGTATAATCTGTATGTAGTGATCTCCCCCTAGTGGTGGTGTATAATCTGTATGTAGTGATCTCCCCCTAGTGGTGGTGTATAATCTGTATGTAGTGAGCTCCTCCTAGTGGTGGTGTATAATGTGTATGTAGTGATCTCCCCCTAGTGGTGGTGTATAATCTGTATGTAGTCACCTCCCCCTAGTGGTGGTGTATAATCTGTATGTAGTGATCTCCCCCTAGTGGTGGTGTATAATCTGTATGTAGTGATCTCCCCCTAGTGGTGGTGTATAATGTGTATGTAGTGATCTCCCCCTAGTGGTGGTGTATAATCTGTATGTAGTGATCTCCTCCTAGTGGTGGTGTATAATGTGTATGTAGTGATCTCCCCCTAGTGGTGGTGTATAATCTGTATGTAGTGATCTCCCCCTAGTGGTGGTGTATAATCTGTATGTAGTGAGCTCCTCCTAGTGGTGGTGTATAATGTGTATGTAGTGATCTCCCCCTAGTGGTGGTGTATAATCTGTATGTAGTCACCTCCCCCTAGTGGTGGTGTATAATCTGTATGTAGTGATCTCCTCCTAGTGGTGGTGTATAATGTGTATATAGTAATATCCTCCTAGTGGTGGTGTATAATCTGTATGTAGTGAGCTCCCCCTAGTGGTGGTGTATAATCTGTATGCAGTGATCTCCTCCTAGTGGTGGTGTATAATGTGTATGTAGTGATCTCCTCCTAGTGGTGGTGTATAATGTGTATGTAGTGATCTCCCCCTAGTGGTGGTGTATAATGTGTATGTAGTGATCTCCTCCTAGTGGTGGTGTATAATCTGTATGTAGTGATCTCCTCCTAGTGGTGGTGTATAATGTGTATGTAGTGATCTCCCCCTAGTGGTGGTGTATAATCTGTATGTAGTGAGCTCCTCCTAGTGGTGGTGTATAATGTGTATGTAGTGAGCTCCTCCTAGTGGTGGTGTATAATGTGTATGTAGTGATCTCCTCCTAGTGGTGGTGTATAATCTGTATGTAGTGAGCTCCCCCTAGTGGTGGTGTATAATCTGTATGTAGTGAGCTCCCCCTAGTGGTGGTGTATAATCTGTATGTAGTGATCTCCTCCTAGTGGTGGTGTATAATGTGTATGTAGTGATCTCCTCCTAGTGGTGGTGTATAATGTGTATGTAGTGATCTCCCCCTAGTGGTGGTGTATAATCTGTATGTAGTGATCTCCCCCTAGTGGGGTGTATAATCTGTATGTAGTGATCTCCCCCTAGTGGTGCTGTATAATCTGTATGTAGTGATCTCCCCCTAGTGGTGGTGTATAATGTGTATGTAGTGATCTCCCCCTAGTGGTGGTGTATAATCTGTATGTAGTGATCTCCCCCTAGTGGTGGTGTATAATCTGTATGTAGTGATCTCCTTCTAGTGGTGGTGTATAATCTGTATGTAGTGATCTCCTTCTAGTGGTGGTGTATAATCTGTATGTAGTGAGCTCCCCCTAGTGGTGGTGTATAATCTGTATGTAGTGATCTCCTCCTAGTGGTGGTGTATAATCTGTATGTAGTGATCTCCTCCTAGTGGTGGTGTATAATGTGTGTGTAGTGATCTCCTCCTAGTGGTGGCGTATAATGTGTATGTAGTGATCTCCTCCTAGTGGTGGTGTAAAATGTGTATGTAGTGAGCTCCCCCTAGTGGTGGTGTATAATCTGTATGTAGTGATCTCCTCCTAGTGGTGGTGTATAATCTGTATGTAGTGATCCCCTCCTAGTGGTGGTGTATAATGTGTATGTAGTGATCTCCTCCTAGTGGTGGTGCATAATCTGTATGTAGTGATCTCCTCCTAGTGGTGGTGTATAATCTGTATGTAGTGATCTCCTCCTAGTGGTGGTGTATAATCTATATGTAGTGATCTCCTCCTAGTGGTTGTGTATAATGTGTATGTAGTGATCTCCCCCTAGTGGTGGTGTATAATCTGTATGTAGTGATCTCCTCCTAGTGGTGGTGTATAATCTGTATGTAGTCATCTCCTCCTAGTGGTGGTGTATAATCTGTATGTAGTGATCTCCTCCTAGTGGTGGTGTATAATCTGTATGTAGTGATCTCCCCCTAGTGGTGGTGTATAATCTGTATGTAGTGATCTCCTCCTAGTGGTGGTGTATAATCTGTATGTAGTGACCTCCCTCTAGTGGTGGTGTATAATAAGTATGTAGTGATCTCCTCCTAGTGGTGGTGTATAATCTGTATGTAGTGATCTCCTAGTGGTGATGTATAATCTGTATGTAGTGATCTCCCCCTAGTGGTGGTGTATAATCTGTATGTAGTGATCTTCTCCTAGTGGTGGCGTATAATGTGTATGTAGTGATCTCCCCCTAGTGGTGGTGTATATTCTGTATGTAGTGATCTCCTCCTATTGGTGGTGTATAATCTGTATGTAGTGATCTCCCCCTAGTGGTGGTGTATAATCTGTATGTAGTGATCTCCTCCTAGTGGTGGTGTATAATCTGTATGTAGTGATCTCCTCCTAGTGGTGGTGTATAATGTGTATGTAGTGATCTCCCCCTAGTGGTGCTGTATAATCTGTATGTAGTGATCTCCTCCTAGTGGTGGTGTATAATCTGTATGTAGTGATCTCCTCCTAGTGGTGGCGTATAATGTGTATGTAGTGATCTCCTCCTAGTGGTGGTGTAAAATATGTATGTAGTGAGCTCCCCCTAGTGGTGGTGTATAATCTGTATGTAGTGATCTCCTCCTAGTGGTGGTGTATAATCTGTATGTAGTGATCCCCTCCTAGTGGTGGTGTATAATGTGTATGTAGTGATCTCCTCCTAGTGGTGGTGCATAATCTGTATGTAGTGATCTCCTCCTAGTGGTGGTGTATAATCTGTATGTAGTGATCTCCTCCTAGTGGTGGTGTATAATCTATATGTAGTGATCTCCTCCTAGTGGTGGTGTATAATGTGTATGTAGTGATCTCCCCCTAGTGGTGGTGTATAATCTGTATGTAGTGATCTCCTCCTAGTGGTGGTGTATAATCTGTATGTAGTCATCTCCTCCTAGTGGTGGTGTATAATCTGTATGTAGTGATCTCCTCCTAGTGGTGGTGTATAATCTGTATGTAGTGATCTCCCCCTAGTGGTGGTGTATAATCTGTATGTAGTGATCTCCTCCTAGTGGTGGTGTATAATCTGTATGTAGTGACCTCCCTCTAGTGGTGGTGTATAATCTGTATGTAGTGATCTCCTCCTAGTGGTGGTGTATAATCTGTATGTAGTGATCTCCTAGTGGTGATGTATAATCTGTATGTAGTGATCTCCCCCTAGTGGTGGTGTATAATCTGTATGTAGTGATCTTCTCCTAGTGGTGGCGTATAATGTGTATGTAGTGATCTCCCCCTAGTGGTGGTGTATAATCTGTATGTAGTGATCTCCTCCTAGTGGTGGTGTATAATGTGTATGTAGTGATCTCCCCCTAGTGGTGGCGTATAATCTGTATGTAGTGATCTCCCCCTAGTGGTGATGTATAATGTGTATGTAGTGATCTCCTCCTAGTGGTGGTGTATAATGTGTATTTAGTGATCTCCCCCTAGTGGTGGTGTATAATCTGTATGTAGTGATCTCCTCCTAGTGGTGGTGTATAATCTGTATGTAGTGATCTCCTCCGAGTGGTGGTGTATAATGTGTATGTAGTGATCTCCCCCTAGTGGTGGTGTATAATCTGTATGTAGTGAGCTCCCCCTAGTGGTGGTGTATAATCTGTATGTAGTGATCTCCTCCTAGTGGTGGTGTATAATCTGTATGTAGTGATCTCCTCCTAGTGGTGGTGTATAATGTGTATGTAGTGATCTCCCCCTAGTGGTGCTGTATAATCTGTATGTAGTGATCTCCTCCTAGTGGTGGTGTATAATCTGTATGTAGTGATCTCCCCCTAGTGGTGGTGTATAATGTGTATGTAGTGATCTCCTCCTAGTGGTGGTGTATAATCTGTATATAGTGATCTCTCCCTAGTGGTGGTGTATAATCTGTATGTAGTGATCTCCTCCTAGAGGTCGTGTATAATGTGTATGTAGTGATCTCCCCCTAGTGGTGGTGTATAATCTGTATGTAGTGATCTCCTCCTAGTGGTCGTGTATAATGTGTATGTAGTGATCTCCCCCTAGTGGTGGTGTATAATCTGTATGTAGTGATCTCCCCCTAGTGGTGGTGTATAATCTGTATGTAGTGAGCTCCTCCTAGTGGTGGTGTATAATGTGTATGTAGTGATCTCCCCCTAGTGGTGGTGTATAATCTGTATGTAGTGAGCTCCCCCTAGTGGTGGTGTATAATCTGTATGTAGTGATTTCCTCCTAGTGGTGGTGTATAATGTGTATATAGTAATCTCCTCCTAGTGGTGGTGTTTAATCTGTATGTAGTGAGCTCCCCCTAGTGGTGGTGTATAATCTGTATGTAGTGATCTCCTCCTAGTGGTGGTGTATAATGTGTATGTAGTGATCTCCTCCTAGTGGTGGTGTATAATGTGTATGTAGTGATCTCCCCCTAGTGGTGGTGTATAATCTGTATGTAGTGATCTCCCCCTAGTGGTGGTGTATAATCTGTATGTAGTGATCTCCCCCTAGTGGTGGTGTATAATCTGTATGTAGTGATCTCCCCCTAGTGGTGATGTATAATGTGTATGTAGTGATCTCCCCCTAGTGGTGGTGTATAATCTGTATGTAGTGATCTCCCCCTAGTGGTGGTGTATAATCTGTATGTAGTGATCTCCTTCTAGTGGTGGTGTATAATCTGTATGTAGTGATCTCCTTCTAGTGGTGGTGTATAATCTGTATGTAGTGAGCTCCCCCTAGTGGTGGTGTATAATCTGTATGTAGTGATCTCCTCCTAGTGGTGGTGTATAATGTGTATGTAGTGATCTCCTCCTAGTGGTGGTGTAAAATGTGTATGTAGTGAGCTCCCCCTAGTGGTGGTGTATAATCTGTATGTAGTGATCTCCTCCTAGTGGTGGTGTATAATCTGTATGTAGTGATCCCCTCCTAGTGGTGGTGTATAATGTGTATGTAGTGATCTCCTCCTAGTGGTGGTGCATAATCTGTATGTAGTGATCTCCTCCTAGTGGTGGTGTATAATCTGTATGTAGTGATCTCCTCCTAGTGGTGGTGTATAATCTGTATGTAGTGATCTCCTCCTAGTGGTGGTGTATAATATGTATGTAGTGAGCTCCCCCTAGTGGTGGTGTATAATCTGTATGTAGTGATCTCCTCCTAGTGGTGGTGTATAATCTGTATGTATTGATCCCCTCCTAATGGTGGTGTATAATGTGTATGTAGTGATCTCCTCCTAGTGGTGGTGTATAATCTGTATGTAGTGATCTCCTCCTAGTGGTGGTGTATAATATGTATGTAGTGAGCTCCCCCTAGTGGTGGTGTATAATCTGTATGTAGTGATCTCCTCCTAGTGGTGGTGTATAATCTGTATGTAGTGATCCCCTCCTAGTGGTGGTGTATAATGTGTATGTAGTGATCTCCTCCTAGTGGTGGTGCATAATCTGTATGTAGTGATCTCCTCCTAGTGGTGGTGTATAATCTGTATGTAGTGATCTCCTCCTAGTGGTGGTGTATAATCTATATGTAGTGATCTCCTCCTAGTGGTGGTGTATAATGTGTATGTAGTGATCTCCCCCTAGTGGTGGTGTATAATCTGTATGTAGTGATCTCCTCCTAGTGGTGGTGTATAATCTGTATGTAGTCATCTCCTCCTAGTGGTGGTGTATAATCTGTATGTAGTGATCTCCTCCTAGTGGTGGTGTATAATCTGTATGTAGTGATCTCCCCCTAGTGGTGGTGTATAATCTGTATGTAGTGATCTCCTCCTAGTGGTGGTGTATAATCTGTATGTAGTGACCTCCCTCTAGTGGTGGTGTATAATCTGTATGTAGTGATCTCCTCCTAGTGGTGGTGTATAATCTGTATGTAGTGAACTCCTAGTGGTGATGTATAATCTGTATGTAGTGATCTCCCCCTAGTGGTGGTGCATAATCTGTATGTAGTGATCTTCTCCTAGTGGTGGTGTATAATGTGTATGTAGTGATCTCCCCCTAGTGGTGGTGTATATTCTGTATGTAGTGATCTCCTCCTATTGGTGGTGTATAATGTGTGTGTAGTGATCTCCCCCTAGTGGTGGTGTATAATCTGTATGTAGTGATCTCCTCCTAGTGGTGGTGTATAATGTGTATGTAGTGATCTCCTCCTAGTGGTGGTGTATAATGTGTATTTAGTGATCTCCCCCTAGTGGTGGTGTATAATCTGTATGTAGTGATCTCCTCCTAGTGGTGGTGTATAATGTGTATGTAGTGATCCCCCCCTAGTGGTGGTGTATAATCTGTATGTAGTGATCTCCTCCTAGTGGTGGTGTATAATCTGTATGTAGTGATCTCCTCCTAGTGGTGGTGTATAATGTGTATGTAGTGATCTCCCCCTAGTGGTGGTGTATAATCTGTATGTAGTGAGCTCCCCCTAGTGGTGGTGTATAATCTGTATGTAGTGATCTCCTCCTAGTGGTGGTGTATAATCTGTATGTAGTGATCTCCTCCTAGTGGTGGTGTATAATGTGTATGTAGTGATCTCCCCCTAGTGGTGCTGTATAATCTGTATGTAGTGATCTCCTCCTAGTGGTGGTGTATAATCTGTATGTAGTGATCTCCCCCTAGTGGTGGTGTATAATGTGTATGTAGTGATCTCCTCCTAGTGGTGGTGTATAATCTGTATATAGTGATCTCTCCCTAGTGGTGGTGTATAATCTGTATGTAGTGATCTCCTCCTAGAGGTCGTGTATAATGTGTATGTAGTGAGCTCCCCCTAGTGGTGGTGTATAATCTGTATGTAGTGATCTCCTCCTAGTGGTCGTGTATAATGTGTATGTAGTGATCTCCCCCTAGTGGTGGTGTATAATCTGTATGTAGTGATCTCCCCCTAGTGGTGGTGTATAATCTGTATGTAGTGAGCTCCTCCTAGTGGTGGTGTATAATGTGTATGTAGTGATCTCCCCCTAGTGGTGGTGTATAATCTGTATGTAGTGAGCTCCCCCTAGTGGTGGTGTATAATCTGTATGTAGTGATCTCCTCCTAGTGGTGGTGTATAATGTGTATATAGTAATCTCCTCCTAGTGGTGGTGTTTAATCTGTATGTAGTGAGCTCCCCCTAGTGGTGGTGTATAATCTGTATGTAGTGATCTCCTCCTAGTGGTGGTGTATAATGTGTATGTAGTGATCTCCTCCTAGTGGTGGTGTATAATGTGTATGTAGTGATCTCCCCCTAGTGGTGGTGTATAATCTGTATGTAGTGATCTCCCCCTAGTGGTGGTGTATAATCTGTATGTAGTGATCTCCCCCTAGTGGTGGTGTATAATCTGTATGTAGTGATCTCCCCCTAGTGGTGATGAATAATGTGTATGTAGTGATCTCCCCCTAGTGGTGGTGTATAATCTGTATGTAGTGATCTCCCCCTAGTGGTGGTGTATAATCTGTATGTAGTGATCTCCTTCTAGTGGTGGTGTATAATCTGTATGTAGTGATCTCCTTCTAGTGGTGGTGTATAATCTGTATGTAGTGAGCTCCCCCTAGTGGTGGTGTATAATCTGTATGTAGTGATCTCCTCCTAGTGGTGGTGTATAATGTGTATGTAGTGATCTCCTCCTAGTGGTGGTGTAAAATGTGTATGTAGTGAGCTCCCCCTAGTGGTGGTGTATAATCTGTATGTAGTGATCTCCTCCTAGTGGTGGTGTATAATCTGTATGTAGTGATCCCCTCCTAGTGGTGGTGTATAATGTGTATGCAGTGATCTCCTCCTAGTGGTGGTGCATAATCTGTATGTAGTGATCTCCTCCTAGTGGTGGTGTATAATCTGTATGTAGTGATCTCCTCCTAGTGGTGGTGTATAATATGTATGTAGTGATCTCCCCCTAGTGGTGGCGTATAATCTGTATGTAGTGATCTCCCCCTAGTGGTGATGTATAATGTGTATGTAGTGATCTCCCCCTAGTGGTGGTGTATAATGTGTATTTAGTGATCTCCCCCTAGTGGTGGTGTATAATCTGTATGTAGTGATCTCCACCTAGTGGTGGTGTATAATGTGTATGTAGTGAGCTCCCCCTAGTGGTGGTGTATAATGTGTATGTAGTGATCTTCCCCTAGTGGTGGTGTATAATGTGTATGTAGTGATCCCCCCCTAGTGGTGGTGTATAATCTGTATGTAGTGATCTCCTCCTAGTGGTGGTGTATAATGTGTATGTAGTGATCTCCTCCTAGTGGTGGTGTATAATGTGTATGTAGTGATCTCCCCCTAGTGGTGGTGTATAATCTGTATGTAGTGAGCTCCCCCTAGTGGTGGTGTATAATCTGTATGTAGTGATCTCCTCCTAGTGGCGGTGTATAATCTGTATGTAGTGATCTCCTCCTAGTGGTGGTGTATATTCTGTATGTAGTGATCTCCTCCTATTGGTGGTGTATAATGTGTGTGTAGTGATCTCCCCCTAGTGGTGGTGTATAATCTGTATGTAGTGATCTCCTCCTAGTGGTGGTGTATAATGTGTATGTAGTGATCTCCTCCTAGTGGTGGTGTATAATGTGTATTTAGTGATCTCCCCCTAGTGGTGGTGTATAATCTGTATGTAGTGATCTCCTCCTAGTGGTGGTGTATAATGTGTATGTAGTGATCCCCCCCTAGTGGTGGTGTATAATCTGTATGTAGTGATCTCCTCCTAGTGGTGGTGTATAATCTGTATGTAGTGATCTCCTCCTAGTGGTGGTGTATAATGTGTATGTAGTGATCTCCCCCTAGTGGTGGTGTATAATCTGTATGTAGTGAGCTCCCCCTAGTGGTGGTGTATAATCTGTATGTAGTGATCTCCTCCTAGTGGTGGTGTATAATCTGTATGTAGTGATCTCCTCCTAGTGGTGGTGTATAATGTGTATGTAGTGATCTCCCCCTAGTGGTGCTGTATAATCTGTATGTAGTGATCTCCTCCTAGTGGTGGTGTATAATCTGTATGTAGTGATCTCCCCCTAGTGGTGGTGTATAATGTGTATGTAGTGATCTCCTCCTAGTGGTGGTGTATAATCTGTATATAGTGATCTCTCCCTAGTGGTGGTGTATAATCTGTATGTAGTGATCTCCTCCTAGAGGTCGTGTATAATGTGTATGTAGTGAGCTCCCCCTAGTGGTGGTGTATAATCTGTATGTAGTGATCTCCTCCTAGTGGTCGTGTATAATGTGTATGTAGTGATCTCCCCCTAGTGGTGGTGTATAATCTGTATGTAGTGATCTCCCCCTAGTGGTGGTGTATAATCTGTATGTAGTGAGCTCCTCCTAGTGGTGGTGTATAATGTGTATGTAGTGATCTCCCCCTAGTGGTGGTGTATAATCTGTATGTAGTGAGCTCCCCCTAGTGGTGGTGTATAATCTGTATGTAGTGATCTCCTCCTAGTGGTGGTGTATAATGTGTATATAGTAATCTCCTCCTAGTGGTGGTGTTTAATCTGTATGTAGTGAGCTCCCCCTAGTGGTGGTGTATAATCTGTATGTAGTGATCTCCTCCTAGTGGTGGTGTATAATGTGTATGTAGTGATCTCCTCCTAGTGGTGGTGTATAATGTGTATGTAGTGATCTCCCCCTAGTGGTGGTGTATAATCTGTATGTAGTGATCTCCCCCTAGTGGTGGTGTATAATCTGTATGTAGTGATCTCCCCCTAGTGGTGGTGTATAATCTGTATGTAGTGATCTCCCCCTAGTGGTGATGTATAATGTGTATGTAGTGATCTCCCCCTAGTGGTGGTGTATAATCTGTATGTAGTGATCTCCCCCTAGTGGTGGTGTATAATCTGTATGTAGTGATCTCCTTCTAGTGGTGGTGTATAATCTGTATGTAGTGATCTCCTTCTAGTGGTGGTGTATAATCTGTATGTAGTGAGCTCCCCCTAGTGGTGGTGTATAATCTGTATGTAGTGATCTCCTCCTAGTGGTGGTGTATAATGTGTATGTAGTGATCTCCTCCTAGTGGTGGTGTAAAATGTGTATGTAGTGAGCTCCCCCTAGTGGTGGTGTATAATCTGTATGTAGTGATCTCCTCCTAGTGGTGGTGTATAATCTGTATGTAGTGATCCCCTCCTAGTGGTGGTGTATAATGTGTATGCAGTGATCTCCTCCTAGTGGTGGTGCATAATCTGTATGTAGTGATCTCCTCCTAGTGGTGGTGTATAATCTGTATGTAGTGATCTCCTCCTAGTGGTGGTGTATAATATGTATGTAGTGATCTCCCCCTAGTGGTGGCGTATAATCTGTATGTAGTGATCTCCCCCTAGTGGTGATGTATAATGTGTATGTAGTGATCTCCCCCTAGTGGTGGTGTATAATGTGTATTTAGTGATCTCCCCCTAGTGGTGGTGTATAATCTGTATGTAGTGATCTCCACCTAGTGGTGGTGTATAATGTGTATGTAGTGAGCTCCCCCTAGTGGTGGTGTATAATGTGTATGTAGTGATCTTCCCCTAGTGGTGGTGTATAATGTGTATGTAGTGATCCCCCCCTAGTGGTGGTGTATAATCTGTATGTAGTGATCTCCTCCTAGTGGTGGTGTATAATGTGTATGTAGTGATCTCCTCCTAGTGGTGGTGTATAATGTGTATGTAGTGATCTCCCCCTAGTGGTGGTGTATAATCTGTATGTAGTGAGCTCCCCCTAGTGGTGGTGTATAATCTGTATGTAGTGATCTCCTCCTAGTGGCGGTGTATAATCTGTATGTAGTGATCTCCTCCTAGTGGTGGTGTATAATCTGTATGTAGTGATCTCCTCCTAGTGGTGGTGTATAATGTGTATGTAGTGATCCCCCCCTAGTGGTGGTGTTTAATCTGTATGTAGTGATCTCCTCCTAGTGGTGGTGTATAATCTGTATGTAGTGATCTCCTCCTAGTGGTGGTGTATAATGTGTATGTAGTGATCTCCCCCTAGTGGTGGTGTATAATCTGTATGTAGTGAGCTCCCCCTAGTGGTGGTGTATAATCTGTATGTAGTGATCTCCTCCTAGTAGTGGTGTATAATCTGTATGTAGTGATCTCCTCCTAGTGGTGGTGTATAATCTGTATGTAGTGATCTCCTCCTAGTAATGGTGTATAATGTGTATGTAGTGATCTCCCCCTAGTGGTGGTGTATAATCTGTATGTAGTGAGCTCCCCCTAGTGGTGGTGTATAATGTGTATGTAGTGATCTCCTTCTAGTGGTGGTGTATAATGTGTATGTAGTGAGCTCCCCCTAGTGGTGGTGTATAATGTGTATGTAGTGATCTCCTCCTAGCGGTGGTGTATAATCTGTATGTAGTGATCTCCTCCTAGTGGTGGTGTGTAATCTGTATTTAGTGATCTCCTCCTAGTGGTGGTGTATAATCTGTATGTAGTGAGCTCTCCCTAGTGGTGGTGTATAATCTGTATGTAGTGATCTCCTCCTAGTGGTGGTGTATAATCTGTATGTAGTGATCTCCCCCTAGTGGTGATGTATAATGTGTATGTAGTGATCTCCCCCTAGTGGTGGTGTATAATCTGTATGCAGTGATCTCCCCCTAGTGGTGGTGTATAACCGGTATGTAGTGATCTCCCCCTAGTGGTGATGTATAATCTGTATGTAGTGCTCTCCTCCTAGTGGTGGTGTATAATGTGTATGTAGTGAGCTCCCCCTAGTGGTGGTGTATAATGTGTATGTAGTGACCTCCCCCTAGTGGTGGTGTATACTGTGTATGTAGTGATCTCCTCCTAGTGGTGGTGTATAATCTGTATGTAGTGATCTCCCCAGAGTGGTGGTGTATAATCTGTATGTAGTGAGCTCTCCCTAGTGGTGGTGTATAATGTGTATGTAGTGATCTCCCCCTAGTGGTGGTGTATAATCTGTATGTAGTGATCTCCCTAGTGGTGGTTTATAATGTGTATGTAGTGATCTCCTCCTAGTGGTGGTGTATAATCTCTATGTAGTGATCTCCTCCTAGTGGTGGTGTATAATCTGTATGTAGTGATCTCCTCCTAGTGGTGGTGTATAATCTGTATGTAGTGATCTCCCCCTAGTGGTGGTGTATAATGTGTATGTAGTGATCTCCTCCTAGTAGTGGTGTATAATCTGTATATAATGATCTCTCCCTAGTGGTGGTGTATAATCTGTATGTAGTGAGCTCCTCCTAGTGGTGGTGTATAATTTGTATGTAGTGATCTCCTCCGAGTGGTGGTGTATAATGTGTATGTAGTGATCTCCTCCTAGTGGTGGTGTATAATGTGTATGTAGTGCTCACCCCCTAGTGGTGGTATATAATCTGTATGTAGTGATCTCCTCCTAGTGGTGGTGTATAATCTGTATGTAGTGATCTCCCCCTAGTGGTGGAGTATAATCTGTATGTAGTGATCTCCTCCTAGTGGTGGTGTATAATGTGTATGTAGTGATCTCCCCCTAGTGGTGGTGTATAATCTGTATGTAGTGATCTCCCTAGTGGTGGTGTATAATGTGTATGTAGTGATCTCCTCCTAGTGGTGGTGTATAATCTGTATGTAGTGATCTCCTCCTAGTGGTGGTGTATAATGTGTATGTAGTGATCTCCTCCTAGTGGTGGTGTATAATCTGTATGTAGTGATCTCCTCCTAGTGGTGGTGTATAATGTGTATGTAGAGATCTCCTCCTAGTGGTGGTGTATAATATGTATGTAGTGATCTCCCCCTAGTGGTGGTGTATAATCTGTATGTAGTGATCTCCCCCTAGTGGTGGTGTATAATCTGTATGTAGTGAGCTCCCCCTAGTGGTGGTGTATAATGTGTATGTAGTGATCTCCCCCTAGTGGTGGTGTATAATGTGTATGTAGTGCTCACCCCCTAGTGGTGGTATATAATCTGTATGTAGTGATCTCCTCCTAGTGGTGGTGTATAATCTGTATGTAGTGATCTCCCCCTAGTGGTGATGTATAATATGTATGTAGTGATCTTTCCCTAGTGGTGGTGTATAATCTGTATGTAGTGATCTCCCCCTAGTGGTGGTGTATAATCTGTATGTAGTGATCTCCCCCTAGTGGTGATGTATAATATGTATGTAGTGATCTCTCCCTAGTGGTGGTGTATAATCTGTATGTAGTGATCTCCCCCTAGTGGTGGTGTATAATCTGTATGTAGTGATCTCCCCCTAGTGGTGGTGTATAATGTGTATGTAGTGATCTCCCCCTAGTGGTGGTGTATAATGTGTATGTAGTGCTCACCCCCTAGTGGTGGTATATAATCTGTATGTAGTGATCTCCTCCTAGTGGTGGTGTATAATCTGTATGTAGTGATCTCCCCCTAGTGGTGATGTATAATATGTATGTAGTGATCTCTCCCTAGTGGTGGTGTATAATCTGTATGTAGTGATCTCCCCCTAGTGGTGGTGTATAATCTGTATGTAGTGATCTCCCCCTAGTGGTGGTGTATAATGTGTATGTAGTGATCTCCTCCTAGTGGTGGTGTATAATCTGTATGTAGTGATCTCCCCCTAGTGGTGGTGTATAATGTGTATGTAGTGATCTCCCCCTAGTGGTGGTGTATAATCTGTATGTAGTGAGCTCCTCCTAGTGGTGGTGTATAATCTGTATGTAGTGATCTCCTCCTAGTGGTGGTGTATAATGTGTATGTAGTGCTCACCCCCTAGTGGTGGTGTATAATGTGTATGTAGTGATCTCCCCCTAGTGGTGGTATATAATCTGTATGTAGTGAGCTCCTCCTAGTGGTGGTGTATAATCTGTATGTAGTGAGCTCCCCCTAGTGGTGGTGTATAATGTGTATGTGGTGATCTCCCCCTAGTGTTGGTGTATAATCTGTATGTAGGGACTTCCCCCTAGTGCTGGTGTATAATGTGTATGTAGTGATCTCCTCCTAGTGGTGGTGTATAATCTGTATGTAGTGATCTCCCCCTAGTGGTGATGTATAATATGTATGTAGTGGTCTCTCCCTAGTGGTGGTGTATAATCTGTATGTAGTGATCTCCCCCTAGTGGTGGTGTATAATCTGTATGTAGTGAGCTCCTCCTAGTGGTGGTGTATAATCTGTATGTAGTGATCTCCTCCTAGTGGTGGTGTATAATGTGTATGTAGTGATCTCCCCCTAGTGGTGGTGTATAATGTGTATGTAGTGATCTCCCCCTAGTGGTGGTATATAATCTGTATGTAGTGAGCTCCTCCTAGTGGTGGTGTATAATCTGTATGTAGTGAGCTCCCCCTAGTGGTGGTGTATAATGTGTATGTGGTGATCTCCCCCTAGTGTTGGTGTATAATCTGTATGTAGGGACTTCCCCCTAGTGCTGGTGTATAATGTGTATGTAGTGATCTCCTCCTAGTGGTGGTGTATAATCTGTATGTAGTGATCTCCCCCTAGTGGTGGTGTATAATGTGTATGTAGAGATCTCCCCCTAGTGGTGGTGTATAATGTGTATGTGGTGATCTCCCCCTAGTGGTGGTGTATAATCTGTATGTAGTGATCTCCCCCTAGTGGTGGTGTATAATGTGTATATAGTGATCTCCCCCTAGTGGTGGTGTATAATCTGTATGTAGTGATCTGCTCCTAGTGGTGGTGTATAATGTGTATGTAGTGAGTTCCCCCTAGTGGTGGTGTATAATGTGTATGTAGTGATCTCCCCCTAGTGGTGGTGTATAATCTGTATGTAGTGATCTCCTCCTAGTGGTGGTGTATAATGTGTATGTAGTGATCTCCCCCTAGTGGTGGTGTATAATGTGTATGTAGTGATCTCCCCCTAGTGGTGGTGTATAATGTGTATGTAGTGATCTACCCCTAGTGGTGGTGTATAATGTGTATGTAGTGAGCTCCTCCTAGTGGTGGTGTATAATCTGTATGTAGTGATCCCCCCCTAGTGGTGGTGTATAATCTGTATGTTCTGACCTCCCCCTAGTGGTGGTGTATAATCTGTATGTAGTGATCTCCCCCTAGTGGTGGTGTATAATCTGTATGTAGTGATCTCCACCTAGTGGTGGTGTATAATCTGTATGTAGTGATCTCCCCCTAGTGGTGGTGTATAATCTGTATGTAGTGATCTCCCCCTAGTGGTGGTGTATAATGTGTATGTAGTGATCTCCCCCTAGTGGTGGTGTATAATGTGTATGTAGTGATCTCCCCCTAGTGGTGGTGTATAATGTGTATGTAGTGATCTCCTCCTAGTGGTGGTGTATAATGTGTATGTAGTGATCTCCCCCTAGTGGTGGTGTATAATGTGTATGTAGTGATCTCCTCCTAGTGGTGGTGCATAATGTGTATGTAGTGATCTCCCCCTAGTGGTGGTGTATAATCTGTATGTAGTGATCTCCTCCTAGTGGTGGTGTATAATCTGTATGTAGTGATCTCCCCCTAGTGGTGGTGTATAATGTGTATGTAGTGATCTCCCCCTAGTGGTGGTGTATAATGTGTATGTAGTGATCTCCCCCTAGTGGTGGTGTATAATCTGTATGTAGTGATCTCCTCCTAGTGGTGGTGTATAATGTGTATGTAGTGATCTCCTCCTAGTGGTGGTGTATAATCTGTATGTAGTGATCTCACCCTAGTGGTGGTGTATAATGTGTATGTAGTGATCTCCCCCTAGTGGTGGTGTATAATCTGTATGTAGTGATCTCCTCCTAGTGGTGGTGTATAATGTGTATGTAGTGATCTCCCCCTAGTGGTGGTGTATAATGTGTATGTAGTGATCTCCTCCTAGTGGTGGTATATAATGTGTATGTAGTGATCTCCCCCTAGTGGTGGTGTATAATGTGTATGTAGTGATATCCTCCTAGTGGTGGTGTATAATGTGTATGTAGTGATCCCCCCCTAGTGGTGGTGTATAATCTGTATGTAGTCATCTCCCCCTAGTGGTGGTGTATAATCTGTATGTAGTGATCTCCTCCTAGTGGTGGTGTATAATGTGTATGTAGTGATCTCCCCCTAGTGGTGGTGTAGAATGTGTATGTAGTGATCTCCTCCTAGTGGTGGTGTATAATGTGTATGTAGTGATCTCCCCCTAGTGGTGGTGTATAATCTGTATGTAGTGATCTCCCCCTAGTGGTGGTGTATAATCTGTATGTAGTGATCTCCTCCTAGTGGTGGTGTATAATCTGTATGTAGTGATCTCCCCCTAGTGGTGGTGTATAATGTGTATGTAGTGATCTCCTCCTAGTGGTGGTGTATAATCTGTATGTAGTGATCTCCCCCTAGTGGTGGTGTATAATGTGTATGTAGTGATCTCCTCCTAGTGGTGGTGTATAATGTGTATGTAGTGATCTCCCCCTAGTGGTGGTGTATAATCTTTATGTAGTGATCTCCCCTTAGTGGTGGTGTATAATCTGTAGGTAATGAGCTCCCCCTATTGGTGGTGTAAGTGGCGCATTCCCTCTAGTGGCAGCTGCAGGTAGTGTCTATGTCAGTCCCAGTTGTACAGATCAGTCCTGGGCAGAACATTACAATATATTATAGTTCTGGAGTCTCTGGGTCAGGACTGTCCTGTAGATCTTTGTAACCTTCTCTCTCTCTTTAAGGGAAAGGATCTCGGCCTCTAATCCGATGGGAAGCTCTTGGACCAAGTTGGATTTCTGTGGCAGCTTCCGCCACGTCTCCTGTGATCAGGAACACATCTGGCTCCTCACGAAGGATGGAGACATCTATAAATGTAAAGTGAGTGGAGCCGCGGTCCCCACCCTGTGACATGTGACACGCAGGACGCGGCTCGTATTGTAGAAAGTCATTGTTTGTGATGTAGCAAAAAATCAATGATAAAAAAACAAAAGGCAAAAAAAAATTTAAATTGTGATTTCCATGGACTATTCTTCTATCTTTTGCATCAAATAAATTTTGGTTTACAAACTGATCATGTTCTGTCATCTGTGGCCACAAATTCACCAATAATTCATCAAAAATTCATAAAAATCTTAAATTCTGCATTTTAATTCTGCAGAACTTAAAGGGGCAGCACTAACAGCGAGCGACCTAGATGCAACAACAACGGTAATACAGCACAAAACACCTCCCCAGAGCAGACTGATCAAACTGGAGACCCCAGAGCAGACTTATAATACTGGAGACCCCAGAGCAGACTGATCAAACTGGAGACCCCAGAGCAGACTGATCATACTGGAGACCCCAGAGGAGACTAATAATACTGGAGACCCCAGAGCAGACTGATCAAACTGGAGACCCCAGAGCAGACTTATAATACTGGAGACCCCAGAGCAGACTGATCAAACTGGAGACCCCAGAGCAGACTGATCATACTGGAGACCCCAGAGCAGACTGATCAAACTGGAGACCCCAGAGCAGACTGATCATACTGGAGACCCCTGAGCAGACTAATAATACTGGAGACCCCCAAACAAACTGATAATACTGGAGACCCCAGAGCAGACTGATAATACTGGAGACTCCAGAACAGACTGATAATACTGGAGACCCCAGAACAGACTGATAGTACTGAAGACCCCAGAGCAGACTGATAATACTGGAGATCCCAGAGCAGACTGATAATACTGGAGACCCCAGAGCAGACTGATAATACTGGAGACCCCAGAGCAGACTGATAATACTGGAGATCCCAGAGCAGACTGATAATACTGGAGATCCCAGAGCAGACTGATAATACTGGAGACCCCAGAGCAGACTGATAATACTGGAGACCCCAGAGCAGACTGATCAAACTGGAGACCCCAGAGCAGACTGATAATACTGGAGACCCCAGAGGAGACTAATAATACTAGAGACCCCAGAGCAGACTTAAAATACTGGAGACCCCAGAGCAGACTTAAAATACTGGAGACCCCAGAACAGACTAATAATACTGGAGACCCCAGAGGAGACTAATAATACTGGAGACCCCAGAGCAGACTGATCATACTGGAGACCCCAGAGCAGACTGTTCATACTGGAGACCCCTGAGCAGACTAATAATACTGGACACCCCCGAACAAACTGATAATACTGGAGACCCCAGAGCAGACTGATAATACTGGAGACTCCAGAACAGACTGAAAATATTGGAGACCCCTGAGCAGACTAATAATACTGGAGACCCCCGAACAAACTGATAATACTAGAGACCCCAGAGCAGACTGATAATACTGGAGACTCCAGAACAGACTGATAATATTGGAGACCCCAGAGCAGACTAATAATACTTGAAACCCCAGAACAGACTGATAATACTGGAGACCCCTGAGCAGACTGATAATACTAGAGAAACCAGAGTAGACTAATAATACTAGTGAAGCCAGAACAGACTGATAATACTGGAGACCCCAGAGCAGACTGATAGTACTGAAGACCCCAGAGCAGACTGATAGTACTGGAGACCCCAGAGCAGACTAATAATACTGAAGACCCCAGAACAGACTGATAATACTGGAGACCCCAGAGCAGACTGATAATACTGTAGACCCCAGAACAGACTGATAATACTGGACACCCCAGAACAGACTGATAAAACTGTAGACCCCATAACAGATTGATAATACTGGAGACCCCAGAACAGACTGATAATACTGGAGACCCCAGAGCAGACTGATAATACTGGAGACCCCAGAGCAGACTGATAATACTGGAGACCCCAGAGCAGACTGATAATACTGGAGACCCCAGAGCAGACTGATAATACTGGAGACCCCAGAGCAGACTGATCAAACTGGAGACCCCAGAGCAGACTTATAATACTGGAGATCCCAGAGCAGACTGATAATACTGGAGACCCCAGAGGAGACTAATAATACTAGAGACCCCAGAGCAGACTTAAAATACTGGAGACCCCAGAGCAGACTTAAAATACTGGAGACCCCAGAGCAGACTAATAATACTGGAGACCCCAGAGGAGACTAATAATACTGGAGACCCCAGAGCAGACTTAAAATACTGGAGACCCCAGAGCAGACATAAAATACTGGAGACCCCAGAGCAGACTGATCATACTGGAGACCCCAGAGCAGACTGATCATACTGGAGACCCCAGAGCAGACTGATAATATTGGAGACCCCTGAGCAGACTAATAATACTTGAGACCCCCGAACAAACTGATAATACTGGAGACCCCAGAGCAGACTGATCATACTGGAGACTCCAGAACAGACTGATAATATTGGAGACCCCAGAGCAGACTAATGATACTTGAAACCCCAGAACAGACTGATAATACTAGAGAAACCAGAGCAGACTAATAATACTAGTGAAGCCAGAACAGACTGATAATACTGGAGACCCCAGAGCAGACTGATAGTACTGAAGACCCCAGAGCAGACTGATAATACTGTAGATCCCAGAACAGACTGATAATACTGGAGACCCCAGAACAGACTGATAAAACTGTAGACCCCATAACAGATTGATAATACTGGAGACCCCAGAACAGATTGATAATACGGTAGACACTAGAACTGAATAATAATACCGGAGACCCCAGAACAGACTAATAATACTGAAGACCCCAGAACAGACTAATTGTCACGGTTACACCCACGATCCTCGGTACGGATTGAGGGTGTACCCGTGCCTGCTGCCGCGGTCCCCGCTCCCCAGCTCTCACTTACCTCTTCAGGCTCCGGCCTGCACTCTTGCTCCCAGCGTGTAGGCCGCATGCTTCTTCCATGCAGTCGCGTGCTCCTGCCACTTGAGGGAGCGCGCGCGGACTTCTCCCAGCCTTAAAGGGCCAGCGTCCTCCTTATTGGCTCTGGCATTCCAGGCTCGGCTATATAGCCTGGCGACTCCCAGCATCCCCTGCCGGATCTTCAGTTCATTCTTCTGAGGAGAAAGCCTTCTTGAGCGTTTCCAGACGCCTCTGAGTTTCCGTATTCCCGGTTTCCTGTGTTCCGTGGTGTCCCCTTGTTTCGTGTTGTCCTGTGGCGGTCCTGGTGTCCGTGGTCCTGCCTGCCTGCCTTCCCGTGGTCCTGCCTGCCTGCCTTCCCGTGGTCCTGCCTGCCTGCCTTCCCGTGGTCCTGCCTGCCTGCCTTCCCGTGGTCCTGCCTGCCTGCCTTCCCGTGGTCCTGCCTGCCTGCCTTCCCGTGGTCCTGCCTGCCATCTGTGGTCCCCTTGTCCCTACCTTGGCTGCCACCGTGGGCCTAGTCGCACCCGTAGAGCGACCTGGTGACTCCCCGCCGCAGCAAGTCCATCCCGCTTTGCGGCGGGCTCTGGCGAAGACCTGGAGTTCACTTAGACTCCGCTCCCGGTTGTGGCTAAGGTTGTTATCTCCCGCGGTGGTCCAGGGAGTCCACTTACTTAGTCCTAAGGGACTAATCCCCATAGACTGTGACAGTAAGATCCGGCCATGGACTTCGCCAAGGTCTTGTATCCTGCAAAAGCCATGGACTGTGTCGAGGATCCGTACCAGCTTCTGGGTGACTTTCCCAGCACTATTGCCCAGCAGGCCCAAGAGATTGCTACGCAAAAAGAACTCTTGGATAAACTCGCTGCCACCCTGCGGTTTATTACCTCCCAGCAGCAGGCTCATGTGACTCCTCCTGTTGTTTCTGTCCCACAGCCATGTTTTTCGGCAGCAAACTCTGGATCAGATTTTTTGATGCCAAACAAATTTGATGGCAACCCCAATTTTTGCAGGAGTTTTGTCGTCCAGTGCTCGTTATACATCAAGCTGACGTCCTCCCAGTCCACCCCCGAACGCACTAAGTTGGCATGTGTTTTTTCTTTGCTCACTGGAGAGGCGCTGGACTGGGCTACTCCTCTATGGGATAGTGGTGACCTGGACATGGTTACTCTTACTAAGTTCCTGGCAAAAATCCAGTCCAGATTTGAACCACCTCAAGTTCGATCACCTCATCTGTCCTGCATGGTTCCAGGGTCTCCAGTGTCTCCGCAGCTTCCCAGAGCTGCTCCAGCGGCGCCCAAGCCTCCGCAGCTTCCCAGAGCTGCACCAGCGGCGCTCAAGCCTCCGCAGCTTCCCAGAGCTGCTCCCGTGACTCCACAGCTTCCCGCAGCTGCTCCAGTGGCTCCGCAGCTCCCCGCAGCTGCTCCAGTGGCTCCGCAGCTCCCCGCAGCTGCTCCAGTGGCTCCTCAGCTCCCCGCAGCTGCTCCAGTGGCTCCGCAGCTTGCCAATGCTGCTCCAGAGACTCTCCAGCCTCCGCAGCTCCCTGCAGCTGCTCTAGTGGCTGCTCAGCTCCCCGCAGCTGCTCCAGTGGCTCCGCAGCTTGCCAATGCTGCTCCAGAGACTCTCCAGCCTCCGCAGCTTCCCGTGGCTGCTCCAGAGACTCTCCAGCCTCCGCAGCTTGCCACGGCTGCTCCAGAGACTCTGCAGCTTGCCACGGCTGCTCCCGTGGCGCCCCAGTCTCCGCAGCTTGCCACGGCTGCTCCAGTGGCGTCCCAGACTCCGCAGCTTGCCACGGCTGCTCCAGAGACTCCGCAGCTTGCCACGGCTGCTCCAGTGGCGCCCCAGACTCCGCAGCTTGCCACGGCTGCTCCAGTGGCGCCCCAGACTCCTCAGCTTGCCACGGCTGCTCCAGTGGCGCCCCAAACTCCGCAGCTTGCCACGGCTGCTCCAGTGGCGCCCCAGACTCCACAGCTTGCCACGGCTGCTCCAGTGGCGCCCCAGTCTCCGCAGCTTGCCACGGCTGCTCCAGTGGCGCCCCAGTGGGCTGAAGAAGAAGAGAAGAGGGGCCCTAAGGTGGGGGGGGTACTGTCACAGTTACACCCACGATCCTCGGTACGGATTGAGGGTGTACCCGTGCCTGCTGCCGCGGTCCCCGCTCCCCAGCTCTCACTTACCTCTCCAGGCTCCGGCCTGCACTCTTGCTCCCAGTGTGTAGGCCGCATGCTTCTTCCATGCAGTCGCGTGCTCCTGCCACTAGAGGGAGCGTGCGCGGACTTCTCCCAGCCTTAAAGGGCCAGCGTCCTCCTTATTGGCTCTGGCATTCCAGGCTCGGCTATATAGCCTGGCGACTCCCAGCATCCCCTGACGGATCTTCAGTTCATTCTTCTGAGGAGAAAGCCTTCTTGAGCGTTTCAAGACGCCTCTGAGTTTCCGTATTCCCGGTTTCCTGTGTTCCGTGGTGTCCCCTTGTTTCGTGTTGTCCTGTGGCGGTCCAGGTGTCCGTGGTCCTGCCTGCCTGCCTTCCCGTGGTCCTGCCTGCCTTCCCGTGGTCCGGCTGCTCCAGTGGCGTCCCAGACTCCGCAGCTTGCCACGGCTGCTCCAGAGACTCCGCAGCTTGCCACGGCTGCTCCAGTGGCGCCCCAGACTCCGCAGCTTGCCACGGCTGCTCCAGTGGCGCCCCAGACTTCGCAGCTTGCCACGGCTGCTCCAGTGGCGCCCCAGACTCCGCAGCTTGCCACGGCTGCTCCAGTGTGCCTAGAGCCGACCCAGCCTGCTTCCCAAGTCTTCCCGGTGCCTTCTCTCCTCCTAAGGTGTCTAATCACCAAGAAGAATTGGAGGAGGCGAAGAAAGAAGAACAGCGGGCTGAAGAAGAAGAGAAGAGGGGCCCTAAGGGGGGGGGGTACTGTCACGGTTACACCCACGATCCTCGGTACGGATTGAGGGTGTACCCGTGCCTGCTGCCGCGGTCCCCGCTCCCCAGCTCTCACTTACCTCTCCAGGCTCCGGCCTGCACTCTTGCTCCCAGTGTGTAGGCCGCATGCTTCTTCCATGCAGTCGCGTGCTCCTGCCACTAGAGGGAGCACGCGCGGACTTCTCCCAGCCTTAAAGGGCCAGCGTCCTCCTTATTGGCTCTGGCATTCCAGGCTCGGCTATATAGCCTGGCGACTCCCAGCATCCCCTGCCGGATCTTCAGTTCATTCTTCTGAGGAGAAAGCCTTCTTGAGCGTTTCAAGACGCTTCTGAGTTTCCGTATTCCCGGTTTCCTGTGTTCCATGGTGTCCCCTTGTTTCGTGTTGTCCTGTGGTGGTCCAGGTGTCCGTGGTCCTGCCTGCCTGCCTTCTCGTGGTCCTGCCTGCCTGCCTTCCCGTGGTCCTGCCTGCCTGCCTTCCCGTGGTCCTGCCTGCCTGCCTTCCCGTGGTCCTGCCTGCCTGCCTTCCCGTGGTCCTGCCTGCCTTCCCGTGGTCCTGCCTGCCTTCCCGTGGTCCTGCCTGCCTGCCTTCCCGTGGTCCTGCCTGCCATCTGTGGTCCCCTTGTCCCTACCTTGGCTGCCACCGTGGGCCTAGTCGCACCCGTGAAGCGACCTGGTGACTCCCCGCCGCAGCAAGTCCATCCCGCTTTGCGGCGGGCTCTGGCGAAGACCAGGAGTTCACTTAGACTCCGCTCCCGGGTGTGGCTAAGGTTGTTATCTCCCGCGGTGGTCCAGGGAGTCCACTTACTTAGTCCTAAGGGACTAATCCCCATAGACTGTGACACTAATAATACTGGAGAGCCCAGAGCAGTCTGATTATACTGTAGACCCCAGAACAGACTGATCATACTGGAAACCGCAGAGTAGACTTAAAATACTGGAGACCCCAGAGCAGACTGATAATATTGGAGAGCCCATAGCAGACTGATAATACTGGAGACCCCAGAGCAGACTGATAATACTGGAGACCCCAGAGCAGACTTATAATACTGGAGACCCCCAAACAGACTCATAATACTGGAGACCATAGAGCAGACTGATAAAACTGGAGACACAAGAGCAGACTAATTATCCCTGAAACCCCAGAACAGATTGATGATACTGGAGGCCCCAGAACAGACTAATAAAACTGGAGACCCCAAAACAGACTAATAATACTGGAAGCCCCAGAACAGACTAATAATACTGGAGACCCCAGACCAGACTAATATTACTGGAGACCCCAGACCAGACTAATAATACTGGAGACCTCAGAGCAGACTGATAATATTGGAGGCCCCAAAACAGACTGATAATATTGGAGACCCCTGAGCAGACTAATAATACTCTAGACCCCTGAGCAGACTAATAATACTGGAGACCCCCGAACAGACTGATATGACTAGAGACCCCAGAGCAGACTGATAATACTGGAGACCCCAGAACAGACTAATAATACCGGAGATCCCAGAGCAATCTGATAATACTGGAGACCCCAGAACAGACAGATAATACTGGAGACCCCAGAACAGACAGATAATACTGGAGAACCCAGAGCAGACTGATTATACTGGAGACCCCAGAGCAGACTGATAATACTGGAGACCCCAGAGCAGACTGATAATACTGAAGACTCCAGAGCAGACTGATAATACTGGAGACCCCAGAACAGACTAATAATACAAGAGACCCCAGAGCAGTCTGATTATACTGGAGATCCCAGAGCAAACTAATAGTACTGGAGACCCCAGAACAGACTGATCATACTGGAGACCCCAGAACAGACAGATAATACTGGAGACCCCAGAGCAGTCTGATTATACTGGAGATCCCAGAGCAGACTAATAGTACTGGAGACCCCAGAACAGACTGATCATACTGGAGACCCCAGAGTAGACTTAAAATACTGGAGACCCCAGAGCAGACTGATAATACTGGAGACCCCAGAGCAGACTAATAATACTGAAGACCCCCAAACAGACTGATAATACTGGAGACCCCAGAACAGACTGATAATACTGGAGACCCCAGAGCAGACTAATAATACTGGAGACCCCAGAGCAGACTAATAATACTGGAGACCCAAGAACAGACTAATAATACTGGAGACCCCAGAGCAGTCTGATTATACTGGAGATCCCAGAGCAGACTAATAGTACTGGAGACCCCAGAACAGACTGATTATACTGGAGACCCCAGAGTAGACTTAAAATACTGGAGACCCCAGAGCAGACTGATAATACTGGAGAGCCCAGAGCAGACTTAAAATACTGGAGACCCCAGAGCAGACTAATAATACTGAAGACCCCCAAACAGACTGATAATACTGGAGACCCCAGAACAGACTGATAATACTGGAGACCCCAGAGCAGACTGATAATACTGGAGACCCCAGAGCAGACTGATAATACTGGAGACCCCAGGGCAGACTAATAATACTGGAGACCCCAGAACAGACTAATAATATTGGAGACCCCAGAGCAGACTGATCATACTGGAGACCCCAGGGCAGACTAATAATACTGGAGACCCCAGGGCAGACTAATAATACTGGAGAACCCAGAACAGACTAATAATACTGAAGACCTTAGAGCAGACTAATAGAACTGGAGACCCCAGAGCAGACTAATAATATTGAAGACCCCAGAGCAGACTAATAATACTGGAGACCCCAGAACAGACTGATAATACTGGAGAGCCCAGAGCAGACTGATAATACTGGAGACCCCAGAGCAGACTGATAATACTGTAGACCCCAAGGTAGACTAATAATACTGGAGACCCCCGAACAGACTGATAATACTTGAGACCCCAGGGCAGACTAATAATACTGGAGACCCCCGAACAGACTGATAATACTGGAGACCCCAGGGCAGACTAATAATACTGGAGACCCCAGAACAGTCTGATAATACTGGAGACCCCAGGGTAGACTTATAATACTGAAGACCCCAGAGCAGACTAATAATACTGGAGACCCCCGAACAGACTGATAATACTGGAGACCCCAGAGCAGACTGATAATACTGGAGACCCCAGAGCAGACTAATAATACTGGAGACCCCAGAACAGACTAATAATACTGAAGACCCCAGATCAGGTTAATAATACTGGAGACCCCAGAGCAGACTGATAATACTGGAGACCCCAGAGCAGACTGATAATACTGGAGACTCCAGAGCAGACTAATAATACTGGAGACCCCAGAACAGACTAATAATACTGGAGAAGCCAGAGCAGACTAATAATACTGGAGACCCCAGAGCAGACTAATAATACTGGAGACCCCAGGACAGACTAATAATACTGGAGAAGCCAGAACAGACTGATCATACTGGAGACCCTATGTTTCCACGTCTATTCCGAGGTCTATGTATACGGGGTCTCAGCAGCATGACATCACAGTATCCCAGTCCACAGACCCCTCGCAGGTTCCCCTCATGCAATCTGGAGAAACTTCTTTTCCCATTGTTGTCATTTGTGTTGTTCTCTGACATTCACATTCTTCTGGTTGTACATTTGGGTGGTGGCCGAGCTGGAGGTTCATTATCTTCATTACATTTGTTTATCTGGTTTGTAAGAAGAATTGTTCTTGTGTACATGACACCAGAAACGCTCCACACAAAAGCGGAATAAACCAACGTAACATTGTGGGGAATATTTGCTTTTACTCCCACTGGAAGATCTCACAATATATGAGAAACCTCATGAAGAGGCGGCGGCCGCGGCTTGTCCTGGGGCGGCTGTGACGTCGGGTCTCCTGTGGTCAGACACAGGACAATGAGCCACGTGTTACCACCTCTGTCTCCTGCAGTGAATAGTGGCTGGAGTCATATCAAATGCAAATAATACTTACCTTTGTGTTAACATGTCTTTACAGCATGTTAACATAACAGTTATAGAAACCCAATGTTATTATAATGTACAACATCCCCCACCGGGGCGTGGTCTGTTTGGGCTTGGGGGCAGCTGGATGCCCTTTGGTACCTGAGTGGATGGCCTCCGTACCCGGGAGGTTCTCAAGCTCTTCCCCAAGCCATTGAATTACGTTTCAAAATACAACACAAACGCTACGTGTGATCGCAACGTCAGAGGGAAAGGAAAGAAGTATTAAAATTGTATCAATGGGAAAAGAGAATATTCTTCATACAATACTTACATAATTATAAGAATAATCCTCCCCAAGTCCACAGAAAGCCGCGTGCCAGAGGCCATGGATATTATGTATCGGGGAACGACCAGAACACATACGTTTTGTTCTCGAGAAGCTCCTTCCTCATGGACAATGGCCTCCCGGCTTCTAATAATACCGGAGACCCCAGAACAGCCTGATAATACTGTAGATGGATGTGGAGGAGCAGTTACTAACTTCGCACCCCACCAGAGGTCATGTCCGGTTATGGGGATGGACTCCTCCCACTTTGAGGAATTCCTGGAATTATTGCCCTTTTGATGAAAGAGACAGGAAGTGTTCTCTTAGGATTTCATAATAGTTGGATCCATCTTGTTCTCCACAACCTTCTGGTTTCAAGCCCCAGAGCATCATCAGGTCCGACACATCTCCCTGAAGGCTGAGGGGCTTTTCTATGAAGACATGAAGGGTCAATGGAGGAGCAGGGAGCTGACAGCAGAGGCAAAGGGTCAATGGTGGAGCAGGGAGCTGGCAGCAGAGGCAAAGGGTCAATGGGGGAGTAGGGAGCTGACAGCAGAGGCAAAGGGTCAATGGTAAATTCGGGAGCTGATGGCAGTGGCACAGGGTGAACGGAGGAGAAGGAGAAGAAAGAATTCATTGTGAATGAAGGAGCAGGGAACTGAGAGCAGCCACACAGGGGGAATGGTGAAGTGGACAGCTGTCAGCAGAGGCACGGGGTGAACGTTGGATGAAGGAGCTGATAAAGGAGACACTCGATTAATGGAGAGACAGTAGCTGAAAGCAGCAAGTACAGGGTGAATGGGGTTTGCAGAGCTGACAGCAGCAGAAAAAATTAATGGTGGAGCAGGGAGCTGACCTCTCTGGGAAATGGTGGGGCAGGGAGCTGACCTCTATGGGAAATGGTGGAGAAGGGAGCTGACCTCTCTGGGAAATGGTGGAGCTTGTCCTTGGCAGAAGCATAGTGGTAAGTCACATGCCCGCTGGTTATAATAGTGAGGATGTTCTTACCCTCAATCTACTTTATTACAAGCTATTACATTGTTATATAGATATATAAGTAGACAGAGAGAGAAAGATCTACATAGACTAGTGTCTAAATATTATACGTAGAGGAGGGCTAAGAGGAGACTGTCCCCCGGTACAGAAGAGAGGGGGGATGAGTGCGAGAGTGCTGAGAGGAGACTGTTCCTGGGTACAGAAGAGAGGGGGGATGAGTGCGAGAGTGCTGAGAGGAGACTGTCCCCCCGGTACAGAAGAGAGGGGGGATGAGTGCGAGAGTGCTGAGAGGAGACTGTTCCTGGGTACAGAAGAGAGGGGGGATGAGTGCGAGAGTGCTGAGAGGAGACTGTCCCCCCGGTACAGAAGAGAGGGGGGATGAGTGTGAGAGTGCTGAGAGGAGACTGTCCCCCGGTACAGAAGAGAGGGAGGATGAGTGCGAGAGTGCTGAGAGGAGACTGTCCCCCGGTACAGAAGAGAGGGGGGATGAGTGTGAGAGTGCTGAGAGGAGACTGTCCCCCGGTACAGAAGAGAGGGGGGATGAGTGCGAGAGTGCTGAGAGGAGACTGTCCCCTGGTACAGAAGAGAGGGGGGATGAGTGTGAGAGGGCTGCGAGGAGACTGTCCCTGGGTACAGAAGAGAGGAGGGATGAGTGTGAGAGTGCTGAGAGCAGACTGTCCCTGGGTACAGAAGAGAGGAGGGATGAGTGTGAGAGGGCTGCGAGGAGACTATCCCCCGGTACAGAAGAGAGGGGGATGAGTGCGAGAGGGCTGAGAGGAGACTGTCCTTGGGTACAGAAGAGAGGGGGGATGAGTGCGAGAGTGCTGAGAGGTGACTGTCCCTGCAGTGGCGTAACTACCACCGTAGCAGCCGTAGCGGTTGCTACGGGGCCCGTGAACTTAAGGGGCCCGGGGACGCACGGCCGCATGTACCTAACCCGCCTACTACCTCCCAAACAGCCTCCCATACGCCGGCCGACAAAGGGGACCGACCACCCACCCCGAATACTGAACTTCCCTCCCAGCCGCCGGCACAAGGAACCTCCGACCACACTGCCCGCCCCCACCGCACCATCCCCGCGCGCGCGCGCAGCCCCCGTGCACTTTCTGCCCGCCCCCCACACTTGCCAACCGCCCGCCCCCCGCACTTGCCATCCGCCCGCCCCCCGCACTTGCCATCCGCCCGCCCCCCGCACTTGCCATCCGCCCGCCCCCCGCACTTGCCATCCGCCCGCCCCCCGCACTTGCTGCCCGCCCCCCGCACTTGCCATCCGCCCGCCCCCCGCACTTGCTGCCCGCCCCCCGCACTTGCCGTCCGCCCGCCCCCCGCACTTGCCGTCCGCCCGCCCCCCGCACTTGCCAACCGCCCGCCCCCCGCACTTGCCAACCACCCGCGAACCCACCTGCCCGCCCGAACGCCGAACCACCCAGCTGATGGCCTACTCAGCCGCCACGCAGGACATCAAAAAAGTAAGTACTATTATTTACATGTGATTGTATATATATGCTAATATGTGTGTTTTGTGTATATATGCTTATGTTTGTGCGTGTGTATATATATATGCTTATGCTTGTGTGTGTATATATATGCTTATGCTTGTGTGTGTATATATATGCTTATGCTTGTGTGTGTGTGTCTATGTGTATATATATGCTTATGCTTGTGTGTGTGTGTCTATGTGTATATATATGCTTATGCTTGTGTGTGTGTGTCTATGTGTATATATATGCTTATGCTTGTGTGTGTATATATATGCTTATGCTTGTGTGTGTGTGTCTATGTGTATATATATGCTTATGCTTGTGTGTGTGTGTGTGTCTATGTGTATATATATGCTTATGCTTGTGTGTGTGTGTGTCTATGTGTATATATATGCTTATGCTTGTGTGTGTATATATATGCTTATGCTTGTGTGTGTGTGTCTATGTGTATATATATGCTTATGCTTGTGTGTGTGTGTGTGTCTATGTGTATATATATGCTTATGCTTGTGTGTGTGTGTGTCTATGTGTATATATATGCTTATGCTTGTGTGTGTATATATATGCTTATGCTTGTGTGTGTGTGTCTATGTGTATATATATGCTTATGCTTGTGTGTGTGTGTGTGTCTATGTGTATATATATGCTTATGCTTGTGTGTGTGTGTGTCTATGTGTATATATATGCTTATGCTTGTGTGTGTGTGTGTGTCTATGTGTATATATATGCTTATGCTTGTGTGTGTGTGTGTCTATGTGTATATATATGCTTATGCTTGTGTGTATATATAATATATAAATGCTGTATGTGTGTTTTTGTATATGGTGCGAATGTGAATGTATGCATGTGCTGTATGTGTGTACATGCTATACGTGTGTCTATATGCTATATATACTAAATGTATGTGTGTAAATGCTGTATGTACTGTATGTAAACACTGTATGTATATGTTGTGTTTATACTGTATTTATAAGTATACATATACATGCGATATGTATATAATGTGTATGTAGTATACAGTAAGTGTGCAAATTTGATGTGCATATACTGTATGAGTTTGTATATATGTGTATAAATGTATTTGTGTACATAAATGTATGCATATGAGTGTATACATGTATGTATGTGGATGCGAGTATAGGATAGTGAATGTATGAGTGTAGAAATTTATATGTGTGTATATGTCTGTATAAATTTGCATATATCTTTTAAAGGGGAAGGGGGCCCCATGCAGAAATCTGCTATGGGGCCCAGCCACTACTAGTTACGCCACTGTGTCCCCGGGTACAGAAGAGAGGGGGGATGAGTGTGAGAGTGCTGAGAGGAGACTGTCACTGGGTACAGAAGAGAGGAGGGATGAGTGTGAGAGTGCTGAGAGGAGACTGTCCCTGGATACAGAAGAAAGGAGGGATGAGTGTGAGAGTGCTGAGAGGAGACTGTCACTGGGTACAGAAGAGAGGAGGGATGAGTGTGAGAGGGCTGAGAGAAGACTGTCCCCAGGTACAGAAGAGAGGAGGGATGAGTGCGAGAGTGCTGAGAGGAGACTGTCCACCGGTACAGAAGAGAGGGAGGATGAGTGCGAGAGTGCTGAGAGGTGACTGTCCCCGGGTACAGAAGAGAGGAGGGGTGAGTGCGAGAGTGCTGAGAGGAGACTGTCCCTGGGTACATAAGGGAGGGGGGATGAGTGTGAGAGTGCAACGAGGAGACTGTTCATTAGTACAAAAGGAAGGGGGGATGAGTGCGAGAGGGCTGAGAGGAGACTGTCCCCAGGTACAGAAGAGAGGAGGGATGAGTGCGAGAGTGCTGAGAGGAGACTGTCACTGGGTACAGAAGAGAGGGGGGATGAGTGTGAAAGTGCTGAGAGGAGACTGTCCCTGGGTACAGATGAGAGGAGGGATGAGTGTGAGATTGCTGAGAGGAGACTGTCCCTGGGTACAAAAGAGAGGGGGATGAGTGTGAGAGTGCTGAGAGGAGACTGTCCCTGGGTACAGAAGAGAGGGGGGATGAGTGTGAGAGTGCTGAGAGGAGACTGTCCCTGGGTACAAAAGAAAGGGGGGATGAGTGCGAGAGTGCTGAGAGGAGACTGTCCATGGGTACAGAAGAGAGGGGGGATGAGTGCGAGAGTGCTGAGAGGAGACTGTCCCTGGGTACAGAAGAGAGGAGGGATGAGTGCGAGAGGGCTGAGAGGAGACTTTCCCCAGGTACAGAAGAGAGGAGGGATGAGTGCGAGAGTGCTGAGAGGAGACTGTCACTGGGTACAGAAGAGAGGGGGATGATTGTGAGAGTGCTGAGAGGAGACTGTCCCTGGGTACAGAAGAGAGGAGGGATGATTGTGAGAGTGCTGAGAGGAGACTGTCCCTGGGTACAGAAGAGAGGGGGGATAAGTGCGAGAGGGCTGAGAGGAGACTGTCCCTGGGTACAGAAGAGAGGAGGGATGAGTGTGAGAGTGCTGAGAGGAGACTGTCCCTGGGTACAGAAGAGAGGAGGGATGAGTGTGAGAGTGCTGAGAGGAGACTGTCCCTGGGTACAGAAGAGAGGAGGGATGAGTGTGAGAGTGCTGAGAGGAGACTGTCCCTGGGTACAGAAAGGAGGGGGGATGAGTGTGAGAGTGCTGAGAGGAGACTGTCCATGGGTACAGAAGAGAGGGGGGATGAGTGTTAGAGGGTTGAGAGGAGACTGTCCCTGGGTACAGAAGAGAGGAGGGATGAGTGTGAGAGGGCTGAGAGGAGACTGTCCCTGGATACAGAAGAGAGGGGGGTTGAGTGTGAGAGTGCTGAGAGGAGACTGTCCCTGGGTACAGAAGAGAGGAGGGATGAGTGCGAGAGGGCTGAGAGGAGACTGTCCCTGGGTACAGAAGAGAGGAGGGATGAGTGTGAGAGTGCTGAGAGGAGACCGTCCCTGGATACAGAAGAGAGGAGGGATGAGTGTGAGAGTGCTGAGATGAGACTGTCCCTGGGTACAGAAGAGAGGGGGGATGAGTGTGAGAGTGCTGAGAGGAGACTGTCCCTGGGTACAGAAAAGAGGAGGGATGAGTGTGAGAGTGCTGAGAGGAGACTGTCCCTGGGTACAGAAGAGAGGAGGGATGAGTGTGAGAGTGCTGAGATGAGACTGTCCCTGGGTACAGAAGAGAGGGGGGATGAGTGTGAGAGTGCTGAGAGGAGACTGTCCCTGGGTACAGAAGAGAGGGGGGATGAGTGTGAGAGTGCTGAGAGGAGACTGTCCCTGGGTACAGAAGAGAGGGGGGATGAGTGTGAGAGTGCTGAGAGGAGACTGTCCCTGGGTACAGAAGAGAGGGGGGATGAGTGTGAGAGGGCTGCGAGGAGACTGTCCTTGGGTACAGAAGAGAGGGGGGATGAGTGCGAGAGGGCTGAGAGGAGACTGTCCCTGGGTACAGTAGGGAGGGTGGGACTGAGCACAGGTTCCCCTCTAAAGTTGTGTAAGTGTATATACTTTTTAAGGGGTAGTTTCTCTAGGGAGCGCTTCACCACATTTTTGATTTCCCAATATAACAATCGTCACAACTTATCATCAGCCGCCATCAAACATTCTGGAGACAATAGAAGTGTCATCGGTCTTGTCCTCGAGCTTTCCTGCAGCCGCTCAGAGCGGGACTCAACATTAGGCTCCAGCGCGTGATAAACATCCATTATAGTGCAGACTATGGGAAACCTAAAGAGCCCACCATATACCCGTATACTCTTCATAGTCTCTAACCAGCTAACAATACGGGTGAACTAGAGGGACCCTGAAGGTCACCCCGAAACCTTCTAGGTCTCCATTATTATAATTACATCTGTTTATCTGGTCTATTACGAAGAATTGTCCTTCTGTACGTGATACAATGACGTTCTATAACCTTCCACAGGAAACCCGAATAAACAAACGTCACATTATGGGGAATGTTTGGTTCTGGTCCAACAAAAATATCTGACAAGATCAGAGAAGTCACAAAACCAAGAAGAGACGCCGGACGCTGCTCGTCCTGATGCGACTGTGACGTCGGGTGTCAGAAGACAATGAGCCGCGTCTCTTCTGTCTCCGGGACTGGACACTTAGGGGCACAGGTACTAAGAGGGGCCTGATTCATGAGGTCCAGCAGGACCAGCTGACATCTTTATTGATATGTTTTGGGGGATGTAGAACTAAAATTTTTATCAATATTTTAGTTGTGACAAAATTGCAGAAAAGTGGGAATTCAGAAATTCGGATGTATTGTTCCGTTACTGGATGCACCGCATCGTGTTATATTTTGATAGATCGGCCATTTTGGGACCCAGCGAGATTATTCTTCCTGTCAATTTTGTCAGTAATTTTGGTAGAATATGTTTATGTGACAAATTGATTTAGAAGAATCCTGTGAGACAAGGAAGGACACTACACGGAATCCTCCATAGACACACGGGACACGATGAGGGAAGTTTGGTTTTGGTCCAACATAAATATCTCACCAGAAGTTTCCTCTACTGAAGTAATGAGGATGTGATATAGCGCTGGTGGAGATGGTATAGCAGTATAGTGTATACTATAGGGGGGTGTACACTGTACTGTATGGCTCTGCATGTACAAAGCTGTTCTCCATTCTGTCCAACTAGATGAGATACAAGATGAGATACACCTCTAGCCTGGATGAGATCTATGCCTCCTATCACTCCTGGAGGTGACTGTCCTATACCATGGCCCCCACATCCTCACACCAACAGGGGGCAGTGTGTCCTCCTATCACTACTAGGGGTGACCGTCCTATACCATGGCCCCCACATCCTCACACCAGCAGGGGGCAGTGTGTCCTCCTATCACTGCTAGGGGTGACTGTCCTATACCATGGCCCCCACATCCTCACACCAGCAGAGGACAGTGTGTCCTCCTATCACTGATAGGGGTGACTGTCCTATACCATGGCCCCCACATCCTCACACCAGCAGGGGGCAGTGTGTCCTCCTATCACTCCTAGGGGTGCTGTCCTATACCATGGCCCCCACATCCTCACACCATCAGGGGGCAGTGTGTCCTCCTATCACTACTAGGGGTGACTGTCCTATACCATGGCCCCCATATCATCACACCAGCAGGGGGCAGTGTGTCCTCCTATCACTTATAGGGGTGACTGTCCTATACCATGGCCCCCACATCCTCACACCAGCAGGGGGCAGTGTGTCCTCCTATCACTACTAGGGGTGACTGTCCTATACCATGGCCCCCACATCATCACACCAGCAGGGGGCAGTGTGTCCTCCTATCACTACTAGGGGTGACTGTCCTATACCATGGCCCCATATCATCACACCAGCAGGGGGCAGTGTGTCCTCCTATCACTACTAGGGGTGACTGTCCAAAACATGGCCCCCACATCATCACACCAGCAGGGGGCAGTGTGTCCTCCTATCACTCCTAGGGGTGCTGTTCTATACCATGGCCCCCACATCCTCACACCAGCAGGGGGCAGTGTGTCCTCCTATCACTACTAGGGGTGACTGTCCTAAACATGGCCCCCACATCATCACACCAGCAGGGGGCAGTGTGTCCTCCTATCACTGCTAAGGGTGACTGTCCTTTACCATGGCTCCTACATCATCTCACCAGCAGGGGGCAGTGTGTCCTCCTATGACTTCTAGTGGTGACTGTCCTGTACCATGACCCCCACGTCATCACACCAGCAGGGGGCAGTGTGTCCTCCTATCACTGCTAGGGGTGACTGTCCTATACCATGGCCCCCACATCCTCACACCAGCAGGGGGCAGTGTGTCCTCCTATCACTGCTAGGGGTGACTGTCCTATACCATGGCCCCCACATCCTCACACCAGCAGAGGACAGTGTGTCCTCCTATCACTGATAGGGATGACTGTCCTATACCATGGCCCCCACATCCTCACGCCAGCAGGGGGCAGTGTGTCCTCCTATCACTGATAGGGGTGACTGTCCTATACCATGGCCCCCACATCCTCACACCAGCAGGGGGCAGTGTGTCCTCCTATCACTCCTAGGGGTGCTGTCCTATACCATGGCCCCCACATCCTCACACCATCAGGGGGCAGTGTGTCCTCCTATCACTACTAGGGGTGACTGTCCTATACCATGGCCCCCACATCATCACACCAGCAGGGGGCAGTGTGTCCTCCTATCACTTATAGGGGTGACTGTCCTATACCATGGCCCCCACATCCTCACACCAGCAGGGGGCAGTGTGTCCTCCTATCACTACTAGGGGTGACTGTCCAAAACATGGCCCCCACATCATCACACCAGCAGGGGGCAGTGTGTCCTCCTATCACTCCTAGGGGTGCTGTTCTATACCATGGCCCCCACATCCTCACACCAGCAGGGGGCAGTGTGTCCTCCTATCACTACTAGGGGTGACTGTCCTAAACATGGCCCCCACATCATCACACCAGCAGGGGGCAGTGTGTCCTCCTATCACTGCTAAGGGTGACTGTCCTTTACCATGGCTCCTACATCATCTCACCAGCAGGGGGCAGTGTGTCCTCCTATCACTTCTAGGGGTGACTGTCCTGTACCATGACCCCCACGTCATCACACCAGCAGGGGGCAGTGTGTCCTCCTATCACTGCTAGGGGTGACTGTCCTATACCATGGCCCCCACATCCTCATACCAGCAGGGGGCATTGTGTCCTCCTTTCACTACTAGGGGTGACTGTCCTATACCATGGCCCCCACATCCTCATACCAGCAGGGGGCAGTGTGTCCTCCTATCACTGCTAGGGGTGACTGTCCTCTACCATGGCCCCCACATCCTCACACCAGCAGGGGGCAGTGTGTCCTCCTATCACTACTAGGGGTGACTGTCCTATACCAGGGCCCCCACATCATCACACCAGCAGGGGGCAGTGTGTCCTCCTATTACTTCTAGGGGTGACTGTCCTATACCATGGCCCCCACATCCTCACACCAGCAGGGGGCAGTGTGTCCTCCTATCACTACTAGGGGTGACTGTCCAAAACATGGCCCCCACATCATCACACCAGCAGGGGGCAGTGTGTCCTCCTATCACTGCTAAGGGTGACTGTCCTATACCATGGCTCCTACATCATCTCACCAGCAGGGGGCAGTGTGTCCTCCTATGACTTCTAGGGGTGACTGTCCTGTACCATGACCCCCACATCATCACACCAGCAGGGGGCAGTGTGTCCTCCTATCACTGCTAGGGGTGACTGTCCTATACCATGGCCCCCACATCCTCACACCAGCAGGGGGCAGTGTGTCCTCCTATCACTACTAGGGGTGACTGTCCTATACCATGGCCCCCACATCATCACACCAGCAGGGGGCAGTGTGTCCTCCTATCACTACTAGGGGTGACCGCCCTATACCATGGTCCCCATATCATCACACCAGCAGGGGGCAGTGTGTCCTCCTATTACTGCTAGGGATGAATAACTTATGTCATGGCTGCCCATTTCCTTACACCAACAGGGGGCAGTGTGTCTTCCTATCACTCCAGTGGGTACCTGTCCCATGGCGTGCCCTCCCCCATCATCAGACCTCCTATCACTTCCAGGGATGACTGCATCAAGTGACCAACATCTGCCACACAGATAAGGGATTGAGGGGGTGAATGATTCTGCAGGAGTCCCTATAAGGGGCATTTCGGGAAGATTCTGGATATTTCTCTAGTAATAGTATTTTTGTTCAGCGATTTACATTGTTTTTCTGTTCTATTTCTTCCTGACAGCTGAAGTTTGTCAATTTTGTCAGTAATTTTGGTAGAATATGTTTATGTGACAAATGGATTTAGAAGAATCCTGTGAGACAAGGAAGGACACTACACGGAATCCTCCATAGACACACGGGACACGATGAGGGAAGTTTGGTTTTGGTCCAACATAAATATCTCACCAGAAGTTTCCTCTACTGAAGTAATGAGGATGTGATATAGCGCTGGTGGAGATGGTATAGCAGTATAGTGTATAGTATAGGGGGGTGTACACTGTACTGTATGGCTCTGCATGTACAAAGCTGTTCTCCATTCTGTCCAACTAGATGAGATACAAGATGAGATACACCTCTAGCCTGGAAGAGATCTATGCCTCCTATCACTCCTAGAGGTGACTGTCCTAAATCATGGCCCCCACATCCTCACACCAGTATGGGGCAGTGTCCTCCTTTCACTACTAGGGGTGACTGTCCTCTACCATGGCCCCCACATCCTCACACCAACAGGGGGCAGTGTCCTCCTATCACTCCTAGGGGTGACTGTCCTAAATCATGGCCCCCATATCCTCATACCAGCAGGGGGCAGTGTCCTCCTATCACTACTAGGGGTGACTGTCCTAAATCATGGCCCTCATATCCTCACACCAGCAGGGGGCAGTGTCCTCCTATCACTCCTAGGGGTGGTTGTCTATATACCATGGCCCCCACATACTCACACCAGCAGGGGGCAGTGTGTCCTCCTTTCACTACTAGGGGTGACTGTCCTCTACCATGGCCCCCACATCCTCACACCAGCAGGGGGCAGTGTCCTCCTATCACCACTAGGGGTGACTGTCCTGTACCATGGCCCCCACATCCTCACACCAGTAGGGGGCAGTGTGTCCTCCTATCACTACTAGGGGTGACTGTCCTATACCATGGCCCCCACATCCTCACACCAGCAGGGGGCAGTGTGTCCTCCTATCACTTCTAGGGGTGACTGTCCTCTACCATGGCCCCCACATCATCACACCAGCAGGGGGCAGTGTGTCCTCCTATCACTACTAGGGGTGACTGTCCTCTACCATGGCCCCCACATCCTCACACCAACAGGGGGCAGTGTCCTCCTATCACTCCTAGGGGTGACTGTCCTAAATCATGGCCCCCATATCCTCATACCAGCAGGGGGCAGTGTCCTCCTATCACTACTAGGGGTGACTGTCCTAAATCATGGCCCTCATATCCTAACACCAGCAGGGGACAGTGTCCTCCTATCACTCCTAGGGGTGGTTGTCTATATACCATGGCCCCCACATACTCACACCAGCAGGGGGCAGTGTGTCCTCCTTTCACTACTAGGGGTGACTGTCCTCTACCATGGCCCCCACATCCTCACACCAGCAGGGGGCAGTGTCCTCCTATCACCACTAGGGGTGACTGTCCTGTACCATGGCCCCCACATCCTCACACCAGTAGGGGGCAGTGTGTCCTCCTATCACTACTAGGGGTGACTGTCCTCTACCATGGCCCCCACATCCTCACACCAGCAGGGGGCAGTGTGTCCTCCTATCACTTCTAGGGGTGACTGTCCTCTACCATGGCCCCCACATCATCACACCAGTAGGGGGCAGTGTGTCCTCCAATCACTCCTAGAGGTGACTGTCCTATACTATGTCCCCCACATCCTCACACCAGCAGGGGGCAGTGTGTCCTCCTATCACTACTATAGGTGACTGTCCTATACCATGGCCCCCACATCATCACACCAGCAGGGGGCAGTGTGTCCTCCTATCACTACTAGGGGTGACTGTCCTATATCATGGCCCCCACATCATCACACCAGCAGGGGGCAGTGTGTCCTCCTATCACTGATAGGGGTAACTGTCCTATATCATGGCCCCCACATCCTCACACCAGCAGGGGACAGTGTGTCCTCCTATAACTGCAAGGGAAGACTGTCCTGTATCAAGGCCCCCACATCCTCACACCAGCAGGGGGCAGTGTGTCCTCCTATCACTGATAGGGGTAACTGTCCTATATCATGGCCCCCACATCATCACACCAGCAGGGGACAGTGTGTCCTCCTATAACTGCAAGGGAAGACTGTCCTGTATCAAGGCCCCCACATCCTCACACCAGCAGGGGGCAGTGTGTCCTCCTATCACTACTATAGGTGACTGTCCTATACCATGGCCCCCACATCATCACACCAGCAGGGGGCAGTGTGTCCTCCTATCACTACTAGGGGTGACTGTCCTATATCATGGCCCCCACATCATCACACCAGCAGGGGGCAGTGTGTCCTCCTATCACTGATAGGGGTGACTGTCCTGTATCAAGGCCCCCACATCCCCACACCAGCAGGGGGCAGTGTGTCCTCCTATCACTGCTAGAGCTGACTGTCCTATACCATGGCCCCCATATCATCACACCAGCAGGGGACAAAGTGTCCTCCTTTGACTTCTAGGGGTGACTGTCCTGTACCATGGCCCCCCACTTCATCACACCAGTAGGGGGCAGTGTGTCCTCCTATTACTACAAGGGGTGACTGTTCTATACCATGGTCCCCATATCATCACACCAGCAGGGGGCAGAGTGTCCTCCTATTACTACCAGGGGTGACTGTTCTATACCATGGTCCCCATATCATCACACCAGCAGGGGGCAGCATGTCCTCCTATCACTGCTAGTGGTCACTGTCATATACCATGGCCTCCACATCATCACACCAGCAGGGGGCAGTGTGTCCTCCTATCACTACCAGGAGTGCCTGTTCTATACCATGGCTGCCCATTTCCTTACACCAGCAGGGGGCAGTGTGTCCTCCTGTCACTCACAGGGGTGCCTGTTCTATACCATGGCCCCCACATCATCACACCAGCAGGGGGCAGTGTGTCCTCCTATCACTACCAGGGGTGCCTGTTCTATACCATGGCTGCCCATTTCCTTACACCAGCAGGGGGCAGTGTGTCCTCCTATCACTACCAGGGGTGCCTGTTCTATACCATGGCCCCCACATCATCACACCAGTAGGGGGCAGTGTGTCCTCCAATCACTCCTAGAGGTGACTGTCCTATACTATGTCCCCCACATCCTCACACCAGCAGGGGGCAGTGTGTCCTCCTATCACTACCAGGGGTGCCTGTTCTATACCATGGCTGCCCATTTCCTTACACCAGCAGGGGGCAGCATGTCCTCCTATCACTGCTAGGGGTCACTGTCATATACCATGGCCTCCACATCATCACACCAGCAGGGGGCAGTGTGTCCTCCTATCACTACCAGGAGTGCCTGTTCTATACCATGGCTGCCCATTTCCTTACACCAGCAGGGGGCAGTGTGTCCTCCTGTCACTCACAGGGGTGCCTGTTCTATACCATGGCCCCCACATCATCACACCAGCAGGGGGCAGTGTGTCCTCCTATCACTACCAGGGGTGCCTGTTCTATACCATGGCTGCCCATTTCCTTACACCAGCAGGGGGCAGTGTGTCCTCCTATCACTACCAGGGGTGCCTGTTCTATACCATGGCCCCCACATCATCACACCAGTAGGGGGCAGTGTGTCCTCCAATCACTCCTAGAGGTGACTGTCCTATACTATGTCCCCCACATCCTCACACCAGCAGGGGGCAGTGTGTCCTCCTATCACTACCAGGGGTGCCTGTTCTATACCATGGCTGCCCATTTCCTTACACCAGCAGGGGGCAGCATGTCCTCCTATCACTGCTAGGGGTCACTGTCATATACCATGGCCTCCACATCATCACACCAGCAGGGGGCAGTGTGTCCTCCTATCACTACCAGGGGTGCCTGTTCTATACCATGGCTGCCCATTTCCTTACACCAGCAGGGGGCAGTGTGTCCTCCTGTCACTCACAGGGGTGCCTGTTCTATACCATGGCCCCCACATCATCACACCAGCAGGGGGCAGTGTGTCCTCCTATCACTACCAGGGGTGCCTGTTCTATACCATGGCTGCCCATTTCCTTACACCAGCAGGGGGCAGTGTGTTAATCCGAAGTCACTTGCTGCCAATGTATCCATAGGCTGGAGGTTACATCATTGAGTCTCTCCTGCAGGTAAGTTGGGGGTCTTTTCAGGATGGTCCCTTCTTTCGGCTTCTGTCCTATTTCTGTGCTATTGAAGGCGAATGTTTATTTCACGTACGAGGACACTACGTAACTTTTCACGGAAGACCGGAGTAAACAAACGTAAGATAATGAGGGAAGTTTGGGTTGGGTCCAACATAAATATCTCCCAAGATGTTTCCTCCACCGCAGTAATGAGGATGTGGGGAGCCGTGGTATCGGCACGTGGTGGAACATCCCTCAACATGTGTCCTGTCTGCTCAATGCCAGAAAGGTGCTGCAGAAAGCCACACGGTGCCTCAATAATGTCCTTATTGGATCCATTAACCCCCCCCCCCCCCCAATTTTATGGAACAGACCACAGTCATGTTAGAACAGCGCTCCCCAAACTGTTCCGACAAACATGGAAGGGGAAACTCTCCACAGAAACATTCAACTAAAGCCAATACACAGGGCGGCCATCAGGAATTTTGGGGGCCCCATTTTGGAAAATTTTGTGGCTGACAATCCCAGGCCCCAGTGCAATTAACCAACCTGCACCATATGACTAGAAGGTTTGGCGGTGACTTTAGTGCTGAGAGATGATGTTTGTCAGGTCCAAAATGTCTCCGCGGAGGACCCTGAGCCGAAACCTGCTCCTCGCAGACGCTTCATCCGACCTCCCGGAGCTCCGGCTCTTCCCCAAGGAAGAACGGGAAGAATCCCAGCCCCTCCATGTAGAGAACTGATAGACACCTGATACCCCGAGCGCCTGCAGCTGTAACCCCCGCCACAGGGGGCGCTGCACACTAATAATCTGAGGGGCCGAATAACATTACACCCTGCACTTCTCAGTTTATTATTTTTTACACAAGATTAAAATATCCAATAAATTTCCTTCCACTTCACAAACGTTTCCACTTGTTGTTGATTCTTCACCCAATTTTAGATCTTTATTTTTGAACCCAGAAATGTGGCAAAAGATAGAAATGATCAGGAAGCCGAATACTTTCCCAAAGCAGCGTCATAGGAATCAAAATGGAATTTTATTAAATTTCATGGGGATTTTTTTTTAGCAATTTGGGGCTTGTTATCTGTGGGAAGAGTGGCAGCACTTCAAGGGGTTATCAGAGATAAATAAATTGCCCCGGGATTTTGGCGCACGCGATCGGATTGTGGCGCATCGGCGCCAGCATGCATGGGGGGGGGGGGTGATGCGGCGGACAACCCGACGGATTCGGACAGCGCAGGATTTAACATGTAAAATTGTGTTGCAAGACAAGCACTTACAAGCACCGGGAAGAAGCAGGTGAACTCCGGCGGACCTCGAGGCAGAAGCGACGGATGCAGGGAATTCGGGTGCACGAGGTTAGCGAATCCTCGTCAAACAACGCACCACGGGATCGAGACAGAACCGGGTAAGTAAATCTGCCCCATGGTGTCAAATGGGAGTTATGGCCACATCAACTGTCCGGAAACTCCGGGAGCAGATCAGGGGAACAGATCAGACGCACCGCAGCGAGGGACATCAGCAGCAACGGAGGAGGGGTACACACGTTTATTTTGTTTAAAAAGCCCCTCAGCCCAGCCTTAAGTTATTAATCTCGGATGGGAGAGGATGGGAAAATTAGGCAGGAAAATGGCCAAATAAGACAGTGGCACAAATATAACATATACACTATGGGGGATATTTATCAGGGCCCCTGCGCCAGGTCAGTGCCATAGAGGCCCTAAAATAATCTCAAATGCTTGTAGCTTATTGCTAGAACCTGCAATTATTTGCTCCAATCCGCCCCCTTCAACTCCGTTCGGGAGTGGCGTGGCACGTTACTGGCGGGGCCTGGCGTCAAATAAACACTGTGCAGCACCCATACATCAAGAGGCTGTGAAAATGCAGCGGCGGAGCTATAATACACCGGCGCACGAGCACCTTGCGGTCACAGAGAGGTCAGAGCACCCATGCTGACCCCTGACCACTACTGGCTATGATAGAAAGGTGTCAGGACACACAGGACATGGCGGCTCGCTGTGTATGGGGGGTGTAGTCACAGAGGGGTCAGAGCGCCCATGCTGACCCCTGACCACTGCTGGCTATGAAAGAAAGGTGTCAGGACACACAGGACATGGCAGCTCGCTGTGTATGGGGGGTGTAGTCACAGAGGGGTCAGAGCGCCCATGCTGACCCCTGACCACTACTGGCTATGATAGAAAGGTGTCAGGACACAGGACATGGCAGCTCGCTGTGTATGGGGGGTGTAGTCACAGAGGGGTCAGAGCGCCCATGCTGACCCCTGACCACTGCTGGCTATGATAGAAAGGTGTCAGGACACACAGGACATGGCAGCTCGCTGTGTATGGGGGGTGTAGTCACAGAGAGGTCAGAGCGCCCATGCTGACCCCTGACCACTGCTGGCTATGATAGAAAGGTGTCAGGACACACAGGACATGGCAGCTCGCTGTGTATGGGGGGTGTAGTCACAGAGAGGTCAGAGTACCCATGCTGACCCCTGACAACTACTGGCTATGATAGAAAGGTGTCAGGACACAGGACATGGCAGCTCGCTGTGTATGGGGGGGTGTAGTCACAGAGGGGTCAGAGCACCCATGCTGACCCCTGACCACTGCTGGCTATGATAGAAAGGTGTCAGGACACAGGACATGGCAGCTCGCTGTGTATGGGGGGGTGTAGTAACAGAGGGGTCAGAGCACCCATGCTGACCCCTGACCACTGCTGGCTATGATAGAAAGGTGTCAGGACACAGGACATGGCAGCTCGCTGTGTATGGGGGTGTAGTCACAGAGGGGTCAGAGCACCCATGCTGACCCCTGACCACTGCTGGCTATGATAGAAAGGTGTCAGGACACACGGGACATGGCAGCTCGCTGTGTATGGGGGGGTGTAGTCACAGAGGGGTCAGAGCACCCATGCTGACCCCTGACCACTGCTGGCTATGATAGAAAGGTGTCAGGACACAGGACATGGCAGCTCGCTGTGTATGGGGGTGTAGTCACAGAGGGGTCAGAGCACCCATGCTGACCCCTGACCACTGCTGGCTATGATAGAAAGGTGTCAGGACACACGGGACATGGCAGCTCGCTGTGTATGGGGGTGTAGTCACAGAGGGGTCAGAGCACCCATGCTGACCCCTGACCACTGCTGGCTATGATAGAAAGGTGTCAGGACACACAGGACATGGCAGCTCGCTGTGTATGGGGGTGTAGTCACAGAGGGGTCAGAGCACCCATGCTGACCCCTGGCCACTGCTGGCTATGATAGAAAGGTGTCAGGACACAGGACATGGCAGCTCTCTGTGTATGGGGGGTGTAGTCACAGAGGGGTCAGAGCGCCCATGCTGACCCCTGACCACTGCTGGCTATGATAGAAAGGTGTCAGGACACACAGGACATGGCAGCTCGCTGTGTATGGGGGTGTAGTCACAGAGGGGTCAGAGCACCCATGCTGACCCCTGGCCACTGCTGGCTATGATAGAAAGGTGTCAGGACACAGGACATGGCAGCTCGCTGTGTATGGGGGGTGTAGTCACAGAGGGGTCAGAGCGCCCATGCTCACCCCTGACCACTGCTGGCTATGATAGAAAGGTGTCAGGACACACAGGACATGGCAGCTCGCTGTGTATGGGGGGTGTAGTCACAGAGGGGTCAGAGCACCCATGCTGACCCCTGACCACTGCTGGCTATGATAGAAAGGTATCAGGACACACTGGACATGGCAGCTCGCTGTGTATGGGGGGTGTAGTCACAGAGGGGTCAGAGCGCCCATGCTGAGCCCTGACCACTGCTGGCTATGATAGAAAGGTGTCAGGACACACAGGACATGGCAGCTCGCTGTGTATGGGGGTGTAGTCACAGAGGGGTCAGAGCGCCCATGCTGACCCATGACCACTGCTGGCTATGATAGAAAGGTATCAGGACACAATGGACATAGCAGCTCGCTGTGTATGGTGGGTGTAGTCACAGAGGGGTAAGAGCGCCCATGCTGACCCCTGACCACTGCTGGCTCTGATAGAAAGGTATCAGGACACACTGGACATGGCAGCTCGCTGTGTATGGTGGGTGTAGTCACAGAGGGGTAAGAGCTCCCATGCTGACCCCTGACCACTGCTGGCTCTGATAGAAAGGTGTCAGGACACACAGGACATGGCAGCTCGCTGTGTATGGGGGGTGTAGTCACAGAGGGGTCAGAGCACCCATGCTGACCCCTGACCACTGCTGGCTATGATAGAAAGGTATCAGGACACACTGGACATGGCAGCTCGCTGTGTATGGTGGGTGTAGTCACAGAGGGGTAAGAGCGCCCATGCTGACCCCTGACCACTGCTGGCTCTGATAGAAAGGTGTCAGGACACACAGGACATGGCAGCTCGCTGTGTATGGGAGGTGTAGTCACAGAGAGGTCAGAGCTCCCATGCTGACCCCTGACCACTGCTGGCTATGATAGAAAGGTGTCAGGACACACAAGACATGGCAGCTCGCTGTATATAAGGGATGTAGTCACAGAGGGGTCAGAGCGCCCATGCTGACCCCTGACCACTGCTGGCTATGATAGATAGGTGTCAGGACACACAGGACATGGCAGCTCGCTGTGTATGGGAGGTGTAGTCACAGAGAGGTCAGAGCTCCCATGCTGACCCCTGACCACTGCTGGCTATGATAGAAAGGTGTCAGGACACACAGGACATGGCAGCTCGCTGTATATAAGGGATGTAGTCACAGAGGGGTCAGAGCGCCCATGCTGACCCCTGACCACTGCTGGCTATGATAGATAGGTGTCAGGACACACAGGACATGGCAGCTCGCTGTGTATGGGGGTGTAGTCACAGAGGGGTCAGAGCGCCCATGCTGACCCCTGACCACTGCTGGCTATGATAAAAAAGGTGTCAGGACACACAGGACATGGCAGCTCGCTGTGTATGGGGGTGTAGTCACAGAGGGGTCAGAGCGCCCATGCTGACCCCTGACCACTGCTGGCTATAATAGAAAGGTGTCAGGACACACAGGACATGGCAGCTCGCTGTGTATGGGGGGTGTAGTCACAGAGGGGTCAGAGCGCCCATGCTGACCCCTGACCACTGCTGGCTATGATAGAAAGGTGTCAGGACACAGGGCATGGCAGCTCGCTGTGTATGGGGGTGTAGTCACAGAGGGGTCAGAGCACCCATGCTGACCCCTGACCACTGCTGGCTATGATAGAAAGGTGTCAGGACACACAGGACATGGCAGCTCTCTGTGTATGGGGGGTGTAGTCACAGAGGGGTCAGAGCGCCCATGCTGACCCCTGACCACTGCTGGCTATGATAGAAAGGTGTCAGGACACACTGGACATGGCACCTCGCTGTGTATGGGGGGTGTAGTCACAGAGGGGTCAGAGCTCCCATGCTGACCCCTGACCACTGCTGGCTATGATTGAAAGGTGTCAGGACACACAGGACATCGCAGCTCGCTGTGTATGGGGGGGTGTAGTCACAGAGGGGTCAGAGCATCCATGCTGACCCCTGACCACTGCTGGCTATGATAGAAAGGTGTCAGGACACACAGGACATGGCAGCTCGCTATGAATGGGGGGTGTAGTCACAGAGGGGTCAGAGCGCCCATGCTGACCCCTGACCACTGCTGGCTATGATAGAAAGGTGTCAGGACACACAGGACATGCAGCTCGCTGTGTATAGGGGTGTAGTCACAGAGAGGTCAGAGCGCCCATGCTGACCCCTGACCACTGCTGGCTATGATAGAAAGGTGTCAGGACACACAGGACATGGCAGCTTGCTGTGTATGGGGGTGTAGTCACAGAGGGGTCAGAGCACCCATGCTGACCCCTGACCACTGCAGGCTATGATAGAAAGGTGTCAGGACACACAGGACATGGCAGCTTGCTGTGTATAAGGGATGTAGTCACAGAGGGGTCAGAGCGCCCATGCTGACCCCTGACCACTACTGGCTATGATAGAAAGGTGTCAGGACACACAGGACATGGCAGCTCGCTGTGTATGGGGGTGTAGTCACAGAGGGGTCAGAGCGCCCATGCTGACTCCTGACCACCGCTGGCTATGATAGAAAGGTGTCAGGACACACAGGACATGGCAGCTCGCTGTGTATGGGGGGTGTAGTCACAGAGGGGTCAGAGCGCCCTTGCTGAGCCCTGACCACTGCTGGCTATGATAGAAAGGTGTCAGGACACAGGACATGGCAGCTCGCTGTGTATGGGGGTGTAGTCACAGAGGGGTCAGAGCTCCCATGCCGACCCCTGACCACTGCTGGCTATGATAGAAAGGTGTCAGGACACACAGGACATGGCAGCTCGCTGTGTATGGGGGGTGTAGTCACAGAGGGGTCAGAGCACCCATGCTGACCCCTGACCACTGCTGGCTATGATAGAAAGGTGTCAGGACACACAGGACATGGCAGCTCGCTGTGTATGGGGGGTGTAGTCACAGAGGGGTCAGAGCGCCCATGCTGACCCCTGACCACTGCTGGCTATGATAGAAAGGTGTCAGGACACACAGGACATGCAGCTCGCTGTGTATGGGGGTGTAGTCACAGAGAGGTCAGAGCGCCCATGCTGACCCCTGACCACTGCTGGCTATGATAGAAAGGTGTCAGGACACACAGGACATGGCAGCTCGCTGTGTATGGGGGTGTAGTCACAGAGGGGTCAGAGCACCCATGCTGACCCCTGACCACTGCTGGCTATGATAGAAAGGTGTCAGGACACACAGGACATGGCAGCTCGCTGTGTATGGGGGTGTAGTCACAGAGGGGTCAGAGCGCCCATGCTGACCCCTGACCACTGCTGGCTATGATAGAAAGGTGTCAGGACACACAGGACATGGCAGCTCGCTGTGTATGGGGGGTGTAGTCACAGAGGGGTCAGAGCGCCCATGCTGAGCCCTGACCACTGCTGGCTATGATAGAAAGGTGTCAGGACACAGGACATGGCAGCTCGCTGTGTATGGGGGTGTAGTCACAGAGGGGTCAGAGCTCCCATGCCGACCCCTGACCACTGCTGGCTATGATAGAAAGGTGTCAGGACACACAGGACATGGCAGCTCGCTGTGTATGGGGGGTTTAGTCACAGAGGGGTCAGAGCGCCCATGCTGACCCCTGACCACTGCTGGCTATGATAGAAAGGTGTCAGGACCCACAGGACATGGCAGCTCGCTGTGTATGGGGGTGTAGTCACAGAGGGGTCAGAGCGCCCATGCTGACCCCTGACCACTGCTGGCTATGATAGAAAGGTGTCAGGACACACAGGACATGGCAGCTCGCTGTGTATGGGGGTGTAGTCACAGAGGGGTCAGAGCGCCCATGCTGACCCCTGACCACTGCTGGCTATGATAGAAAGGTGTCAGGACACACAGGACATGGCAGCTCGCTGTGTATGGGGGTGTAGTCACAGAGGGGTCAGAGCGCCCATGCTGACCCCTGACCACTGCTGGCTATGATAGAAAGGTGTCAGGACACACAGGACATGGCAGCTCGCTGTGTATGGGGGGTGTAGTCACAGAGGGGTCAGAGCACCCATGCTGACCCCTGACCACTGCTGGCTATGATAGAAAGGTGTCAGGACACACAGGACATGGCAGCTCGCTGTGTATGGGGGGTGTAGTCACAGAGGGGTCAGAGCGCCCATGCTGACCCCTGACCACTGCTGCAGAAGATGGCACAACCCTCTTGCTGTAAACGGTAACTGGGAATTTAACTTCATACCATGGCTGAGATTGGTTGCTCTAACCCCATTCTTATTGCGCCCTTGGAGCTCATAGATAATAATAAATAATAATAATTCTTTATTTATATAGCGCACCCAGATTACGCAGCGCTGCACAAGCATGTCAAATTGGTCCCTGTCCCCAAGGGGCTCACAATCTAAACAACCTACCAGTATGTTTTGAAGTGTGGGAGGAAACCGGAGTACCCGGAGGAAACCCACGCAAACACGGAGAGAACATACAAACTCTTTGCAGATGTTGACCTGGGTGGGATTCGAACCCAGGACCCCAGTGCTGCAAGGCAGATGTGCTACTCACTCAGCCACCGTGCCGCCCCATAAATTGTTTTTGGCCATTGGACACTGGTCATGAGTCTCCCTTTTACAGTATTAATTGGATGTTTTAAACTACAATAAAGCAGGACATTGGTCGCAGTATTTCTTTTGGTTGCTTTGTGTCCCCTGGTCCTTGTGAAATTTCCCAATGTTTATTTTCTTCAGAAGACAAAACAGAGATTGTTCTGTAGAACCACAAGGAATTGGGTGGAGACCATTACTGGCCCCTCTCACCATTATACATGTGGCTCAGGGCGCGGTGTAGGTGACTTATAAAAGAGCAGAACCTCATCCCACATCACAGTAAGGAGTCACCATGATCCTGATCCTCGGGGTAATTCTGCTCGGAGCAGCAGCTGCTCAAGGTAACCTCCACCCATACATGGAGACACTATAACCACCACCCATACATGGAGACACTATAACCACCACCCATACATGGAGACACTATAACATCCACCATACATGGAGACACTATAACCACCACCATACATGGAGACACTATAACCACCACCCATACATGGAGACACTATAACCTCCACCATACATGGAGACACTATAACCACCACCCATACATGGAGACACTATAACCTCCACCATACATGGAGACACTATAACCTCCACCCATACATGGAGACACTATAACCTCCACCATACATGGAGACACTATAACCACCACCCATACATGGAGACACTATAACCTCCACCATACATGGAGACACTATAACCTCCACCATACATGGAGACACTATAACCACCACCATACATGGAGACACTATAACCACCACCCATACATGGAGACACTATAACCTCCACCCATACATGGAGACACTATAACCACCACCCATACATGGAGACACTATAACCACCACCATACATGGAGACACTATAACCTCCACCCATACATGGAGACACTATAACCACCACCCATACATGGAGACACTATAACCTCCACCCATACATGGAGACACTATAACCTCCACCCATACATGGAGACACTATAACCTCCACCATACATGGAGACACTATAACCACCACCCATACATGGAGACACTATAACCTCCACCCATACATGGAGACACTATAACCTCCACCATACATGGAGACACTATAACCTCCACCCATACATGGAGACACTATAACCTCCACCATACATGGAGACACTATAACCACCACCCATACATGGAGACACTATAACCTCCACCATACATGGAGACACTATAACCTCCACCATACATGGAGACACTATAACCACCACCTATACATGGAGACACTATAACCTCCACCATACATGGAGACACTATAACCACCACCATACATGGAGACACTATAACCTCCACCCATACATGGAGACACTATAACCTCCACCATACATGGAGACACTATAACCACCACCCATACATGGAGACACTATAACCTCCACCCATACATGGAGACACTATAACCTCCACCATACATGGAGACACTATAACCTCCACCCATACATGGAGACACTATAACCACCACCATACATGGAGACACTATAACCACCACCCATACATGGAGATACTATAACCTCCACCCATACATGGAGACACTATAACCTCCACCATACATGGAGACACTATAACCTCCACCCATACATGGAGACACTATAACCACCACCCATACATGGAGACACTATAACCTCCACCCATACATGGAGACACTATAACCTCCACCATACATGGAGACACTATAACCTTCACCCATACATGGAGACACTATAACCTCCACCATACATGGAGACACTATAACCTCCACCATACATGGAGACACTATAACCTCCACCATACATGGAGACACTATAACCTCCCCCCATACATGGAGACACTATAACCTCCACCATACATGGAGACACTATAACCTCCACCCATACATGGAGACACTATAACCTCCACCCATACATGGAGACACTATAACCTCCCACCATACATGGAGACACTATAACCTCCACCATACATGGAGACACTATAACCTCCACCATACATGGAGACACTATAACCTCCACCATACATGGAGACACTATAACCTCCACCCATACATGGAGACACTATAACCTCCCCCCATACATGGAGACACTATAACCACCACCATACATGGAGACACTATAACCTCCACCATACATGGAGACACTATAACCTCCACCATACATGGAGACACTATAACCTCCACCCATACATGGAGACACTATAACCTCCACCATACATGGAGACACTATAACCTCCACCCATACATGGAGACACTATAACCTCCACCATACATGGAGACACTATAACCTCCACCATACATGGAGACACTATAACCTCCACCATACATGGAGACACTATAACCTCCACCATACATGGAGACACTATAACCTCCACCCATACATGGAGACACTATAACCTCCACCATACATGGAGACACTATAACCTCCACCATACATGGAGACACTATAACCTCCACCCATACATGGAGACACTATAACCTCCACCATACATGGAGACACTATAACCTCCACCCATACATGGAGATACTATAACCACCACCATACATGGAGACACTATAACCTCCACCCATACATGGAGACACTATAACCTCCACCCATACATGGAGACACTATAACCACCACCATACATGGAGACACTATAACCTCCACCATACATGGAGACACTATAACCACCACCATACATGGAGACACTATAACCTCCACCATACATGGAGACACTATAACCACCACCATACATGGAGACACTATAACCTCAACCCATACATGGAGACACTATAACCTCCACCATACATGGAGACACTATAACCTCCACCATACATGGAGACACTATAACCTCCACCATACATGGAGACACTATAACCACCACCATACATGGAGACACTATAACCTCAACCCATACATGGAGACACTATAACCTCCACCATACATGGAGACACTATAACCTCCACCCATACATGGAGACACTATAACCTCCACCCATACATGGAGACACTATAACCTCCACCATACATGGAGACACTATACCCTGCACCCATACATGGAGACACTATAACCTCCACCATACATGGAGACACTATAACCTCCACCATACATGGAGACACTATAACCTCCACCATACATGGAGACACTATAACCACCACCATACATGGAGACACTATAACCACCACCATACATGGAGACACTATAACCTCCACCATACATGGAGACACTATAACCTCCACCATACATGGATACACTATAACCACCACCATACATGGAGACACTATAACCTCCACCATACATGGAGACACTATAACCTCCACCATACATGGAGACACTATAACCACCACCATACATGGAGACACTATAACCTCCACCATACATGGAGACACTATAACCTCCACCCATACATGGAGACACTATAACCACCACCATACATGGAGACACTATAACCTCCACCATACATGGAGACACTATAACCTCCACCATACATGGAGACACTATAACCTCCCCCCATACATGGAGACACTATAACCTCCACCCATACATGGAGACACTATAACCTCCACCCATACATGGAGACACTATAACCTCCACCCATACATGGAGACACTATAACCTCCACCATACATGGAGACACTATAACCACCACCATACATGGAGACACTATAACCTCCACCATACATGGAGACACTATAACCACCACCATACATGGAGACACTATAACCTCCACCATACATGGAGACACTATAACCACCACCATACATGGAGACACTATAACCTCCACCATACATGGAGACACTATAACCTCCACCCATACATGGAGACACTATAACCACCACCATACATGGAGACACTATACCCTCCCCCATACATGGAGACACTATAACCACCACCCATACATGGAGACTCTATAACCTCCACCATACATGGAGACACTATAACCACCACCATACATGGAGACACTATAACCACCACCATACATGGAGACACTATAACCACCACCCATACATGGAGACACTATAACCTCCACCATACATGGAGACACTATAACCACCACCATACATGGAGACACTATAACCACCACCCATACATGGAGAGACTATAACCTCCCCCCATACATGGAGACACTATAACCACCACCATACATGGAGACACTATAACCACCACCCATACATGGAGACACTATAACCACCACCCATACATGGAGACACTATAACCACCACCATACATGGAGACACTATAACCTCCACCCATACATGGAGACACTATAACCTCCACCATACATGGAGACACTATAACCTCCCCCCATACATGGAGACACTATAACCTCCACCATACATGGAGACACTATAACCTCCACCATACATGGAGACACTATAACCACCACCATACATGGAGACACTATAACCTCCACCATACATGGAGACACTATAACCTCCACCATACATGGAGACACTATAACCTCCACCATACATGGAGAGACTATAACCACCACCATACATGGAGACACTATAACCACCACCCATACATGGAGACACTATAACCACCACCCATACATGGAGACACTATAACCACCACCCATACATGGAGACACTATAACCACCACCCATACATGGAGACACTATAACCACCACCCATACATGGAGACACTATAACCTCCACCATACATGGAGACACTATAACCTCCACCCATACATGGAGACACTATAACCACCACCCATACATGGAGACACTATAACCTCCACCCATACATGGAGACACTATAACCACCACCATACATGGAGACACTATAACCTCCACCCATACATGGAGACACTATAACCTCCACCCATACATGGAGACACTATAACCACCACCCATACATGGAGACACTATAACCTCCACCATACATGGAGACACTATAACCTCCACCATACATGGAGACACTATAACCACCACCCATACATGGAGACACTATAACCTCCACCATACATGGAGACACTATAACCTCCACCCATACATGGAGACACTATAACCACCACCCATACATGGAGACACTATAACCACCACCATACATGGAGACACTATAACCTCCACCCATACATGGAGACACTATAACCTCCACCCATACATGGAGACACTATAACCTCCACCATACATGGAGACACTATAACCTCCACCATACATGGAGACACTATAACCTCCACCATACATGGAGACACTATAACCACCACCATACATGGAGACACTATAACCACCACCATACATGGAGACACTATAACCACCACCATACATGGAGACACTATAACCTCCACCCATACATGGAGACACTATAACCTCCACCATACATGGAGACACTATAACCTCCACCACTACATGGAGACACTATAACCTCCACCCATACATGGAGACACTATAACCTCCCCCCATACATGGAGACACTATAACCTCCACCATACATGGAGACACTATAACCTCCACCCATACATGGAGACACTATAACCACCACCATACATGGAGACACTATAACCTCCACCCATACATGGAGACACTATAACCTCCACCATACATGGAGACACTATAACCTCCACCCATACATGGAGACACTATAACCTCCACCCATACATGGAGACACTATAACCTCCACCATACATGGAGACACTATAACCTCCACCATACATGGAGAAACTATAACCACCACCATACATGGAGACACAATAACCTCCACCATACATGGAGACACTATAACCTCCACCATACATGGAGACACTATAACCTCCACCATACATGGAGACACTATAACCTCCACCATACATGGAGACACTATAACCTCCACCATACATGGAGACACTATAACCACCACCCATACATGGAGACACTATAACCACCACCATACATGGAGACACTATAACCACCACCATACATGGAGACACTATAACCACCACCCATACATGGAGACACTATAACCTCCACCCATACATGGAGACACTATAACCACCACCATACATGGAGACACTATAACCACCACCATACATGGAGACACTATAACCACCACCCATACATGGAGACACTATAACCTCCACCCATACATGGAGACACTATAACCTCCACCCATACATGGAGACACTATAACCTCCCCCCATACATGGAGACACTATAACCTCCACCATACATGGAGACACTATAACCTCCACCATACATGGAGACACTATAACCTCCACCATACATGGAGACACTATAACCTCCACCATACATGGAGACACTATAACCTCCACCATACATGGAGACACTATAACCTCCACCATACATGGAGACACTATAACCTCCACCATACATGGAGACACTATAACCTCCACCCATACATGAAGACACTATAACCACCACCCATACATGGAGACACTATAACCACCACCATACATGGAGACACTATAACCACCACCATACATGGAGACACTATAACCACCACCATACATGGAGACACTATAACCTCCACCATACATGGAGACACTATAACCTCCACCATACATGGAGACACTATAACCTCCACCCATACATGGAGACACTATAACCTCCACCATACATGGAGACACTATAACCTCCCCCATACATGGAGACACTATAACCACCCCCCATACATGGAGACACTATAACCTCCACCATACATGGAGACACTATAACCACCACCATACATGGAGACACTATAACCACCACCATACATGGAGACACTATAACCACCACCCATACATGGAGACACTATAACCTCCACCATACATGGAGACACTATAACCACCACCATACATGGAGACACTATAACCACCACCCATACATGGAGAGACTATAACCTCCACCCATACATGGAGACACTATAACCACCACCATACATGGAGAGACTATAACCTCCACCCATACATGGAGACACTATAACCACCACCATACATGGAGACACTATAACCACCACCATACATGGAGACACTATAACCTCCACCCATACATGGAGACACTATAACCTCCACCATACATGGAGACACTATAACCTCCACCACTACATGGAGACACTATAACCTCCACCCATACATGGAGACACTATAACCTCCCCCCATACATGGAGACACTATAACCTCCACCATACATGGAGACACTATAACCTCCACCCATACATGGAGACACTATAACCACCACCATACATGGAGACACTATAACCTTAACCCATACATGGAGACACTATAACCTCCACCATACATGGAGACACTATAACCTCCACCCATACATGGAGACACTATAACCTCCACCCATACATGGAGACACTATAACCTCCACCATACATGGAGACACTATAACCTCCACCATACATGGAGAAACTATAACCACCACCATACATGGAGACACAATAACCTCCACCATACATGGAGACACTATAACCTCCACCCATACATGGAGACACTATAACCACCACCCATACATGGAGACACTATAACCACCACCATACATGGAGACACTATAACCACCACCATACATGGAGACACTATAACCACCACCCATACATGGAGACACTATAACCTCCACCCATACATGGAGACACTATAACCACCACCATACATGGAGACACTATAACCACCACCATACATGGAGACACTATAACCACCACCCATACATGGAGACACTATAACCACCACCCATACATGGAGACACTATAACCTCCACCCATACATGGAGACACTATAACCTCCACCCATACATGGAGACACTATAACCTCCCCCCATACATGGAGACACTATAACCTCCACCATACATGGAGACACTATAACCTCCACCCATACATGGAGACACTATAACCTCCACCATACATGGAGACACTATAACCTCCACCATACATGGAGACACTATAACCACCACCATACATGGAGACACTATAACCACCACCTTACATGGAGACACTATAACCTCCACCCATACATGGAGACACTATAACCTCCACCCATACATGGAGACACTATAACCTCCACCATACATGGAGACACTATAACCTCCACCATACATGGAGACACTATAACCTCCACCATACATGGAGACACTATAACCACCACTATACATGGAGACACTATAACCTCCACCATACATGGAGACACTATAACCTCCTTCATACATGGAGACACTATAACCTCCACCATACATGGAGACACTATAACCTCCACCCATACATGGAGACAATATAACCTCCACCCATACATGGAGACACTATAACCTCCACCATACATGGAGACACTATAACCTCCACCATACATGGAGACACTATAACCACCACCATACATGGAGACACTATAACCTCCACCATACATGGAGACACTATAACCTCCACCCATACATGAAGACACTATAACCACCACCCATACATGGAGACACTATAACCACCACCATACATGGAGACACTATAACCACCACCATACATGGAGACACTATAACCACCACCATACATGGAGACACTATAACCTCCACCATACATGGAGACACTATAACCTCCACCATACATGGAGACACTATAACCTCCACCCATACATGGAGACACTATAACCTCCACCATACATGGAGACACTATAACCTCCCCCATACATGGAGACACTATAACCACCACCCATACATGGAGACACTATAACCTCCACCATACATGGAGACACTATAACCTCCACCATACATGGAGACACTATAACCACCACCATACATGGAGACACTATAACCTCCACCATACATGGAGACACTATAACCTCCACCATACATGGAGACACTATAACCTCCACCCATACATGGAGACACTATAACCACCACTATACATGGAGACACTATAACCACCACTATACATGGAGACACTATAACCTCCACCCATACATGGAGACACTATAACCTCCACCATACATGGAGACACTATAACCACCACCATACATGGAGACACTATAACCACCACCCATACATGGAGACACTATAACCTCCACCATACATGGAGACACTATAACCACCACCATACATGGAGACACTATAACCTCCCACCATACATGGAGACACTATAACCTCCACCATACATGGAGACACTATAACCTCCACCATACATGGAGACACTATAACCTCCACCATACATGGAGACACTATAACCTCCACTATACATGGAGACACTATAACCTCCACCATACATGGAGACACTATAACCACCACCATACATGGAGACACTATAACCTCCACCCATACATGGAGACACTATAACCTCCACCATACATGGAGACACTATAACCTCCACCATACATGGAGACACTATAACCTCCACCCATACATGGAGACACTATAACCTCCACCCATACATGGAGACACTATAACCACCACCCATACATGGAGACACTATAACCTCCACCATACATGGAGACACTATAACCTCCACCATACATGGAGACATTATAACCTCCACCCATACATGGAGACACTATAACCACCACCCATACATGGAGACACTATAACCTCCCCCCATACATGGAGACACTATAACCACCACCCATACATGGAGACACTATAACCTCCACCATACATGGAGACACTATAACCACCACCATACATGGAGACACTATAACCTCCACCCATACATGGAGACACTATAACCACCACCCATACATGGAGACACTATAACCACCACCCATACATGGAGACACTATAACCTCCACCATACATGGAGACACTATAACCTCCACCATACATGGAGACACTATAACCTCCACCATACATGGAGACACTATAACCTCCACCCATACATGGAGACACTATAACCACCACCATACATGGAGACACTATAACCACCACCCATACATGGAGACACTATAACCTCCACCCATACATGGAGACACTATAACCTCCACCCATACATGGAGACACTATAACCTCCACCCATACATGGAGACACTATAACCACCACCCATACATGGAGACACTATAACCTCCACCATACATGGAGACACTATAACCACCACCCATACATGGAGACACTATAACCTCCACCATACATGGAGACACTATAACCACCACCCATACATGGAGACACTATAACCACCACCATACATGGAGACACTATAACCACCACCCATACATGGAGACACTATAACCACCACCCATACATGGAGACACTATAACCTCCACCATACATGGAGACACTATAACCTCCACCCATACATGGAGACACTATAACCACCACCATACATGGAGACACTATAACCTCCACCATACATGGAGACACTATAACCTCCACCATACATGGAGACACTATAACCTATGGTGGTGGACACTATAACCTCCCCCCATACATGGAGACACTATAACCTCCCCCCATACATGGAGACAATATAACCACCACCATACATGGAGACACTATAACCTCCCCCCATACATGGAGACACTATAACCTCCACCATACATGGAGACACTATAACCTCCACCATACATGGAGACACTATAACCACCACCCATACATGGAGACAATATAACCACCACCATACATGGAGACACTATAACCACCACCATACATGGAGACACTATAACCACCACCATACATGGAGACACTATAACCTCCACCATACATGGAGACACTATAACCTCCACCATACATGGAGACACTATAACCTCCACCATACATGGAGACACTATAACCTCCACCATACATGGAGACACTATAACCTCCACCATACATGGAGACACTATAACCTCCACCATACATGGAGACACTATAACCTCCACCATACATGGAGACACTATAACCACCACCATACATGGAGACACTATAACCTCCACCATACATGGAGACACTATAACCTCCACCATACATGGAGACACTATAACCTCCACCATACATGGAGACACTATAACCTCCACCATACATGGAGACACTATAACCTATGGTGGTGGACACTATAACCTCCCCCCATACATGGAGACACTATAACCTCCCCCCATACATGGAGACAATATAACCACCACCATACATGGAGACACTATAACCTCCCCCCATACATGGAGACACTATAACCTCCACCATACATGGAGACACTATAACCTCCACCATACATGGAGACACTATAACCACCACCCATACATGGAGACACTATAACCTCCCCCCATACATGGAGACACTATAACCTCCACCATACATGGAGACACTATAACCTCCACCATACATGGAGACACTATAACCTCCCCCCATACATGGAGACACTATAACCACCACCATACATGGAGACACTATAACCACCACCATACATGGAGACACTATAACCACCACCATACATGGAGACACTATAACCTCCACCATACATGGAGACACTATAACCTCCACCATACATGGAGACACTATAACCTCCACCATACATGGAGACACTATAACCACCACCATACATGGAGACACTATAACCTCCACCCATACATGGAGACACTATAACCTCCACCCATACATGGAGACAGTATAACCACCACCATACATGGAGACACTATAACCTCCACCATACATGGAGACACTATAACCTCCCCCCATACATGGAGACACTATAACCTCCACCATACATGGAGACACTATAACCTCCACCATACATGGAGACACTATAACCTCCACCATACATGGAGACACTATAACCTCCACCATACATGGAGACACTATAACCACCACCCATACATGGAGACACTATAACCACCACCATACATGGAGACACTATAACCACCACCATACATGGAGACACTATAACCACCACCCATACATGGAGACACTATAACCTCCACCATACATGGAGACACTATAACCTCCACCATACATGGAGACACTATAACCTCCACCATACATGGAGACACTATAACCTCCACCATACATGGAGACACTATAACCTCCACCATACATGGAGACACTATAACCTCCACCATACATGGAGACACTATAACCTCCACCATACATGGAGACACTATAACCTCCACCTATACATGGAGACACTATAACCACCACCATACATGGAGACACTATAACCTCCACCCATACATGGAGACACTATAACCTCCACCCATACATGGAGACACTATAACCACCACCATACATGGAGACACTATAACCTCCACCATACATGGAGACACTATAACCTCCACCATACATGGAGACACTATAACCACCACCATACATGGAGACACTATAACCACCACCATACATGGAGACACTATAACCACCACCCATACATGGAGACACTATAACCTCCACCATACATGGAGACACTATAACCTCCCCCCATACATGGAGACACTATAACCTCCACCATACATGGAGACACTATAACCTCCACCATACATGGAGACACTATAACCTCCACCATACATGGAGACACTATAACCTCCACCATACATGGAGACACTATAACCTCCCCCCATACATGGAGACACTATAACCACCACCATACATGGAGACACTATAACCTCCACCATACATGGAGACACTATAACCTCCCCCCATACATGGAGACACTATAACCACCACCATACATGGAGACACTATAACCTCCACCATACATGGAGACACTATAACCTCCCCCCATACATGGAGACACTATAACCACCACCATACATGGAGACACTATAACCTCCACCATACATGGAGACACTATAACCTCCACCCATACATGGAGACACTATAACCTCCACCATACATGGAGACACTATAACCTCCACCATACATGGAGACACTATAACCACCACCATACATGGAGACACTATAACCACCACCATACATGGAGACACTATAACCACCACCCATACATGGAGACACTATAACCTCCACCATACATGGAGACACTATAACCTCCACCCATACATGGAGATACTATAACCTCCACCATACATGGAGACACTATAACCTCCACCATACATGGAGACACTATAACCTCCACCATACATGGAGACACTATAACCACCACCATACATGGAGACACTATAACCTCCACCATACATGGAGACACTATAACCTCCACCATACATGGAGACACTATAACCTCCACCATACATGGAGACACTATAACCTCCACCATACATGGAGACACTATAACCTCCACCCATACATGGAGACACTATAACCACCACCCATACATGGAGACACTATAACCTCCACCATACATGGAGACACTATAACCTCCACCATACATGGAGACACTATAACCTCCACCATACATGGAGACACTATAACCTCCCCCCATACATGGAGACACTATAACCACCACCATACATGGAGACACTATAACCTCCACCCATACATGGAGACACTATAACCTCCACCCATACATGGAGACACTATAACCTCCACCCATACATGGAGACACTATAACCACCACCATACATGGAGACACTATAACCACCACCATACATGGAGACACTATAACCACCACCCATACATGGAGACACTATAACCACCACCATACATGGATACACTATAACCTCCACCATACATGGAGACACTATAACCTCCACCATACATGGAGACACTATAACCTCCACCCATACATGGAGACACTATAACCTCCACCATACATGGAGACACTATAACCACCACCATACATGGAGACACTATAACCTCCACCCATACATGGAGACACTATAACCACCACCATACATGGAGACACTATAACCACCACCCATACATGGAGACACTATAACCTCCACCATACATGGAGACACTATAACCTCCACCATACATGGAGACAATATAACCTCCCCCCATACATGGAGACACTATAACCACCACTATACATGGAGACACTATAACCACCACCCATACATGGAGACACTATAACCACCACCATACATGGAGACACTATAACCTCCACCATACATGGAGACACTATAACCTCCCCCCATACATGGAGACACTATAACCACCACTATACATGGAGACACTATAACCTCCACCATACATGAAGACACTTTAACCTCCACCCATACATGGAGACACTATAACCTCCACCCATACATGGAGACACTATAACCTCCACCATACATGGAGACACTTTAACCTCCACCCATACATGGAGACACTATAACCTCCACCATACATGGAGACACTATAACCACCACCCATACATGGAGACACTATAACCACCACCCATACATGGAGACACTATAACCTCCACCATACATGGAGACACTATAACCTCCACCATACATGGAGACACTATAACCACCACCCATACATGGAGACACTATAACCTCCACCATACATGGAGACACTATAACCACCACCCATACATGGAGACACTATAACCTCCACCCATACATGGAGACACTATAACCTCCACCCATACATGGAGACACTATAACCTCCCCCCATACATGGAGACACTATAACCACCACCCATACATGGAGACACTATAACCACCACCATACATGGAGACACTATAACCTCCACCATACATGGAGACACTATAACCACCACCCATACATGGAGACACTATAACCACCACCATACATGGAGACACTATAACCTCCACCATACATGGAGACACTATAACCACCACCCATACATGGAGACACTATAACCTCCACCATACATGGAGACACTATAACCACCACCATGCATGGAGACACTATAACCTCCACCATACATGGAGACACTATAACCACCACCATACATGGAGACACTATAACCTCCACCATACATGGAGACACTATAACCACCACCCATACATGGAGACACTATAACCTCCACCATACATGGAGACACTATAACCTCCACCATACATGGAGACACTATAACCTCCACCATACATGGAGACACTATAACCACCACCATACATGGAGACACTATAACCTCCACCATACATGGAGACACTATAACCTCCACCATACATGGAGACACTATAACCTCCACCCATACATGGAGACACTATAACCTCCACCATACATGGAGACACTTTAACCTCCACCCATACATGGAGACACTATAACCACCACCCATACATGGAGACACTATAACCACCACCCATACATGGAGACACTATAACCTCCACCCATACATGGAGACACTATAACCTCCACCATACATGGAGACACTATAACCTCCACCATACATGGAGACACTATAACCTCCACCATACATGGAGACACTTTAACCTCCACCCATACATGGAGACACTATAACCTCCACCATACATGGAGACACTATAACCTCCACCATACATGGAGACACTATAACCACCACCCATACATGGAGACACTATAACCTCCACCCATACATGGAGACACTATAACCTCCACCATACATGGAGACACTTTAACCTCCACCCATACATGGAGACACTTTAACCTCCACCCATACATGGAGACACTATAACCACCCCCCATACATGGAGACACTATAACCTCCACCATACATGGAGACACTATAACCTCCACCATACATGGAGACACTATAACCACCACCATACATGGAGACACTATACACTCCACCCATACATGGAGACACTATAACCACCACCATACATGGAGACACTATAACCACCACCATACATGGAGACACTATAACCACCACCCATACATGGAGACACTATAACCACAACCCATACATGGAGACACTATAACCTCCACCATACATGGAGACACTATAACCACCACCCATACATGGAGACACTATAACCACCACCATACATGGAGACACTATAACCTCCACCCATACATGGAGACACTATAACCACAACCCATACATGGAGACACTATAACCACCACCATACATGGAGACACTATAACCTCCACCATACATGGAGAAACTATAACCTCCACAATACATGGAGACACTATAACCACCACCATACATGGAGACACTATAACCTCCACCATACATGGAGACACTATAACCTCCACCATACATGGAGACACTATAACCTCCACCATACATGGAGACACTATAACCTCCACCCATACATGGAGACACTATAACCACCACCCATACATGGAGACACTATAACCTCCACCATACATGGAGACACTATAACCTCCACCATACATGGAGACACTATAACCTCCACCCATACATGGAGACACTATAACCACCACCATATATGGAGACACTATAACCACCACCATACATGGAGACACTATAACCTCCACCATACATGGAGACACTATAACCTCCACCCATACATGGAGACACTATAACCACCACCATATATGGAGACACTATAACCACCACCATACATGGAGACACTATAACCACCACCATACATGGAGACACTATAACCTCCACCATACATGGAGACACTATAACCTCCACCCATACATGGAGACACTATAACCTCCACCCATACATGGAGACACTATAACCTCCACCCATACATGGAGACACTATAACCACCACCATACATGGAGACACTATAACCTCCACCATACATGGAGACACTATAACCACCACCCATACATGGAGACACTATAACCTCCACCATACATGGAGACACTATAACCTCCACCATACATGGAGACACTATAACCTCCACCCATACATGGAGACACTATAACCTCCACCATACATGGAGACACTATAACCTCCACCCATACATGGAGACACTATAACCACCACCATACATGGAGACACTATAACCACCACCCATACATGGAGACACTATAACCTCCACCATACATGGAGACACTATAACTACCACCATACATGGAGACACTATAACCACCACCATACATGGAGACACTATAACCTCCCCCCATACATGGAGACACTATAACCACCACCCATACATGGAGACACTATAACCACCACCATACATGGAGACACTATAACCTCCACCCATACATGGAGACACTATAACCACCACCCATACATGGAGACACTATAACCTCCACCATACATGGAGACACTATAACCTCCACCATACATGGAGACACTATAACCTCCACCATACATGGAGACACTATAACCTCCACCATACATGGAGACACTATAACCACCACCCATACATGGAGACACTATAACCTCCACCATACATGGAGACACTATAACCTCCACCATACATGGAGACAATATAACCTCCCCCCATACATGGAGACACTATAACCACCACTATACATGGAGACACTATAACCACCACCCATACATGGAGACACTATAACCACCACCATACATGGAGACACTATAACCTCCACCATACATGGAGACACTATAACCTCCCCCCATACATGGAGACACTATAACCACCACTATACATGGAGACACTATAACCTCCACCATACATGAAGACACTTTAACCTCCACCCATACATGGAGACACTATAACCTCCACCCATACATGGAGACACTATAACCTCCACCATACATGGAGACACTTTAACCTCCACCCATACATGGAGACACTATAACCTCCACCATACATGGAGACACTATAACCACCACCCATACATGGAGACACTATAACCTCCACCCATACATGGAGACACTATAACCTCCACCATACATGGAGGCACTATAACCTCCACCATACATGGAGACACTATAACCACCACCATACATGGAGACACTATAACCTCCACCATACATGGAGGCACTATAACCTCCACCATACATGGAGACACTATAACCACCACCATACATGGAGACACTATAACCACCACCATACATGGAGACACTATAACCTCCACCATACATGGAGACACTATAACCACCACCATACATGGAGACACTATAACCACCACCATACATGGAGACACTATAACCTCCACCATACATGGAGACACTATAACCACCACCATACATGGAGACACTATAACCTCCACCATACATGGAGACACTATAACCACCACCATACATGGAGACACTATAACCTCCACCATACATGGAGACACTATAACCACCACCATACATGGAGACACTATAACCTCCACCATACATGGAGACACTATAACCTCCACCCATACATGGAGACTCTATACACTCCACCATACATGGAGCCTCTATACACTCCACCATACATGGAGACACTATAACCTCCACCCATTCATGGAGACACTATAACCTCCACCATACATGGAGACACTATAACCACCACCATACATGGAGACACTATAACCTTCACCATACATGGAGACACTATAACCACCACCATACATGGAGACACTATAACCACCACCATACATGGAGACACTATAACCTTCACCATACATGGAGACACTATAACCACCACCATACATGGAGACACTATAACCTCCACCCATACATGGAGACACTATAACCACCACCCATACATGGAGACACTATAACCACCACCCATACATGGAGACACTATAACCTCCACCATACATGGAGACACTATAACCACCACCATACATGGAGACACTATAACCTCCACCATACATGGAGACACTATAACCTCCACCATACATGGAGACACTATAACCTCCACCATACATGGAGACACTATAACCTCCACCATACATGGAGACACTATAACCACCACCATACATGGAGACACTATAACCTCCACCCATACATGGAGACACTATAACCACCACCATACATGGAGACACTATAACCACCACCATACATGGAGACACTATAACCTCCACCATACATGGAGACACTATAACCTCCACCATACATGGAGACACTATAACCTCCACCCATACATGGAGACACTATAACCTCCACCATACATGGAGACACTATAACCTCCACCATACATGGAGACACTATAACCTCCACCATACATGGAGACACTATAACCACCACCATACATGGAGACACTATAACCTCCACCCATACATGGAGACACTATAACCTCCACCATACATGGAGACACTATAACCACCACCCATACATGGAGACACTATAACCTCCACCATACATGGAGACACTATAACCTCCACCATACATGGAGACACTATAACCTCCACCATACATGGAGACACTATAACCTCCACCATACATGGAGACACTATAACCTCCACCCATACATGGAGACACTATAACCTCCACCATACATGGAGACACTATAACCACCACCCATACATGGAGACACTATAACCTCCACCATACATGGAGACACTATAACCACCACCCATACATGGAGACACTATAACCACCACCATACATGGAGACACTATAACCTCCACCATACATGGAGACACTATAACCTCCACCCATACATGGAGACACTATAACCTCCACCATACATGGAGACACTACTTGATCTTTTTGCTCTTTCTACATTTTTTGCTAAATTTTGTGTTTATTTTTCCTGATTTTTGTTTTCTATCTCTAGAATTCCAGTGCACAGTGATTCCCGGGAAGCTGAAGCAGATTTCTGCCGGCTTAGGGATGGTCTATGGGGTAAATGAAAATAACGACGTCTTCTACAGATCGAACAATAAGTGGCTGCAGGTTCCCGGGAAGCTCGTCCTGGTGGCGGCCGGTCCAGCCGGAGTCTGGGGAATTAACCCACAGAACAACATCTACCGGTTACAAGGTAGCAATTGGGTGCAGGTAAAAGGTAAGCGAACGCATCACCATCTAAGGTTAGAGGGCTCCTGCCCAGTTGTATCTAGGAGACGTCTGCATGGACCTCCTTGGACAGTTTTTGGAGAGAATTGTGAGCACATTTCTACACTTTACAGACATGTATACAGCACATGCACATAACATGACGGCTCATACTGCATACACACATCAAATACATATCGAGGGGCATTTATCAGGACTTCTATGCCACAAAAGTGGTGTAGAATCCATAAAATAGGGAAGGGGGCGTGGCCGGTTGGGAAGTGGGCGGGCCCAGGGCGTTCCCCTGACGTTTCTGAAGCTGCGCATCCGGCCACTGGATACATCAAGGGACACAGTTAAACATTTAGGACTTATGTGATTATTTCTCACTTGCATTTCTGTCGGACTGTGCACCATTTTAAGGGATAAAACGACTTGCACAGGAATTTAAGAAGTTTGTGCACCGGGATTGTGTCGCACGCTATCAGTTTTTGGCAATAGAAGTAGTAAAGAGGGGTTAGAAGACAGATGTCTGATGCCAAGGATACAAACCCTTGTAAAATATGTCCCTGTATATGGTGATGGTAGAACATCCTCTCCTCTAGGTGTATAGGATGCCCCCTGTCTATGGTGATGGTAGAACCTCCTCTCCTCTAGGTGTAGAGGATGTCCCCTGTCTATGGTGATGGTAGAACCTCCTATCATCTAGGTGTAGAGGATGTCCCCTGTCTATGGTGATGGTAGAACCTCCTATCATCTAGGTGTAGAGGATGCCCCCTGTCTATGGTGATGGTAGAACCTCCTATCATCTAGGTGTAGAGGATGCCCCCTGTCTATGGTGATGGTAGAACCTCCTCTCCTCTAGGTGTAGAGGATGCCCCCTGTCTATGGTAATGGTAGAACCTCCTCTCCTCTAGGTGTAGAGGATGTCCCCTGTCTATGGTGATGGTAGAACCTCCTCTCCTCTAGGTGTAGAGGATGCCCAGTGTCTATGGTGATGGTAGAACCTCCTCTCCTCTAGGTGTAGAGGATGTCCCCTGTCTATGGTGATGGTAGAACCTCCTCTCCTCTAGGTGTAGAGGATGCCCCTGTCTATGGTGATGGTAGAACCACCTCTCCTCTAGGTGTAGAGGATGCCCAGTGTCTATGGTGATGGTAGAACCTCCTCTCCTCTAGGTGTAGAGGATGCCCCCCTGTCTATGGTGATGGCAGAACCTCTTCTCCTCTAGGTGTAGAAGATGCCCCCTGTCTATGGTGATGGTAGAACCTCCTCTTCTCTAGGTGTAGATGATGCCCCCTGTCTATGGTGATGGTAGAACCTCCTCTCCTCTAGGTGTAGAGGATGTTCCCTGTCTATGGTGATGGTAGAACCTCCTCTCCTCTAGGTGTAGAGGATGCCCCCTGTCTATGGTGATGGTAGAACCTCCTCTCCTCTAGGTGTAGAGGATTCCCCCTGTCTATGGTGATGGTAGAACCTCCTCTTCTCTAGGTGTAGATGATGCCCCCTGTCTATGGTAATGGTAGAACCTCCTCTCCTCTAGGTGTAGAGGATGTTCCCTGTCTATGGTGATGGTAGAACCTCCTCTCCTCTAGGTGTAGAGGATGCCCCCTGTCTATGGTGATGGTAGAACCTCCTCTCCTCTAGGTGTAGAGGATTCCCCCCTGTCTATGGTGATGGTAGAACCTCCTCTCCTCTAGGTGTAGAGGATGCCTCCTGTCTATGGTGATGCTAGAACCTCCTCTCCTCTAGGCGTAGAGGATGCCCCCTGTCTATGGTGATGGTAGAACCTCCTCTCCTCTAGGTGTAGAGGATCCCCCTGTCTATGGTGATGGTAGAACCTCCTCTCCTCCAGGTGTAGTGGACGCCCCCTGTCTATGGTGATGGTGGAACCTCCTCTCCTCTAGGTGTAGAGGATGTCCCCTGTCTATGGTGATGGTAGAACCTCCTCTCCTCTAGGTGTAGAGAATGCCCCCTGTCTATGGTGATGGTAGAACCTCCTCTCCTCTAGGTGTAGAGAATGCCCCCTGTCTATGGTGATGGTAGGACCTCCTCTCCTCTAGGTGTAGAGGATCTCCCTGTCTATGGTGATGGTAGAACCTCCTCTCCTCTAGGTGTAGAGGATGCCCCCTGTCTATGGTGATGGTAGAACCTCCTCTCCTCTAGGTGTAGAGGATGCCCCCTGACTATGGTGATGGTAGAACCTCTTCTCCTCTAGGTGTAGAGGATGTCCCCTGTCTATGGTGATGGTAGAACCACCTCTCCTCTAGGTGTAGAGCAGGGGTAGGGAACCTATGGCTCGGGAGCCATATGTGGCTCTTCTGATGGCTACATCTGGCTCTCAGACAAATCACTGATTAATAGCAATCGCCAGTGTGTACATGTAAGACAAACACAGCGATGATCACTGGATGCAGGCCGGGATGTTACCACTGCCTGCATCCTTAGTGTGACCCAGGCACCATCGCCGCACCGTTGCTTAGGTGACCGCGCCTGTGTCATAGAGTAGAGCAGCATCCACTCCACTGTATGACCCAGGCCCCATTGCCGAAGCAATGATGGCAGCGGCGCCTGGGACATAGAGATGAGCGTTGGAGTGATAAGAAGCCACTGAAAGGAGACAGGTAGGTGAGTATTCCCTTTTTATTTGTTGCGACTACCTATCTACTGGGGGCGGTTATGTGCTGCCACTACCTATCTACTGGGTCCTGGGGGCATGTGATGGGGCTACCTGTCTATTGGGGGATATTTGCTATGACTACCTATCTAACTTGGGCATGTGCTGTGGCTACCTATCTACTGGGAGACATGTGCTCTGGCTACCTATCTAATGGGGTCATGTGTTGTGGCTACCTATCTACTGGGAGGCATGTGCTGTGTCTACCTATACACTGGGGAGCATGTGCTGTGTCTACCTATACACTGGGGAGCATGTGCTGTGTCTACCTTTCTGCTGGGGGGTCATGTGCTGTGACTACCTTTCTACTAAGGGCATTTGCTGGGGCTAACTATCTACTGGGGTCAATGTGCTGTGGCTACCTATCTACTGGGGTCAATGTGCTGTGGCTACCTATCTACTGGGGTCAATGTGCTGTGGCTACCTATCTACTGGGGTCAATGTGCTGTGGCTACCTATCTACTGGGGTCAATGTGCTGTGGCTACCTATCTACTGGGGTCAATGTGCTGTGGCTACCTATCTACTGGGGTCAATGTGCTGTGGCTACCTATCTACTGGGGTCATGTGCTGTGGCTACCTATCTACTGGGATGCATGGGCTGTGGCTACCTATTTACTAGCAGGCATGCAATTCTGCTACCTATCTACTATGGGGCATGTGACATGATTATTAATATACTGGGGGGGCATGTGCTGTGGCTACCTATCTACTGGGAGGCATGTGCTGTGGCTACCTATTTACTAGCAGGCATGCAATGGTGCTACCTATCTACTATGAGGCATGTGCCGTGATTACTAATATACTGGGGGGGCATATGGTGTTGCTACCTATCTATTATGGGTCATGTGCTGGGGCTAGCTGTCTATTTGGGTGCATGTGCTGGGGCTACATATCTACTGGGAACATGTACTGAGGCTACCTATCTACTGGGGTGCATGTGCCGTGGCTACCTATTTACTGGGGGTTATGTGATGTGGCTAGCTATCTACTGGGGGCATGTACTGGGGCTAGCTATCTACTGGGGACATGTACTGGGGCTAGCTATCTACTGGGCGGCATGTGCTGGGCCTACCTAGTTACTGGACCCCATGTGATGTGGCTACCTATCTAGTGAGGGGCAGGTGCTTTGGCTGCCCATTTACTGGAGGCCATGTTCTGCTGTTACCTATCTACTGGGGGGCATGTGCTGTGGCTACCTATCTAATGGTGGGCCATGTACTTGGGCTACCTATCTACTAGAGGGGGAAGTGCTGTGGCTACCTATCTACTGGGGGACATGTGCCGTGGCTACCTATCTACTGGGGAGAATTTGCATATTGTATGGCTCTCACAGAATTACAGTTTAAAATATGTGGTGTTCACGGCTCTCTCAGCCAAAAAGGTTCCTGACCCCTGGTGTAGAGGATGCCCCCTGTCTATGGTGATGGTAGAACCTCCTCTCCTCTAGGTGTAGAGGATGCCCCCTGTCTATGGTGATGGTAGAACCTCCTCTCCTCTAGGTGTAGAGGATGCCCCCTGTCTATGGTGATGGTAGAACGACCTCTCCTCTAGGTGTAGAGGATGCCCCCTGTCTATGGTGATGGTAGAACCTCCTCTCCTCTAGTTGTAGAGGATGCCCCCTGTCTTTGGTGATGGTAGAACCTCCTCTCCTCTAGGTGTATAGGATGCCCCCTGTCTATGGTGATGGTAGAACCTCCTCTCCTCTAGGTGTAGAGGATGACCCCCGTCTATGGTGATGGTAGAACCTCCTCTCCTTTAGGTGTAGAGGATGTCCCCTGTCTATGGTGATGGTAGAACCTCCTCTCCTCTAGGTGTAGAGGATGTCCCCTGTCTATGGTGATGGTAGAACCTCCTCTCCTTTAGGTGTAGAGGATGCCCCTGTCTATGGTGATGGTAGAACCTCCTTTCCTTTAGGTGTAGAGGATGCCTCCTGTCTATGGTGATGGTAGAACCTCCTCTCCCCTAGGTGTAGAGGATGCTTCCTGTCTATGGTGATGGTAGAACCTCCTCTCCTCTAGGTTTAGAGGATGCCCCCTGTCTATGGTGATGGTAGAACCTCCTCTCCTCTAGGTGTAGAGGATGCCCCTGTCTATGGTGATGGTAGAACCTCCTCTCCTCTAGGTGTAGAGGATGCCCCCTGTCTATGGTGATGGTAGAACCTCCTCTCCTCTAGGTGTAGAGGATGCCCCCTGTCTATGGTGATGGTAGAACGACCTCTCCTCTAGGTGTAGAGGATGCCCCCTGTCTATGGTGATGGTAGAACCTCCTCTCCTCTAGTTGTAGAGGATGCCCCCTGTCTTTGGTGATGGTAGAACCTCCTCTCCTCTAGGTGTATAGGATGCCCCCTGTCTATGGTGATGGTAGAACCTCCTCTCCTCTAGGTGTAGAGGATGACCCCCGTCTATGGTGATGGTAGAACCTCCTCTCCTTTAGGTGTAGAGGATGTCCCCTGTCTATGGTGATGGTAGAACCTCCTCTCCTCTAGGTGTAGAGGATGTCCCCTGTCTATGGTGATGGTAGAACCTCCTCTCCTTTAGGTGTAGAGGATGCCCCTGTCTATGGTGATGGTAGAACCTCCTTTCCTTTAGGTGTAGAGGATGCCTCCTGTCTATGGTGATGGTAGAACCTCCTCTCCCCTAGGTGTAGAGGATGCCCCCTGTCTATGGTGATGGTAGAACCTCCTCTCCTCTAGGTTTAGAGGATGCCCCCTGTCTATGGTGATGGTAGAACCTCCTCTCCTCTAGGTGTAGAGGATGCCCCTGTCTATGGTGATGGTAGAACCTCCTCTCCTCTAGGTGTAGAGGATGTCCCCTGTCTATGGTGATGGTAGATCCTCCTCTCCTCTAGGTGTAGAGGATGCCCCCTGTCTATGGTGATGGTAGAACCTCCTCTCCTCTAGGTGTAGAGGATGTCCCTTGTCTATGGTGATGGTAGAACCTCCTCTCCTCTAGGTGTAGAGGATGCCCCCTGTCTATGGTGATGGTAGTACCCCCTCTCCTCTAGGTGAAGAGGATGCCCCCTGTCTATGGTGATGGTAGAACCTCCTCTCCTCTAGGTGTAGAGGATGCCCCCTGTCTATGGTGATGGTAGAACATCCTCTTCTCTATGAGTAGAGGATGCCCCCGTCTATGGTGATGGTAGAACCTCCTCTCCTCTAGGTGTAGAGGATGCCCCCTGTCTATGGTGATGGTAGAGCCTCCTCTCCTCTAGGTGTACAGGATGCCCCCTGTCTATGTTGATGGTAGAGCCTCCTCTCCTCTAGGTGTAGAGGATGCCCCCTGTCTATGGTGATGGTAGAACCTCCTCTCCTCTAGGTGTAGAGGACATCCCCTATCTATGGTGATGGTAGAACCTCCTCTCCTCTAGGTGTAGCGGATGTCCCCTGTCTATGGTGATGGTAGAACCTCCTCTCCTCTAGGTGTAGAGGACATCCCCTATCTATGGTGATGGTAGAACCTCCTCTCCTCTAGGTGTAGAGGACGCCCCCTGTCTATGGTGATGGTAGAACCTCCTCTCCTCTAGGTGTATAGGACATCCCCTATCTATGGTGATGGTAGAACCTCCTCTCCTCTAGGTGTATAGGACATCCCCTAACTATGGTGATGGTAGAACCTCCTCTCCTCTAGGTGTAGAGGATGCCCCCTGTCTATGGTGATGGTAGAACCTCCTCTCCTCTAGGTGTAGAGGATGCCCCCTGTCTATGGTGATGGTAGAACCTCCACTCCTCTAGGTGTAGAGGATGACCCTGTCTATGGTGATGGTAGAACCTCCTCTCCTCTAGGTGTAGAGGATGTCCCCTGTCTATGGTGATGGTAGAACCTCCTCTCCTCTATGTGTAGGGGATGCCCCCTGTCTATGGTGATGGTAGAGCCTCCTCTCCTCTAGGTGTAGAGGATGCCCCCTGTCTATGGTGATGGTAGAAGCTCCTCTCCTCTAGGTGTAGCGGATGTCCCCTGTCTATGGTGATGGTAGAACCTCCTCTCCTCTAGGTGTAGAGGACATCCCCTATCTATGGTGATGGTAGAACCTCCTCTCCTCTAGGTGTAGAGGACGCCCCCTGTCTATGGTGATGGTAGAACCTCCTCTCCTCTAGGTGTATAGGACATCCCCTGTCTATGGTGATGGTAGAAGCTCCTCTCCTTTAGGTGTAGAGGATGCCCCTGTCTATGGTGATGGTAGAACCGCCTCTCCTCTAGGTGTAGAGGATGCCTCCTGTCTATGGTGATGGTAGAACCTCCTCTCCCCTAGGTGTAGAGGATGCCCCCTGTCTATGGTGATGGTAGAACCTCCTCTCCTCTAGGTTTAGAGGATGCCCCCTGTCTATGGTGATGGTAGAACCTCCTCTCCTCTAGGTGTAGAGGATGCCCCTGTCTATGGTGATGGTAGAACCTCCTCTCCTCTAGGTGTAGAGGATGTCCCCTGTCTATGGTGATGGTAGATCCTCCTCTCCTCTAGGTGTAGAGGATGCCCCCTGTCTATGGTGATGGTAGAACCTCCTCTCCTCTAGGTGTAGAGGATGTCCCTTGTCTATGGTGATGGTAGAACCTCCTCTCCTCTAGGTGTAGAGGATGCCCCCTGTCTATGGTGATGGTAGTACCCCCTCTCCTCTAGGTGAAGAGGATGCCCCCTGTCTATGGTGATGGTAGAACCTCCTCTCCTCTAGGTGTAGAGGATGCCCCCTGTCTATGGTGATGGTAGAACATCCTCTTCTCTATGAGTAGAGGATGCCCCCGTCTATGGTGATGGTAGAACCTCCTCTCCTCTAGGTGTAGAGGATGCCCCCTGTCTATGGTGATGGTAGAGCCTCCTCTCCTCTAGGTGTAGAGGATGTCCCCTGTCTATGGTGATGGTAGAACCTCCTCTCCTCTAGGTGTACAGGATGCCCCCTGTCTATGTTGATGGTAGAGCCTCCTCTCCTCTAGGTGTAGAGGATGCCCCCTGTCTATGGTGATGGTAGAACCTCCTCTCCTCTAGGTGTAGAGGACATCCCCTATCTATGGTGATGGTAGAACCTCCTCTCCTCTAGGTGTAGCGGATGTCCCCTGTCTATGGTGATGGTAGAACCTCCTCTCCTCTAGGTGTAGAGGACATCCCCTATCTATGGTGATGGTAGAACCTCCTCTCCTCTAGGTGTAGAGGACGCCCCCTGTCTATGGTGATGGTAGAACCTCCTCTCCTCTAGGTGTATAGGACATCCCCTATCTATGGTGATGGTAGAACCTCCTCTCCTCTAGGTGTATAGGACATCCCCTATCTATGGTGATGGTAGAACCTCCTCTCCTCTAGGTGTAGAGGATGCCCCCTGTCTATGGTGATGGTAGAACCTCCTCTCCTCTAGGTGTAGAGGATGCCCCCTGTCTATGGTGATGGTAGAACCTCCACTCCTCTAGGTGTAGAGGATGACCCTGTCTATGGTGATGGTAGAACCTCCTCTCCTCTAGGTGTAGAGGATGTCCCCTGTCTATGGTGATGGTAGAACCTCCTCTCCTCTATGTGTAGGGGATGCCCCCTGTCTATGGTGATGGTAGAGCCTCCTCTCCTCTAGGTGTAGAGGATGCCCCCTGTCTATGGTGATGGTAGAAGCTCCTCTCCTCTAGGTGTAGCGGATGTCCCCTGTCTATGGTGATGGTAGAACCTCCTCTCCTCTAGGTGTAGAGGACATCCCCTATCTATGGTGATGGTAGAACCTCCTCTCCTCTAGGTGTAGAGGACGCCCCCTGTCTATGGTGATGGTAGAACCTCCTCTCCTCTAGGTGTATAGGACATCCCCTATCTATGGTGATGGTAGAACCTCCTCTCCTCTAGGTGTATAGGACATCCCCTATCTATGGTGATGGTAGAACCTCCTCTCCTCTAGGTGTAGAGGATGCCCCCTGTCTATGGTGATGGTAGAACCTCCTCTCCTCTAGGTGTAGAGGATGCCCCCTGTCTATGGTGATGGTAGAACCTCCACTCCTCTAGGTGTAGAGGATGACCCTGTCTATGGTGATGGTAGAACCTCCTCTCCTCTAGGTGTAGAGGATGTCCCCTGTCTATGGTGATGGTAGAACCTCCTCTCCTCTATGTGTAGGGGATGCCCCCTGTCTATGGTGATGGTAGAACCTCCTCTCCTCTAGGTGTATAGGATGCCCCCTGTCTATGGTGATGGTAGAAGCTCCTCTCCTCTAGGTGTAGAGGATGTCCCCTGTCTATGGTGATGGTAGAAGCTCCTCTCCCCTAGGTGTAGAGGATGCCCCTGTCTATGGTGATGGTAGAACCTCCTCTACTCTAGGTGTAGAGGATGCCCCCTGTCTATGGTGATGGTAGAACCTCCTCTCCTCTAGGTGTAGAGGATGCCCCCTGTCTATGGTGATGGTAGAACCTCCTCTCCTCTAGGTGTAGAGGATGCCCCCTGTCTATGGTGATGGTAGAACCTCCTCTCCTATAGATGTAGAGGATGCCCCCTGTCTATGGTGATGGTAGAACCTCCTCTCCTCTAGGTGTAGAGGATGTCCCTGTCTATGGTGATGGTAGAACCTCCTCTCCTCTAGGTGTAGAGGATGCCCCTGTCTATGGTGATGGTAGAACCTCCTCTCCTCTAGGTGTAGAGGATGTCCCCTGTCTATGGTGATGGTAGAACCTCCTCTCCTCTAGGTGTAGAGGATGCCCCCTGTCTATGGTGATGGTAGAACCTCCTCTCCTATAGATGTAGAGGATGCCCCCTGTCTATGGTGATGGTAGAACCTCCTCTCCTCTAGGTGTAGAGGATGTCCCTGTCTATGGTGATGGTAGAACCTCCTCTCCTCTAGGTGTAGAGGATGCCCCTGTCTATGGTGATGGTAGAACCTCCTCTCCTCTAGGTGTAGAGGATGTCCCCTGTCTATGGTGATGGTAGAACCTCCTCTCCTCTAGGTGTAGAGGATGCCCCCTGTCTATGGTGATGGTAGAACCTCCTCTCCTCTAGGTGTAGAGGATGCCCCTGTCTATGGTGATGGTAGAACCTCCTCTCCTCTAGGTGTAGAGGATGTCCCCTGTCTATGGTAATGGTAGAACCTCCTCTCCTCTAGGTGTAGAGGATGCCCCCTGTCTATGGTGATGGTAGAACCTCCTCTCCTCTAGGTGTAGAGGATGCCCCCTGTCTATGGTGATGGTAGAACCTCCTCTCCTCTAGGTGTAGAGGATGCTCCCTGTCTATGGTGATGGTGGAACCACCTCTCCTCTAGGTGTAGAGGATGCCCCCTGTCTATGGTGATGGTAGAACCTCCTCTCCTCTAGGTGTAGAGGATGCCCCCTGTCTATGGTGATGGTAGAACCTCCTCTCCTCTAGGTGTAGAGGATGCCCCCTGTCTATGGTGATGGTAGAACCTCCTCTCCTCTAGGTGTAGAGGATGCCCCTGTCTATGGTGATGGTAGAACCTCCTCTCCTCTAGGTGTAGAGGATGTCCCCTGTCTATGGTGATGGTAGAACCTCCTCTCCTCACCATGCCTCTCTAAAATCTTATTTTATTAATCCATTCACAGCTGATACCAATTAATCCATTATCCCCCCCTCATCTCCAGAGGTGTCAGCAACTCACTCAATTTCCAGTGAGTCAATATTACCCACCAAACCAACATCAAACCCCCATATAAGCCTAAATTTCCTCCACCTACAATGACAGTTTTTAAACCAAATATACAATTTTTAGGGTCAAATGGAATTGAGATATTGAAGATATTCTGCAATCTCATTAAAATATCCATCCAGTAGCGGTATGTGGACAACGCTACAGCATGTGCAGCAGATCTGCTCCTATCAAAACTCATCTTGGGCATCTCTCAATCCCTCCTTCCCCAAAGTGGAGTTTTACTGCAATACCCTCTATTCCCTATCCAAATTTTAACATTTCGCAGACCCACTGAAATTCCCTATTGAATCGTGAATCAAATCCGAATCTGAACCGATAATTTTGAACAGTTGTGCCGAAACAAAATATTTTTCTTAAAGTTTGGAAGGGCCGGACCCCCTTCATCTAGTGGTGGACATAGTGCCCCCACTTTAATACGTGGTTTCTTCCCCGTCCACAAAAATTCCCTTATTATTATATCAATATTCCTAAAAAAATTTAATGGAAGCAAAACCGGACAATTCTGCAACACAAACAAGACGTGAGGGAGCGTTACCATTTTATCATCACATCCATCGGCAGGTTCATCTTTGCCCACACCCTGAGATTTAACCTTTTCTTATAGATGAAAGGATTTATATTTAAGTCCACGTACTCTCTCGGGTCTCCACTTATTACTCTGCCTAGAGATATGGAGGTAACTGACCCAAAATATATCCAGTACCATCAACTACAGCCACCATCATACAGGACAATTAGACCAGTTAATTTTTAGGCCTAAAAATATGATCATGTTCTTAAATCAGACGAAAGACCATCTCAACCATATATTGGTGCTCATTTACTAAGGGTCTGCGGACCGCACTATCGTCGGAATATGTAACAATTTCCGATGTGCGCCGCATTTAGAAGGGCTTTTTGTCGCATGTAATCGGATTTTGGTGCATCGGCTCCTGCTTTCACGTGACACAAATCGGACAACGCGCAGTATTTAACATTCAGCAAGATCAGCACTTACATGTACCAGGAAGAAGAAGGTGAACTCCAGGGACCTGAGCGGGGAAGCGACACATGCAGGATATCGGGCGCAGGATCTTAGTGACTCCCCGCACAGCGCATTATACACGGACAATGCACTTACATGCACCAGGAAGAAGGAGGTGAACTCCGGGGACCTGAGCGGGGAAGCGACACATGCAGGATATCGGGCACAGGATCTTAGTGACTCCCCGCACAGCGCATTATACACGGACAATGCACTTACATGCACCAGGAAGAAGAAGGTGAACTCCGGGGACCTGAGCGGGGAAGTGACACATGCAGGATATCGGGCGCAGGATCTTAGTGACTCCCCGCACAGCGCATTATACACGGACAATGCACTTACATGCACCAGGAAGAAGAAGGTGAACTCCAGGGACCTGAGCGGGGAAGCGACACATGCAGGATATCGGGCGCAGGATCTTAGTGACTCCCCGCACAGCGCATTATACACGGACAATGCACTTACATGCACCAGGAAGAAGGAGGTGAACTCCGGGGACCTGAGCGGGGAAGCGACACATGCAGGATATCGGGCACAGGATCTTAGTGACTCCCCGCACAGCGCATTATACACGGACAATGCACTTACATGCACCAGGAAGAAGAAGGTGAACTCCGGGGACCTGAGCGGGGAAGTGACACATGCAGGATATCGGGCGCAGGATCTTAGTGACTCCCCGCACAGCGCATTATACACGGACAATGCACTTACATGCACCAGGAAGAAGGAAGTGAACTCCAGGGACCTGAGCGGGGAAGTGACACATGCAGGATATCAGCTGCAGGATCCTAGTGACTCCCCGCACAGTGCATTATACACGGACAATGCACTTACATGCACCAGGAAGAAGAAGGTGAACTCCTAGGACCTGAGCGGGGAAGCGACAGGATATCGGGCGCAGGATCTTAGTGACTCCCCGCACAGTGTATTATACACGGACAATGCTCTTACATGCACCAGGAAGAAGAAGGTGAACTCCTAGGACCTGAGCAGGGAAGCGACAGGATATCGGACGCAGGATCTTAGTGACTCCCCGCACAGCGCATTATACACAGACAATGCACTTACATGCACCAGAAAGAAGAAGGTGAACTCCGTGGACCTGAGCGGGGAAGCGACACATGCAGGATATCAGGCACAGGATCTTAGTGACTCCCCGCACAGCGCATTATACATGGACAATGCACTTACATGCACCAGGAAGAAGAAGGTGAACTCCTGGGACCTGAGCGGGGAAGTGACACATGCAGGATATCGGGTGCAGGATCTTAGTGACTCCCCGCACAGCACATTATACATGGACAATGCACTTACATGCACCAGGAAGAAGAAGGTGAACTCCGGGGACCTGAGCGGGGAAGCGACACATGCAGGATATCGGGCGCAGGATCTTAGTGACTCCCCGCACAGCGCATTATACACGGACAATGCACTTACATGCACCAGGAAGAGGAAGATGAACTCCGGGGACCTGAGCGGGGAAGTGACACATGCAGGATATGGGGCGCAGGATCTTAGTGACTCCCCGCATAGCGCATTATACACGGACAATGCACTTACATGTACCAGGAAGAGGAAGATGAACTCCGGGGACCTGAGCGGGGAAGTGACACATGCAGGATATCGGGAGCACGATCTTAGTGACTCCCCGCACAGCGCAGTATACACGGACAATGCACTTACATGCACCAGGGAGAAGAAGGTGAACTCCGGGGACCTGAGTGGGGAAGTGACACATGCAGGATATCGGGCACAGGATCTTAGTGACTCCCCGCACAGCGCATTATACACGGACAATGCACTTACATGCACCGGGAAGAAGGTGAACTCCGGGGACCTGAGCGGGGAAGCGACACATGCAGGATATCAGGCGCAGGCTCTTAGTGACTCCCCGCACAGCGCATTATACACGGACAATGCACTTACATGCACCAGGAAGAAGAAGGTGAACTCCGGGGACCTGAGCGGGGAAGCGACACATGCAGGATATCGGGCGCAGGATCTTAGTGACTCCCCGCATAGCGCATTATACACGGACAATGCACTTACATGCACCAGGAAGAAGAAGGTGAACTCCAGGGACCTGAGCGGGGAAGCGACACATGCAGGATATCGGGCGCAGGATCTTAGTGACTCCCCACACAGTGCATTATACACGGACAATGCACTTACATGTACCAGGAAGAGGAAGATGAACTCCGGGGACCTGAGCGGGGAAGTGACACATGCAGGATATCGGGAGCACGATCTTAGTGACTCCCCGCACAGCGCATTATACACGGACAATGCACTTACATGCACCAGGAAGAAGAAGGTGAACTCCGGGGACCTGAGCGGGGAAGTGACACATGCAGGATATCGGGTGCAGGATCTTAGTGACTCCCCGCACAGCGCATTATACACGAACAATGCACTTACATGCACCGGGAAGAAGGTGAACTCCGGGGACCTGAGCGGGGAAGCGACACATGCAGGATATCGGGCACAGGATCTTAGTGACTCCCCGCACAGCGCATTATACACAGACAATGCACTTACATGCACCAGGAAGAAGAAGGTGAACTCCGGGGACCTGAGCGGGGAAGCGACACATGCAGGATATCGGGCGCAGGATCTTAGTGACTCCCCGCACAGCGCATTATACACGGACAATGCACTTACATGCACCAGGAAGAAGAAGGTGAACTCCAGGGACCTTAGCGGGGAAGTGACACATGCAGGATATCGGGCACAGGATCTTAGTGACTCCCCGCACAGCGCATTATACACGGACAATGCACTTACATGTACCAGGAAGAAGAAGGTTAACTCCTGGGACCTGAGCAGGGAAGCGGCACATGCAGAAAATTGGACGCACGATCTTAGTGAATCGCGGCAGCTCCGAATCCTCGTCGGACAACGCACCTCGGGGATCGCGACGGGACAGATAAGTAAATGTGCCCCAATGTGTCAAATCAAGAGAGAGAAGCCAATCATCCGCATATTACATTACTTTATCAACTCTGGGCCCCCGGAGCCGACCACATGATCCGAGAGCCCAAGCCAATGGTTCCAGGACCAGAGCACATAATAAAGGGGAGATGGGGTGTCCCCCCATTAACGCTTACTCTAGCAGGACATCAGCTAGAGTAACTTGAAATTTTGAGTTTCTGCATCCCCGGAACTAGAAATTTTGCCTCATTTCCCAAGAACTTGATCTGAAATATCTGGATCTGCAATTCAGAATGAAATGTGGGACATAGGCAAGGTCCGATTGGGGTACCTGCGGCCCACCAAGAACTACATAGAAATATTCAGAGACTAACTGTAGCTCCCAGCGCTGCCCGGGATTGGAAATAACTGCTCTTAGCTATAAGAAAATAGAATGGGTTAACAAAAGATATTGCATATGTATCTATCTCTCTGACTGTCTCTCTTTCTTTGACTCTCTATGGGGCAGATTTATCAAGCTGTCTGAAAGTCACAATATTTCTATTTCCCCACAGCAACCAATCACAGTTCGGCTTTCATTTTACCAGTGCTCATAAATATTTTGATGGGGAGCTGTGATTGGTTGCCATAGGAAACTAGAAATATTCTGACTTTCAGACAGCTTGATAAATCTGTGGCTATGAGTCTCTCTGGTTCTGACTGTCTCTGTCTCTGACCATCTCTTTTAGTGACTGTGGTGTCTGTAGTGTGTGTAGTGTCTGTAGTGTGTGTAGTGTCTGTAGTGTGTGTAGTGTCTGTAGTGTGTGTAGTGTGTGTAGTGTCTGTAGTGTGTGTAGTGTGTGTAGTGTGTGTAGTGTGTGTAGTGTGTGTAGTGTGTGTAGTGTGTGTAGTGTCTGTAGTGTGTGTAGTGTGTGTAGTGTCTGTAGTGTCTGTAGTGTCTGTAGTGTCTGTAGTGTCTGTAGTGTGTGTAGTGTCTGTAGTGTGTGTAGTGTCTGTAGTGTGTGTAGTGTCTGTAGTGTGTGTAGTGTCTGTAGTGTGTGTAGTGTGTGTAGTGTCTGTGGTGTCTGTGGTGTCCGTGGTGTCCGTAGTGTGTGTAGTGTGTGTAGTGTCTGTAGTGTCTGTAGTGTGTGTAGTGTGTGTAGTGTGTGTGGTGTCTGTAGTGTGTGTAGTGTGTGTAGTGTGTGTAGTGTGTGTAGTGTGTGTAGTGTGTGCAGTGTCTGCAGTGTCTGTAGTGTCTGTAGTGTCTGCAGTGTCTGTAGTGTGTGCAGTGTCTGCAGTGTGTGTAGTGTCTGTAGTGTCTGCAGTGTGTGTAGTGTGTGTAGTATCTGTATAGTCTGTAGTGTCTGTAGTGTCTGTAGTGTGTGTTGTGTCTGTAGTGTCTGCAGTGTCTGTAGTGTGTGTAGTGTCTGTAGTGTGTGTAGTGTCTGCAGTGTCTGTAGTGTCTGCAGTGTCTGCAGTCAGTAGTGTCTGCAGTCAGTAGTGTCTGCAGTCAGTAGTGTCTGCAGTGTCTGTAGTGTCTGTAGTATCTGTAATGTCTGTAGTGTCTTTAGTGTCTGCAGTGTGTGTAGTGTCTGTAGTGTCTGCAGTCTGTAGGTTGTGTAGTGTCTGTAGTGTCTGCAGTGTCTGTAGTGTGTGTAGTGTCTGTAGTGTGTGTAGTGTCTGCAGTATCTGTAGTGTCTGCAGTGTCAGCAGTCAGTAGTGTGTGCAGTGTCTGTAGTGTCTGTAGTATCTGTAATGTCTGTAGTGTCTGCAGTGTCTGCAGTGTGTGTAGTGTCTGTAGTGTCTGCAGTGTGTAGTGTGTGCAGTGTCCGCAGTATGTGTAGTGTCTGTAGTGTCTGCAGTCTGTAGTGTGTGTAGTGTCTGTAGTGTCTGCAGTCTGTAGTGTCTGTAGTGTCTGTATTGTGTGTAGTGTCTGTAGTGTGTGTAGTGTGTGTAGTGTGTCTAGTGTCTGCAGTCTGTAGTGTGTGCAGTGTGTGTAGTGTGTGTAGTATCTGTGGTGTGTGTAGTGTCTGTAGTGTGTATAGTGTCTGTAGTGTGTCTAGTGTCTGTAGTGTCTACAGTGTCCACAGTGTGTGTAGTGTCTGTAGTGTCTGTGGTGTCTGTAGTGTCTGTAGTGTCTGTAGTGTCTGTAGTGTCTGCAGTGTCTGCAGTGTGTGTAGTGTCTGTAGTGTCTGTAGTGTCTGCAGTGTGTAGTGTGTGCAGTGTCCGCAGTATGTGTAGTGTCTGTAGTGTCTGCAGTCTGTAGTGTCTGTAGTGTCTGTATTGTGTGTAGTGTCTGTAGTGTGTGTAGTGTGTGTAGTGTGTCTAGTGTCTGCAGTCTGTAGTGTGTGCAGTGTGTGTAGTGTGTGTAGTGTCTGTGGTGTGTATAGTGTCTGTGGTGTGTATAGTGTCTGTAGTGTGTATAGTGTCTGTAGTGTGTATAGTGTCTGTAGTGTGTATAGTGTCTGTAGTGTGTATAGTGTCTGTAGTGTGTATAGTGTCTGTAGTGTGTATAGTGTCTGTAGTGTGTATAGTGTCTGTAGTGTGTATAGTGTCTGTAGTGTCTACAGTGTCCACAGTGTGTGTAGTGTCTGTAGTGTCTGTAGTGTCTGTAGTGTCTGTAGTGTCTGTAGTGTCTGTAGTGTCTGTAGTGTCTGTAGTGTCTGCAGTGTCTGCAGTGTGTGTAGTGTGTGTAGAGTGTGTAGTGTCTGTAGTGCGTGTAGTGTCTGTAGTGTCTGTAGTATGTGTAATCTCTGTAGTGTCTGTAGTGTCTGTAGTGTGTGTAGTGTCTGCAGTCTGTAGTGTGTGTAGTGTGTGTAGTGTCTGCAGTGTCCGCAGTGTCTGTAGTGTGTGTAGTGTCTGCAGTGTCTGTAGTGTGTGTAGTGTCTGTAGTGTCTGCAGTGTCTGTAGTGTGTATAGTGTCTGTGGTGTCTGCAGTGTCTGTAGTGTCTGTAGTGTCTGCAGTCTGTAGTGTGTGTAGTGTCTGCAGTCTGTAGTGTGTGTAGTGTGTGTAGTGTGTGTAGTGTCTGCAGTGTCCGCAGTGTCTGTAGTGTGTGTAGTGTCTGCAGTGTCTGTAGTGTGTGTAGTGTCTGTAGTGTCTGCAGTGTCTGTAGTGTGTATAGTGTCTGTGGTGTCTGCAGTGTCTGTAGTGTCTGTAGTGTCTGCAGTCTGTAGTGTGTGTAGTGTCTGCAGTCTGTAGTGTGTGTAGTGTGTGTAGTGTGTGTAGTGTTTGCAGTGTCCGCAGTGTCTGTAGTGTCTGTAGTGTGTGTAGTGTGTGTAGTGTGTGTAGTGTCTGTAGTGTCTGCAGTGTCTGTAGTGTCTGCAGTGTCTGTGGTGTCTGCAGTGTCTGTAGTGTCTGTATGGTCTGTTGTGTGTGTAGTGTGTGTAGATCTTCTGTGTCTTTGACCGTCTCTGAGTGACAGTCTCTGACTGTCTCTTTAAGTGGCTGTGACTGATCGTCTCAGTGAACATCTCTTTTAGTGTCTGTGGTGTCTGCAGTGTCTGTAGTGTGTGTAGTACGTACACACACACATACACACACACATGCATACATACACATACACACTTACATATACACATGCATACATACACATACACACACACATGCATACATACACACATACATACACACAGATACATAAACATACATACACACATAAATAAATACAAAAAATCCAAGGCAAGGAAGCAGCACTACGTGAAAAAAACAGTGGGGCAGAGTTACTTTCCCGCTGATTCGGGTTCTGCCGGGATTCACTAAGGTTATGCGCCCGATGTGCACTAGGTGTCGCTGCTGCGGTGAAGTCCGACGTAATTTTTTTTAAAAATTCCGTGCTTTTTCCGAATCTGTCGGGCTTTCCGACGACCACGCCCCCAATTTCTGTTGCGTGAAAGCCGGCGCCGATGCGCCACAATCCGATCACCTGCACCAAAATCCCAGGCCAATTCGGTGCAAATTGGAAAAAGTCGGGAAACCCGGCGGAAAGAACGCGATTTGGACCCTTAGTAAATGAGCCCCAGTGTTTTTTTTTTTTATGCTTGAAAATGGCTGCATTGAGACTGCTGAAACATTGCATCTGCCACTGGTGACATATAAGACACTGGTTTTGTCACGGAGTGCTGCTTCCTTGGATATTTTGCTGTCAGAGGGATCTTGAGTCGGACCGCTTGAAGCCTGCATCCACCACTGATCTTAATCCGTTTTTTGCATTATGCCACTCTACCTTCCTTCTTTGCATTGCATAAATAAATACACACATACATACACACACACATACATACACACACATATACATACACACATATACATACATACACACACATATACATACATACACACATACATAAATACATACATACACACACATGCACACATACACAAATACATACATACATACACACACATACATACACAAATACATACATACACACACACACATACATACACACACATATACATACATACACACATACACAAATACATACATACATACACACATACATACATACACACACATATACATACATACACACATACATAAATACATACACACACAAATACATACATACACACACATATACATACATACATACACACACATACATACATACATACACATACACTCAGCTTTTTATTATTATATTATATGTACATTATTAGATACATATGTACCGTACATGTTAAAGCGCATCCTGGGAATTTCATGGACCTTACAGGCTTCCATAGATAGGACATGTACAGATACAAAGAACACCGGAAATAATGTACATAGCACATGTTATAGCATCACATACACATACATACATACACTCACATACATATACATGTACACATACATATACATACATAAATATACATATACACATACATACACACATACATACATATACATATAAACATACATATACACATACATACACACATACATACATACATTAAAACATATATACACACACATACATGCACACATACATACATATACACACACCAACATACATACATATACATATACATACATATACACATACATACATATACATACACACATACATACATATACACACATACACACACACACATACATACATACACACACATACACACGCACACATACACACACACATACACACACATGCACACATACATACACACACATATACATACTGTGGGGTATTGCTCAGGTATAAGCTAGGTAGCGGTCGCAGACAGAGGGAAAGAGACAGTTCTCAGTTCAGTTCAGTGTTTATTCACACCACAAAACAAATGGAACAAAAATCCAGCATTGTCTTCATGCTTGTTTAAAACATAAACATACAGACCAGGCTTGGCCTTCTCACCCAGTAGCAGGGTCTTCACAAATAGTCCAAATTATTGGTGTATGTTCACACCTTGCAGAAACTGCTGCATAGCACTTAGTCCATTTAAAGTCCAAAACAGCCAACCTGTCCTCCATAGACAGGACACGTGTTTGCTCTTGGAACAAGCTTCTCCCTCTGAGACTAGGGCTCACTCCACTCTCTTGTGCACACTTCCAGCTCAGCTTTGTTAGCTGGAACACCCTGAAAACCCGGTTTGGACCGGTGCTTGAAGTTTGGTCCGGTGCTTGATTTCAGCTTGCTGCATTACTCTGAGCAACACAAGCTGAGAGGATAATACCTCCCATCCAGCAACAAACCCCTGACTGTGTCACATACCCCCTCCCTTTGTTCAACCTTGAGGGGATGAACACTCGCCAGACAGTGCACCCGGGACAGGGCATCTGCATTCCCCTGTAGTCGGCCTGCTCTGTGTTCCACTGTGAATTTGAAGTTCTGTAGAGACAAGAACCATCTGGTGACCCGAGCATTCCTCTCCTTGGCCTGGCTCATCCACTTGAGAGGTGAATGGTCAGTCACCAGTCGGAACTTCCTCCCCAACAGATAATAGCGGAGAGACTCGAGTGCCCACTTGATGGCTAGGCACTCCCTCTCCACTATACTGTACCTGGTTTCGGCTGGGGTGAGCTTGCGACTCAGGAACCCAACAGGATGCTCTTCCCCATTAATTTCCTGAGATAGTACAGCACCGAGGCCCACTTCAGAGGCATCGGTCTGTACTACAAACTCCCTCTTGAAGTCGGGTGTCACCAGGACTGGTGACCCGCACAAGGCCGACTTCAAAGCGGAAAAAGCCTTCTCCGCTTGGTCATTCCAGCGAACCATCACTGTCTTACGTCCCTTCAGGAGCCCTGTCAATGGAGCCGCTACAGTAGCAAAATGGGGAATAAATCTCATATAATACCCCACCATCCCCAGGAATGACTTTATTTGCCTGGTGGTGACAGGTCGTGGCCAACTCCGTATTGCCTCTACCTTATTCATCTGGGGTTTGATGACTCCACGCCCAATGATATAGCCTAAGTACCGTGCCTCCTCTAGCCCTATGGCACATTTCTTTGGGTTAGCAGTTAGCCCGGCCCTACGGAGGGAGTCTACTACAGCCTGCACTTTTGCCAGATGACTCTCCCAGTCAGCACTGAAAATGACAATATCATCGAGGTACGCTGACGCGTAACGCCGATGTGGACGAAGCACAATGTCCATTAAACGCTGGAACGTGGCCGGGGCGCCATGCAGGCCAAAGGGTAACACTTTATACTGAAATAGTCCCTCAGGTGTGATAAAGGCAGTTTTCTCCTTGGCAGCCTCCGTCAAGGGCACTTGCCAGTACCCTTTAGTGAGGTCCAAGGTAGAAAAATACCTGGCCTGTCCTAAGCGCTCAATTAGCTCGTCCACCCGGGGCATGGGATAAGCATCAAATTTGGACACTTCGTTCAGTTTACGAAAATCGTTACAGAAACGTAGCGTCCCATCTGGTTTGGGTATCAAAACTATTGGGCTTGCCCACTCACTTCTTGACTTCAATTACGTCCAGCCGCAGCATCAACTGTACTTCCTCCGTGATGGCTTGTCGCCGAGCTTCGGGCACCCGGTACGGCTTTAGCCGGACTTTTGCCTGGGGCTCCGTGACAATGTCATGTTGGATTACGGAAGTACGTCCAGGGAGGTCAGAGAACACGTCCGTGTTCCGACTAATGAACTCCTTGGCCTCTTGAGCCTGTTTAGGGGAAAGGGTGTCAGCAATGCGCACTGTGGCAGCCGCTTCCCCGGGAACAGTTGGAGGTACTGGTTTCCCTTCCCCTAAACATACCGGCTGCGGGGTGCTCCCAACGCAGGTCTCCCTATCTCTCCAAGGCTTTAGCAAATTGACATGGTAGACCTGCTCTGGCTTCCGCCGCCCTGGCTGATGTACCTTGTAATTTACATTGCTTACTTTTTCCAGAATTTCGTAAGGGCCTTGCCACCTTGCGAGGAACTTACTGTCTACCGTTGGAACTAAAACCAAGACTCTGTCTCCTGGGTTAAAGCTCCGTACCTTAGCTACTCTATTGTAGACCTGACTCTGGGCTCGCTGAGCCGCCTCCATATGTTCCCTGACAAGGGGCAACACTGTCTCCATCCGCTCCTGCATCTTAGTGACATATTCAATGACACTCTTATGCGGAGTGGGCTGTTGCTCCCATGCTTCTTTGGCCACGTCCAGCAAACCTCGGGGATGTCTGCCATATAGTAATTCAAAGGGCGAGAACCCAGTAGAGGCCTGGGGCACCTCTCGCACTGCGAACATAAGATAGGGCAGAAGCAGATCCCAGTCCCTTCCATCCTTGGACACTGCTCTTTTCAGCATATTTTTCAAAGTTTGATTAAATCTCTCCACCAGGCCGTCTGTTTGGGGGTGGTAAACTGAAGTCCTTAACTGTTTAATCCCCAGCAACTTGCAGAGTTCCTTCATGACCTTCGACATGAAGGGAGTCCCCTGGTCTGTCAGAATCTCCTTAGGTATCCCAACCCTTGAAAACATCTCCATTAACTCCTTAGCTATAAGTTTGGCAGAGGTATGACGCAGTGGCACTGCTTCTGGATACCGGGTTGCGTAGTCAAGGACAACTAAAATATGTTGGTGACCCCTAGCAGATTTAGGTACTGGACCCACAAGGTCCATGGCAATTCTCTCAAAAGGTACCTCGATAATTGGGAGGGGTACTAGGGGACTGCGGAAGTGCTGCTGGGGGCTAGTTATTTGACAGGTCGGACAGGACTTACAAAACTCTTCCACCTCTTTGAACACACTGGGCCAGTAAAATCGCTGCAGTATACGGTCCTGGGTTTTCTGCGGCCCAAGGTGTCCACCTAAAACATGTTGGTGAGCAAGATCCAGTACCATCCTACGATATGCCTGAGGCACTATTAATTGTTCAACATTCTCACCCCGTAGTTGGGTGACCCGATACAGTAAATTATGGTGAACCACAAAACGAGGAAAAACTGCCTCAGCTCCTGGTTGTTGTGGCTCACCTTCAACCATTAACACATTCCCCCAGGCTCGGGACAGAGTCTGGTCCCGGAGTTGCGCCGTACCAAAATTGTCACCAGAGACGTTTAAGTCTGACAATTCAGGGCCTGGCGGCAAGTCCTCTACTTCCCCAACCATTACATTCATTGGTAGTGTCTCCCCATCATCCACCGAAGTGGTGGTCACCCCTACCGCTGGCCCTTCCGCCTCGGGTTCCCAAGGTTCTGGTTCTAGGTCTGGAACATGACCTTCAGCTATTGCTCTCCCTGACCCCTGGGGACTGACATGCAGTAACGATGGCCATAGTGCAGAGAATAATGGAAAGTCTCTTCCTATAATTAGGTCATAGGGCAGATTTGATGCTACTGCCACCTCGTGGACTTTCCTCCCAGCAGGTGTTTTTATGACCACCAGTGCGGTTGGATAATCTTTTAAGTCTCCATGAATACACAATACTCGAACCTTGCGACTAGTGAACTGAGAGGGTAGCGCCAGGGTATCCCGTACTATGGTCACTAGGCTCCCTGAGTCAAGTAGTGCATTAGCCCTGCACCCATCAACGGACACTGGGCACATGGGAGGTGCCCTATCTGCATCCAGGACGTCAGCGGTACATACAGGCCGTGCATAGAAGGAAGTACGGCGAGCGTACCCACAGTCCATAGGTTCGGAGGCCAAGGGGCAATTTGCAGCCACATGTCCCAGGACATGACAGCGCCAACAGCGGAGTGTGGGGACCTCACGAATCTTTGTGGAACGTTGTTTGGACATCGTTGGGGAGCTACTCCCAGCAGAAGGTCGGGGCTTTTCCTCAGTCACTGCAAGTGGGGGTGAGGGACGGGGTGGCTTACGTGTAGGGGTACAGTCCCGCACAAAGTCCTGGGTGGCTATGTAACGTTCCACCAGACCAACCAGCTGGTCTAAATTACCTGGGTCACCTTGACCTACCCAGCGCTGAATGGCAACCGGCAGAGTGCGCACAAAACGGTCTACCACCACCCTCTCCACTATTTGGGCTGGGGTTAAAGTCTCAGGCTGAAGCCACCTTTTTACCAGGTGCAGTAGGTCATAAGCTTGAGACCTGGCAGCTCGGGATTCCACAAACCCCCACTGATATACACGTTGGGCCCGCACATAAACATTGACCCCCATGCGTGCCAGGATCTCACCTTTCAACTTCTTGTAGTCCAGGGCATCCTCCTGAGTGAGGTCAAAATATGCCTTTAACGCATCGCCAGTCAGGAACGGGGCCACCACTTCAGCCCACTGGTCAGGCTGCAGCCCCTCACGCTCTGCCGTTCTCTCGAACACCGCCAGGAAGGCCTCTACGTCATCCTCCGCTGTCAGCTTTCTCAGCGCAGTTCGGACTCTCTCTCTGGCCGCAGGCTGTAGCTGGGTCACCACTGTTGGAGTCTCACGCAGCGCCTTTATTTGTTGTAGCAGTAAGTCGTTAGTCTGTTGCTGGGCCTGCATAGCCTCAGAGTGTGCCATCTGCTGTTGAACATTAGCTTGCACAAGTTGTTTAATCAGCTCCTCCATCTTGTCCGGTGATGCTAGCTGAAACTTTGCAGGTTTAATCCACGACATGCAATGGTGCCCAGAAAAAAAAAAGAACTCCGGTTTTGCACCACCCTCACTGCGTTTTGCCCGCTCCAAGCCACCAATTGTGGGGTATTGCTCAGGTATAAGCTAGGTAGCGGTCGCAGACAGAGGGAAAGAGACAGTTCTCAGTTCAGTTCAGTGTTTATTCACACCACAAAACAAATGGAACAAAAATCCAGCATTGTCTTCATGCTTGTTTAAAACATAAACATACAGACCAGGCTTGGCCTTCTCACCCAGTAGCAGGGTCTTCACAAATAGTCCAAATTGTTGGTGTATGTTCACACCTTGCAGAAACTGCTGCATAGCACTTAGTCCATTTAAAGTCCAAAACAGCCAACCTGTCCTCCATAGACAGGACACGTGTTTGCTCTTGGAACAAGCTTCTCCCTCTGAGACTAGGGCTCACTCCACTCTCTTGTGCACACTTCCAGCTCAGCTTTGTTAGCTGGAACACCCTGAAAACCCGGTTTGGACCGGTGCTTGAAGTTTGGTCCGGTGCTTGATTTCAGCTTGCTGCATTACTCTGAGCAACACAAGCTGAGAGGATAATACCTCCCATCCAGCAACAAACCCCTGACTGTGTCACATACCCCCTCCCTTTGTTCAACCTTGAGGGGATGAACACTCGCCAGACAGTGCACCCGGGACAGGGCATCTGCATTCCCCTGTAGCCGGCCTGCTCTGTGTTCCACTGTGAATTTGAAGTTCTGTAGAGACAAGAACCATCTGGTGACCCGAGCATTCCTCTCCTTGGCCTGGCTCATCCACTTGAGAGGTGAATGGTCAGTCACCAGTCGGAACTTCCTCCCCAACAGATAATAGCGGAGAGACTCGAGTGCCCACTTGATGGCTAGGCACTCCCTCTCCACTATACTGTACCTGGTTTCGGCTGGGGTGAGCTTGCGACTCAGGAACCCAACAGGATGCTCTTCCCCATTAATTTCCTGAGATAGTACAGCACCGAGGCCCACTTCAGAGGCATCGGTCTGTACTACAAACTCCCTCTTGAAGTCGGGTGTCACCAGGACTGGTGACCCGCACAAGGCCGACTTCAAAGCGGAAAAAGCCTTCTCCGCTTGGTCATTCCAGCGAACCATCACTGTCTTACGTCCCTTCAGGAGCCCTGTCAATGGAGCCGCTACAGTAGCAAAATGGGGAATAAATCTCATATAATACCCCACCATCCCCAGGAATGACTTTATTTGCCTGGTGGTGACAGGTCGTGGCCAACTCCGTATTGCCTCTACCTTATTCATCTGGGGTTTGATGACTCCACGCCCAATGATATAGCCTAAGTACCGTGCCTCCTCTAGCCCTATGGCACATTTCTTTGGGTTAGCAGTTAGCCCGGCCCTACGGAGGGAGTCTACTACAGCCTGCACTTTTGCCAGATGACTCTCCCAGTCAGCACTGAAAATGACAATATCATCGAGGTACGCTGACGCGTAACGCCGATGTGGACGAAGCACAATGTCCATTAAACGCTGGAACGTGGCCGGGGCGCCATGCAGGCCAAAGGGTAACACTTTATACTGAAATAGTCCCTCAGGTGTGATAAAGGCAGTTTTCTCCTTGGCAGCCTCCGTCAAGGGCACTTGCCAGTACCCTTTAGTGAGGTCCAAGGTAGAAAAATACCTGGCCCGTCCTAAGCGCTCAATTAGCTCGTCCACCCGGGGCATGGGATAAGCATCAAATTTGGACACTTCGTTCAGTTTACGAAAATCGTTACAGAAACGTAGCGTCCCATCTGGTTTGGGTATCAAAACTATTGGGCTTGCCCACTCACTTCTTGACTTCAATTACGTCCAGCCGCAGCATCAACTGTACTTCCTCCGTGATGGCTTGTCGCCGAGCTTCGGGCACCCGGTACGGCTTTAGCCGGACTTTTGCCTGGGGCTCCGTGACAATGTCATGTTGGATTACGGAAGTACGTCCAGGGAGGTCAGAGAACACGTCCGTGTTCCGACTAATGAACTCCTTGGCCTCTTGAGCCTGTTTAGGGGAAAGGGTGTCAGCAATGCGCACTGTGGCAGCCGCTTCCCCGGGAACAGTTGGAGGTACTGGTTTCCCTTCCCCTAAACATACCGGCTGCGGGGTGCTCCCAACGCAGGTCTCCCTATCTCTCCAAGGCTTTAGCAAATTGACATGGTAGACCTGCTCTGGCTTCCGCCGCCCTGGCTGATGTACCTTGTAATTTACATTGCTTACTTTTTCCAGAATTTCGTAAGGGCCTTGCCACCTTGCGAGGAACTTACTGTCTACCGTTGGAACTAAAACCAAGACTCTGTCTCCTGGGTTAAAGCTCCGTACCTTAGCTACTCTATTGTAGACCTGACTCTGGGCTCGCTGAGCCGCCTCCATATGTTCCCTGACAAGGGGCAACACTGTCTCCATCCGCTCCTGCATCTTAGTGACATATTCAATGACACTCTTATGCGGAGTGGGCTGTTGCTCCCATGCTTCTTTGGCCACGTCCAGCAAACCTCGGGGATGTCTGCCATATAGTAATTCAAAGGGCGAGAACCCAGTAGAGGCCTGGGGCACCTCTCGCACTGCGAACATAAGATAGGGCAGAAGCAGATCCCAGTCCCTTCCATCCTTGGACACTGCTCTTTTCAGCATATTTTTCAAAGTTTGATTAAATCTCTCCACCAGGCCGTCTGTTTGGGGGTGGTAAACTGAAGTCCTTAACTGTTTAATCCCCAGCAACTTGCAGAGTTCCTTCATGACCTTCGACATGAAGGGAGTCCCCTGGTCTGTCAGAATCTCCTTAGGTATCCCAACCCTTGAAAACATCTCCATTAACTCCTTAGCTATAAGTTTGGCAGAGGTATGACGCAGTGGCACTGCTTCTGGATACCGGGTTGCGTAGTCAAGGACAACTAAAATATGTTGGTGACCCCTAGCAGATTTAGGTACTGGACCCACAAGGTCCATGGCAATTCTCTCAAAAGGTACCTCGATAATTGGGAGGGGTACTAGGGGACTGCGGAAGTGCTGCTGGGGGCTAGTTATTTGACAGGTCGGACAGGACTTACAAAACTCTTCCACCTCTTTGAACACACTGGGCCAGTAAAATCGCTGCAGTATACGGTCCTGGGTTTTCTGCGGCCCAAGGTGTCCACCTAAAACATGTTGGTGAGCAAGATCCAGTACCATCCTACGATATGCCTGAGGCACTATTAATTGTTCAACATTCTCACCCCGTAGTTGGGTGACCCGATACAGTAAATTATGGTGAACCACAAAACGAGGAAAAACTGCCTCAGCTCCTGGTTGTTGTGGCTCACCTTCAACCATTAACACATTCCCCCAGGCTCGGGACAGAGTCTGGTCCCGGAGTTGCGCCGTACCAAAATTGTCACCAGAGACGTTTAAGTCTGACAATTCAGGGCCTGGCGGCAAGTCGTCTACTTCCCCAACCATTACATTCATTGGTAGTGTCTCCCCATCATCCACCGAAGTGGTGGTCACCCCTACCGCTGGCCCTTCCGCCTCGGGTTCCCAAGGTTCTGGTTCTAGGTCTGGAACATGACCTTCAGCTATTGCTCTCCCTGACCCCTGGGGACTGACATGCAGTAACGATGGCCATAGTGCAGAGAATAATGGAAAGTCTCTTCCTATAATTAGGTCATAGGGCAGATTTGATGCTACTGCCACCTCGTGGACTTTCCTCCCAGCAGGTGTTTTTATGACCACCAGTGCGGTTGGATAATCTTTTAAGTCTCCATGAATACACAATACTCGAACCTTGCGACTAGTGAACTGAGAGGGTAGCGCCAGGGTATCCCGTACTATGGTCACTAGGCTCCCTGAGTCAAGTAGTGCATTAGCCCTGCACCCATCAACGGACACTGGGCACATGGGAGGTGCCCTATCTGCATCCAGGACGTCAGCGGTACATACAGGCCGTGCATAGAAGGAAGTACGGCGAGCGTACCCACAGTCCATAGGTTCGGAGGCCAAGGGGCAATTTGCAGCCACATGTCCCAGGACATGACAGCGCCAACAGCGGAGTGTGGGGACCTCACGAATCTTTGTGGAACGTTGTTTGGACATCGTTGGGGAGCTACTCCCAGCAGAAGGTCGGGGCTTTTCCTCAGTCACTGCAAGTGGGGGTGAGGGACGGGGTGGCTTACGTGTAGGGGTACAGTCCCGCACAAAGTCCTGGGTGGCTATGTAACGTTCCACCAGACCAACCAGCTGGTCTAAATTACCTGGGTCACCTTGACCTACCCAGCGCTGAATGGCAACCGGCAGAGTGCGCACAAAACGGTCTACCACCACCCTCTCCACTATTTGGGCTGGGGTTAAAGTCTCAGGCTGAAGCCACCTTTTTACCAGGTGCAGTAGGTCATAAGCTTGAGACCTGGCAGCTCGGGATTCCACAAACCCCCACTGATATACACGTTGGGCCCGCACATAAACATTGACCCCCATGCGTGCCAGGATCTCACCTTTCAACTTCTTGTAGTCCAGGGCATCCTCCTGAGTGAGGTCAAAATATGCCTTTAACGCATCGCCAGTCAGGAACGGGGCCACCACTTCAGCCCACTGGTCAGGCTGCAGCCCCTCACGCTCTGCCGTTCTCTCGAACACCGCCAGGAAGGCCTCTACGTCATCCTCCGCTGTCAGCTTTCTCAGCGCAGTTCGGACTCTCTCTCTGGCCGCAGGCTGTAGCTGGGTCACCACTGTTGGAGTCTCACGCAGCGCCTTTATTTGTTGTAGCAGTAAGTCGTTAGTCTGTTGCTGGGCCTGCATAGCCTCAGAGTGTGCCATCTGCTGCTGAACATTAGCTTGCACAAGTTGTTTAATCAGCTCCTCCATCTTGTCCGGTGATGCTAGCTGAAACTTTGCAGGTTTAATCCACGACATGCAATGGTGCCCAGGAAAAAAAAAAAAAAAAAAAAAAAAGAACTCCGGTTTTGCACCACCCTCACTGCGTTTTGCCCGCTCCAAGCCACCACCAATTGTGGGGTATTGCTCAGGTATAAGCTAGGTAGCGGTCGCAGACAGAGGGAAAGAGACAGTTCTCAGTTCAGTTCAGTGTTTATTCACACCACAAAACAAATGGAACAAAAATCCAGCATTGTCTTCATGCTTGTTTAAAACATAAACATACAGACCAGGCTTGGCCTTCTCACCCAGTAGCAGGGTCTTCACAAATAGTCCAAATTGTTGGTGTATGTTCACACCTTGCAGAAACTGCTGCATAGCACTTAGTCCATTTAAAGTCCAAAACAGCCAACCTGTCCTCCTAGACAGGACACGTGTTTGCTCTTGGAACAAGCTTCTCCCTCTGAGACTAGAGCTCACTCCACTCTCTTGTGCACACTTCCAGCTCAGCTTTGTTAGCTGGAACACCCTGAAAACCCGGTTTGGACCGGTGCTTGAAGTTTGGTCCGGTGCTTGATTTCAGCTTGCTGCATTACTCTGAGCAACACAAGCTGAGAGGATAATACCTCCCATCCAGCAACAAACCCCTGACTGTGTCACAATACATACATACATACATACACACACATACATGCACACACACATACATACACACACATACATACACACATACATACATATACACACATACATACACACATACATACATGCACACACACATACATACACACACACATACACACACACATACATACACACATACACACATACATACACACATACATACACACATACACACATACACACATACATACATATACACACGTTACAGCATCCACCAGACTAGAATATTTGCATCATCTCATGTAGATCTCTGATTCTGCTCCCGTAGGTTCCCTGGTGCAGATAGATGCTGGAGGGAAGGAATATGTGGCCGGAGTCACCAAGGAGAATAAGACGTATTGCCTCAACCAGGCGGACGCCCTCTCCGGATCCTCAGACGTCACCCTCATACCTGTAGGCACAACCTTCACGTATGTCGCCTGCGGACGCTACGGCTGCTGGGGGATAGACCAGAACAAGGTCACACACTTCATCACCGGAGTCCAACCCAATCGGTGCCAAGGAACCGGGTCCCAGCAAGTGGGAGGACAGAACCTCTACATGCTGAAGGTGGGGGAGGATGGAGCAGTGTACGGCCTGTCCCCCGATGGAGGAGTATATCACAGGTACAGGATAAGGGGACACAGGGTATCACCCCAAACACAGGAGGTAACCAGCGGAATCCAAAATATATCAATATATAGCAACATAATATCATCAAGATTACAAATAGGAAACTAATGCAATACATGATCAAAGCCTCACAATTATACACCACCACTAGGGGGAGCTCACTACATACAGATTATACATCACCACTAGGGATAGCTCACTACATACAGATTATACACCACCACTAGGGGGAGCTCACTACATACAGATTATACATCACCACTAGGGGGAGCTCACTACATACAGATTATACACCACCACTAGGGGGAGGTCACTACATACACATTATACACCACAACTAGGGAGAGATCACTACATACACATTATACACCACCACTAGGGGGAGATCACTACATACACATTATACACCACCACTAGGGGGAGCTCACTACATACACATTATACACCACCACGAGGAGCAGATCACTACATACACATTATACACCACCACTAGGGGGAGATCACTACATACACATTATACACCACCACTAGGGGGAGCTCACTACATACACATTATACACCACCACTAGGGGGAGATCACTACATACAGATTATACACCACCACTAGGAGATCACTACATACAGATTATACACCACCACTAGGAGGCGCTCACTACATACAGATTATACATCACCACTAGGAGGAGATCACTACATACACATTATACACCACCACTAGGGGGAGATCACTACATACACATTATACACCACCACTAGGGGGAGATCACTACATACACATTATACACCACCACTAGGGGGAGATCACTACATACAGATTATACACCACCATTAGGAGATCACTACATACAGATTATACACCACCACTAGGAGGAGATCACTACATACACATTATACACCACCACTAGGGGGAGATCACTACATACAGATTATACACCACCACTAGGGGGAGATCACTACATACACATTATACACCACCACTAGGGGGAGCTCACTACATACAGATTATACACCACCACTAGGGGGAGATCACTACATGCAGATTATACACCACCACTAGGAGGAGATCACTACATACAGATTATACACCACCACTAGGGGGAGATCACTACATACACATTATACACCACCACTAGGGGGGAGATCACTACATACACATTATACACCAACACTAGGAGGAGATCACTACATACAGATTATACACCACCACTAGGGGGAGCTCACTACATACAGATTATACACCACCACTAGGGGGAGATCACTACATACAGATTATACACCACCACTAGGGGGAGCTCACTACATACAGATTATACACCACCACTAGGGGGAGCTCACTACATACAGATTATACACCACCACTAGGGGGAGATCACTACATACAGATTATACACCACCACTAGGGGGAGCTCACTACATACAGATTATACACCACCACTAGGGGGAGCTCACTACATACAGATTATACACCACCACTAGGGGGAGATCACTACATACAGATTATACACCACCACTAGGGGGAGATCACTACATACAGATTATACACCACCACTAGGGGGAGCTCACTACATACAGATTATACACCACCACTAGGGGGAGATCACTACATACAGATTATACACCACCACTAGGGGGAGCTCACTACATACAGATTATACACCACCACTAGGGGGAGCTCACTACATACAGATTATACACCACCACTAGGGGGAGCTCACTACATACAGATTATACACCACCACTAGGGGGAGATCACTACATACAGATTATACACCACCACTAGGGGGAGCTCACTACATACAGATTATACACCACCACTAGGGGGAGCTCACTACATACAGATTATACACCACCACTAGGGGGAGATCACTACATACAGATTATACACCACCACTAGGGGGAGATCACTACATACAGATTATACACCACCACTAGGGGGAGATCACTACATACACATTATACACCACCACTAGGGGGAGATCACTACATACACATTATACACCACCACTAGGGGGAGATCACTACATACACATTATACACCACCACTAGGGGGAGATCACTACATACAGATTATACACCACCACTAGGGGGAGATCACTACATACAGATTATACACCACCACTAGGGGGAGATCTCTACATACAGATTATACACCACCACTAGGGGGAGATCGCTACATACAGATTATACACCACCACTAGGGGGAGATCACTACATACAGATTATACACCACCACTAGGAGGAGATCACTACATACAGATTATACACCACCACTAGGAGGAGCTCACTACATACAGATTATACACCACCACTAGGAGGAGATCACTACATACAGATTATACACCACCTCTAGAGGGAGATCACTACATACACATTATACACCACCACTAGGGGGAGATCACTACATACACATTATACACCACCACTAGGGGGAGATCACTACATACAGATTATACACCACCACTAGGGGGAGCTCACTATATACACATTATACACCACCACTAGGGGGAGATCACTACATACACATTATACACCACCACTAGGGGGGGATCACTACATACACAGTATACACCACCACTAGGGGGGGATCACTACATACACATTATACACCACCACTAGGAGGAGATCACTACATACACATTATACACCACCACTAGGAGGAGATCACTACATACAGATTATACACCACCACTAGGGGGAGATCACTACATACAGATTATACATCACCACTAGGAGGAGATCACTACATACAGATTATACACCACCACTAGGGGGAGATCACTACATACACATTATACACCACCACTAGGGGGAGATCACTACATACAGATTATACACCACCACTAGGGGGAGATCACTACATACAGATTATACACCACCACTAGGGGGAGATCACTACATACACATTATACACCACCACTAGGGGGAGATCACTACATACAGATTATACACCACCACTAGGGGGAGATCACTACATACAGATTATACACCACCACTAGGGGAAGCTCACTACATACAGATTATACACCACCACTAGGAGGAGATCACTACATACAGATTATACACCACCACTAGGGGGAGCTCACTACATACAGATTATACACCACCACTAGGGGGAGATCACTATATACAGATTATACACCATCACTAGGAGGAGATCACTACATACACAATATACACCACCACTTGGGGGAGATCACTACATACACATTATACACCACCACTAGGGGGAGATCACTACATACACATTATACACCACCACTAGGAGGAGATCACTACATACAGATTATACACCACCACTAGGGGGAGATCACTACATACACATTATACACCACCACTAGGGGGAGATCACTGCATACAGATTATACACCATTACTACATACAGATTATACACCACCACTAGGGGGAGATCACTACATACACATTATACACCACCACTAGGGGGAGCTCACTACATACACATTATACACGACCCCTAGAGGGAGATCACTACATACAGATTATACACCACCACTAGGGGGAGCTCATTACATACAGATTATACACCATCACTAGGGGGAGATCACTACATACACATTATACAACACCACTAGGAGGAAATCACTACATACAGATTATACACCACCGCTAGGGGAAGCTCACTACATACAGATTATAGACCATCACTAGGGGAAGATCACTACATACAGATTATACACCACTACTAGGAGGAGATCACTACATACACATTATACACCACCACTAGGGGGAGCTCACTACATACAGATTATACACCATCACTAGGGGGAGATCACTACATACAGATTATACATCACCACTAGGAGGAGATCACTACATACAGATTATACACCACCACTAGGAGGAGATCACTACATACAGATTATACACCACCACTAGGAGGAGATCACTACATACAGATTATACACCACCACTAGGGGGAGCTCACTACATACAGATTATACACCACCACTAGGAGGAGATCACTACATACAGATTATACACCACCACTAGGGGGAGATCACTACATACAGATTATACACCACCACTAGGGGGAGATCACTACATACAGATTATACACCACCACTAGGGGGAGATCACTACATACAGATTATACACCACCACTAGGGGGAGATCACTACATACAGATTATACACCACCACTAGGGGGAGATCACTACATACAGATTTTACATCACCACTAGGGGGAGATCACTACATACAGATTATACACCACCACTAGGGGGAGATCACTACATACAGATTATACCCCACCACTAGGGGGAGATCACTACATACAGATTATACACCACCACAAGGAGGAGATCACTACATACAGATTATACACCACCACTAGGAGGAGATCACTACATACAGATTATACACCACCACTAGGGGGAGATCACTACATACAGATTATACACCACCATTAGGGGGAGATCACTACATACAGATTATACACCACCACTAGGGGAAGCTCACTACATACACATTATACACCAGCACTAGGGGGAGATCACTACATACAGATTATACATCACCACTAGGAGGAGATCACTACATACATATTATACACCACCACTAGGAGGAGATCACTACATACAGATTATACATCACCACTAGGAGGAGATCACTACATACAGATTATACACCACCACTAGGGGGAGATCACTACATACAGATTATACACCACCACTAGGGGGAGATCACTACATACACATTATACACCAGCACTAGGAGGAGATCACTACATACAGATTATACATCACCACTAGGAGGAGATCACTACATACAAATTATACACCACCACTAGGGGGAGATCACTACATACAGATTATACACCACCACTAGGAGGAGATCACTACATACAGATTATACACCACCACTAGGGGGAGATCACTACATACACATTATACACCACCACTAGGAGGAGATCACTACATACAGATTATACATCACCACTAGGAGGAGATCACTACATACAGATTATACACCACCACTAGGGGGAGATCACTACATACAGATTATACACCACCACTAGGGGGAGATCACTACATACAGATTATACACCACCACTAGGAGGAGATCACTACATACAGATTATACACCACCACTAGGGGGAGATCACTACATACAGATTATACACCACCACTAGGGGGAGATCACTACATACAGATTATACATCACCACTAGGAGGAGATCACTACATACATATTATACACCACCACTAGGAGGAGATCACTACATACAGATTATATACCACCACTAGGAGGAGATCACTACATACAGATTATACATCACCACTAGGAGGAGATCACTACATACTTATTATACACCACCACTAGGGGGAGATCACTACATACAGGTTATACACCACTACTAGGGGGAGATCACTACATACACATTATACACCACCACATACAGATTATACACCACCACTAGGAGGAGATCACTACATACAGATTATACACCACCACTAGGGGGAGATCACTACATACAGATTATACACCACCACTAGGAGGAGATCACTACATACAGATTATACACCACCACTAGGGGGAGATCACTACATACAGATTATACACCACCACTAGGGGGAGATCACTACATACAGATTGTACACCACCACTAGGGGGAGATCACTACATACAGATTATACACCACCACTAGGGGGAGCTCACTACATACAGATTATACACCACCACTAGGGGGAGATCACTACATACAGATTGTACACCACCACTAGGGGGAGATCACTACATACAGATTATACACCACCACTAGGGGGAGCTCACTACATACAGATTATACATCACCACTAGGGGGAGATCACTATATACAGATTATACACCATCACTAGGAGGAGATCACTACATACACATTATACACCACCACTAGGAGGAGATCACTACATACAGATTATACACCACCACTAGGGGGAGATCACTACATACACATTATACACCACCACTAGGGGGAGCTCACTACATACACATTATACACCACCACTAGGGGGAGATCACTGCATACAGATTATACACCATCACTACATACAGATTATACACCACCACTAGGGGGAGATCACTACATACACATTATACACCACCACTAGTGGGAGCTCACTACATACACATTATACACGACCCCTAGAGGGAGATCACTACATATAGATTATACACCACCACTAGGGGGAGCTCACTACATACAGATTATACACCATCACTAGGGGGAGATCACTACATACACATTATACACCACCACTAGGAGGAAATCACTACATACAGATTATACACCACCGCTAGGGGAAGCTCACTACATACAGATTATACACCATCACTAGGGGAAGATCACTACATACAGATTATACACCATCACTAGGGGGAGATCACTACATACAGATTATACATCACCACTAGGAGGAGATCACTACATACACATTATACACCACCACTAGGAGGAGATCACTACATACAGATTATACACCACCACTAGGAGGAGATCACTACATACAGATTATACACCACCACTAGGGGGAGCTCACTACATACAGATTATACACCACCACTAGGAGGAGATCACTACATACAGATTATACACCACCACTAGGGGGAGATCACTACATACAGATTATACACCACCACTAGGGGGAGATCACTACATACAGATTATACAACTCCACTAGGGGGAGATCACTACATACAGATTATACACCACCACTAGGGGGAGATCACTACATACAGATTATACACCACCACTAGGGGGAGATCACTACATACAAATTATACACCACCACAAGGAGGAGATCACTACATACAGATTATACACCACCACTAGGAGGAGATCACTACATACAGATTATACACCACCACTAGGGGGAGATCACTACATACAGATTATACACCACCACTAGGGGGAGACCACTACATACAGATTATACACCACCACTAGGGGGAGATCACTACATACATATTATACACCACCACTAGGGGGAGATCACTACATACAGGTTATACACCACTACTAGGGGGAGATCACTACATAAACATTATACACCACCACATACAGATTATACACCACCACTAGGAGGAGATCACTACATACAGATTATACATCACCACTAGGAGGAGATCACTACATACAGATTATACACCACCACTAGGGGGAGATCACTACATACAGATTATACACCACCACTAGGAGGAGATCACTACATACAGATTATACACCACCACTAGGAGGAGATCACTACATACAGATTATACACCACCACTAGGGGGAGATCACTACATACACATTATACACCACCACTAGGGGGGAGATCACTACATACACATTATACACCAACACTAGGAGGAGATCACTACATACAGATTATACACCACCACTAGGGGGAGCTCACTACATACAGATTATACACCACCACTAGGGGGAGATCACTACATACAGATTATACACCACCACTAGGGGGAGATCACTACATACAGATTATACACCACCACTAGGGGGAGCTCACTACATACAGATTATACACCACCACTAGGGGGAGCTCACTACATACAGATTATACACCACCACTAGGGGGAGATCACTACATACAGATTATACACCACCACTAGGGGGAGATCACTACATACAGATTATACACCACCACTAGGGGGAGCTCACTACATACAGATTATACACCACCACTAGGGGGAGATCACTACATACAGATTATACACCACCACTAGGGGGAGCTCACTACATACAGATTATACACCACCACTAGGGGGAGCTCACTACATACAGATTATACACCACCACTAGGGGGAGCTCACTACATACAGATTATACACCACCACTAGGGGGAGATCACTACATACAGATTATACACCACCACTAGGGGGAGCTCACTACATACAGATTATACACCACCACTAGGGGGAGCTCACTACATACAGATTATACACCACCACTAGGGGGAGATCACTACATACAGATTATACACCACCACTAGGGGGAGATCACTGCATACAGATTATACACCACCACTAGGGGGAGATCACTACATACACATTATACACCACCACTAGGGGGAGATCACTACATACACATTATACACCACCACTAGGGGGAGATCACTACATACACATTATACACCACCACTAGGGGGAGATCACTACATACAGATTATACACCACCACTAGGGGGAGATCACTACATACAGATTATACACCACCACTAGGGGGAGATCGCTACATACAGATTATACACCACCACTAGGGGGAGATCGCTACATACAGATTATACACCACCACTAGGGGGAGATCACTACATACAGATTATACACCACCACTAGGAGGAGATCACTACATACAGATTATACACCACCACTAGGGGGAGATCACTACATACAGATTATACACCACCACTAGGGGGAGCTCACTACATACACATTATACACCACCACTAGGGGGAGATCACTGCATACAGATTATACACCATTACTACATACAGATTATACACCACCACTAGGGGGAGATCACTACATACACATTATACACCACCACTAGGGGGAGCTCACTACATACACATTATACACGACCCCTAGAGGGAGATCACTACATACAGATTATACACCACCACTAGGGGGAGCTCACTACATACAGATTATACACCATCACTAGGGGGAGATCACTACATACACATTATACACCACCACTAGGAGGAAATCACTACATACAGATAATACACCACCGCTAGGGGAAGCTCACTACATACAGATTATACACCATCACTAGGGGAAGATCACTACATACAGATTATACACCACTACTAGGAGGAGATCACTACATACACATTATACACCACCACTAGGGGGAGCTCACTACATACAGATTATACACCATCACTAGGGGGAGATCACTACATACAGATTATACATCACCACTAGGAGGAGATCACTACATACAGATTATACACCACCACTAGGAGGAGATCACTACATACAGATTATACACCACCACTAGGAGGAGATCACTACATACAGATTATACACCACCACTAGGGGGAGCTCACTACATACAGATTATACACCACCACTAGGAGGAGATCACTACATACAGATTATACACCACCACTAGGGGGAGATCACTACATACAGATTATACACCACCACTAGGGGGAGATCACTACATACAGATTATACACCACCACTAGGGGGAGATCACTACATACAGATTATACACCACCACTAGGGGGAGATCACTACATACAGATTATACACCACCACTAGGGGGAGATCACTACATACAGATTTTACATCACCACTAGGGGGAGATCACTACATACAGATTATACACCACCACTAGGGGGAGATCACTACATACAGATTATACCCCACCACTAGGGGGAGATCACTACATACAGATTATACACCACCACAAGGAGGAGATCACTACATACAGATTATACACCACCACTAGGAGGAGATCACTACATACAGATTATACACCACCACTAGGGGGAGATCACTACATACAGATTATACACCACCATTAGGGGGAGATCACTACATACAGATTATACACCACCACTAGGGGAAGCTCACTACATACACATTATACACCAGCACTAGGGGGAGATCACTACATACAGATTATACATCACCACTAGGAGGAGATCACTACATACATATTATACACCACCACTAGGAGGAGATCACTACATACAGATTATACATCACCACTAGGAGGAGATCACTACATACAGATTATACACCACCACTAGGGGGAGATCACTACATACAGATTATACACCACCACTAGGGGGAGATCACTACATACACATTATACACCAGCACTAGGAGGAGATCACTACATACAGATTATACATCACCACTAGGAGGAGATCACTACATACAGATTATACACCACCACTAGGGGGAGATCACTACATACAGATTATACACCACCACTAGGAGGAGATCACTACATACAGATTATACACCACCACTAGGGGGAGATCACTACATACACATTATACACCACCACTAGGAGGAGATCACTACATACAGATTATACATCACCACTAGGAGGAGATCACTACATACAGATTATACACCACCACTAGGGGGAGATCACTACATACAGATTATACACCACCACTAGGGGGAGATCACTACATACAGATTATACACCACCACTAGGAGGAGATCACTACATACAGATTATACACCACCACTAGGGGGAGATCACTACATACAGATTATACACCACCACTAGGGGGAGATCACTACATACAGATTATACATCACCACTAGGAGGAGATCACTACATACATATTATACACCACCACTAGGAGGAGATCACTACATACAGATTATATACCACCACTAGGAGGAGATCACTACATACAGATTATACATCACCACTAGGAGGAGATCACTACATACTTATTATACACCACCACTAGGGGGAGATCACTACATACAGGTTATACACCACTACTAGGGGGAGATCACTACATACACATTATACACCACCACATACAGATTATACACCACCACTAGGAGGAGATCACTACATACAGATTATACACCACCACTAGGGGGAGATCACTACATACAGATTATACACCACCACTAGGAGGAGATCACTACATACAGATTATACACCACCACTAGGGGGAGATCACTACATACAGATTATACACCACCACTAGGGGGAGATCACTACATACAGATTGTACACCACCACTAGGGGGAGATCACTACATACAGATTATACACCACCACTAGGGGGAGCTCACTACATACAGATTATACACCACCACTAGGGGGAGATCACTACATACAGATTGTACACCACCACTAGGGGGAGATCACTACATACAGATTATACACCACCACTAGGGGGAGCTCACTACATACAGATTATACACCACCACTAGGGGGAGATCACTATATACAGATTATACACCATCACTAGGAGGAGATCACTACATACACATTATACACCACCACTAGGAGGAGATCACTACATACAGATTATACACCACCACTAGGGGGAGATCACTACATACACATTATACACCACCACTAGGGGGAGCTCACTACATACACATTATACACCACCACTAGGGGGAGATCACTGCATACAGATTATACACCATCACTACATACAGATTATACACCACCACTAGGGGGAGATCACTACATACACATTATACACCACCACTAGTGGGAGCTCACTACATACACATTATACACGACCCCTAGAGGGAGATCACTACATATAGATTATACACCACCACTAGGGGGAGCTCACTACATACAGATTATACACCATCACTAGGGGGAGATCACTACATACACATTATACACCACCACTAGGAGGAAATCACTACATACAGATTATACACCACCGCTAGGGGAAGCTCACTACATACAGATTATACACCATCACTAGGGGAAGATCACTACATACAGATTATACACCATCACTAGGGGGAGATCACTACATACAGATTATACATCACCACTAGGAGGAGATCACTACATACACATTATACACCACCACTAGGAGGAGATCACTACATACAGATTATACACCACCACTAGGAGGAGATCACTACATACAGATTATACACCACCACTAGGGGGAGCTCACTACATACAGATTATACACCACCACTAGGAGGAGATCACTACATACAGATTATACACCACCACTAGGGGGAGATCACTACATACAGATTATACACCACCACTAGGGGGAGATCACTACATACAGATTATACAACTCCACTAGGGGGAGATCACTACATACAGATTATACACCACCACTAGGGGGAGATCACTACATACAGATTATACACCACCACTAGGGGGAGATCACTACATACAAATTATACACCACCACAAGGAGGAGATCACTACATACAGATTATACACCACCACTAGGAGGAGATCACTACATACAGATTATACACCACCACTAGGGGGAGATCACTACATACAGATTATACACCACCACTAGGGGGAGACCACTACATACAGATTATACACCACCACTAGGGGGAGATCACTACATACATATTATACACCACCACTAGGGGGAGATCACTACATACAGGTTATACACCACTACTAGGGGGAGATCACTACATAAACATTATACACCACCACATACAGATTATACACCACCACTAGGAGGAGATCACTACATACAGATTATACATCACCACTAGGAGGAGATCACTACATACAGATTATACACCACCACTAGGGGGAGATCACTACATACAGATTATACACCACCACTAGGAGGAGATCACTACATACAGATTATACACCACCACTAGGGGGAGATCACTACATACAGATTATACACCACCACTAGGGGGAGATCACTACATACAGATTATACACCACCACTAGGGGGAGATCACTACATACAGATTATACACCACCACTAGGGGGAGCTCACTACATACAGATTATACACCACCACTAGGGGGAGATCACTATATACAGATTATACACCATCACTAGGAGGAGATCACTACATACACAATATACACCACCACTTGGGGGAGATCACTACATACACATTATACACCACCACTAGGGGGAGATCACTGCATACAGATTATACACCATCACTACATACAGATTATGCACCACCACTAGGGGGAGATCACTACATACACATTATACACCACCACTAGGGGGAGCTCACTACATACACATTATACACGACCCCTAGTGGGAGATCACTACATACAGATTATACACCATCACTAGGGGGAGATCACTACATACAGATTATACACCACCACTAGGAGGAAATCACTACATACAGATTATACACCACCGCTAGGGGAAGCTCACTACATACAGATTATACACCATCACTAGGGGGAGATCACTACATACAGATTATACATCACCACTAGGAGGAGATCACTACATACAGATTACACACCACCACTAGGAGGAGATCACTACATACAGATTATACACCACCACTAGGAGGAGATCACTACATACAGATTATACACCACCACTAGGGGGAGCTCACTACATACAGATTATACACCACCACTAGGGGGAGATCACTACATACACATTATACACCACCACTAGGGGGAGATCACTACATACAAATTATACACCACCACAAGGAGGAGATCACTACATACAGATTATACACCACCACTAGGAGGAGATCACTACATACAGATTATACACCACCACTAGGGGGAGATCACTACATACAGATTATACACCACCACTAGGGGGAGATCACTACATACAGATTATACACCACCACTAGGGGGAGATCACTACATACAGATTATACACCACCACTAGGGGGAGATCACTACATACAGATTATACATCACCACTAGGGGGAGATCACTACATACAGATTATACACCACCACTAGGGGGAGATCACTACATACAGATTATACCCCACCACTAGGGGGAGATCACTACATACACATTATACACCACCACTAGGGGGAGCTCACTACATACAGATTATACACCACCACAAGGAGGAGATCACTACATACAGATTATACACCACCACTAGGAGGAGATCACTACATACAGATTATACACCACCACTAGGGGGAGATCACTACATACAGATTATACACCACCATAAGGGGGAGATCACTACATACAGATTTTACACCACCACTAGGGGAAGCTCACTACATACACATTATACACCACCACTAGGGGGAGATCACTACATACACATTATACACCACCACTAGGGGGAGATCACTACATACAGATTATACATCACCACTAGGAGGAGATCACTACATACATATTATACACCACCACTAGGAGGAGATCACTACATACAGATTATATACCACCACTAGGAGGAGATCACTACATACAGATTATACATCACCACTAGGAGGAGATCACTACATACATATTATACTCCACCACTAGGGGGAGATCACTACATGCACATTATACACCACCACTAGGAGGAGATCCCTACATACAGATTATACACCACCACTAGGAGGAGATCACTACATACAGATTATACACCACTACTAGGGGGAGATCACTACATACAGATTATACACCACCACTAGGGGGAGATCACTACATACAGATTATACATCACCACTAGGAGGAGATCACTACATACATATTATACACCACCACAAGGAGGAGATCACTACATACAGATTATATACCACCACTAGGAGGAGATCACTACATACAGATTATACATCACCACTAGGAGGAGATCACTACATACATATTATACACCACCACTAGGGGGAGATCACTACATACAGATTATACACCACTACTAGGGGGAGATCACTACATACACATTATACACCACCACATACAGATTATACACCACCACTAGGAGGAGATCACTACATACAGATTATACATCACCACTAGGAGGAGATCACTACATACATATTATACACCACCACTAGGGGGAGATCACTACATACAGATTATACACCACCACTAGGAGGAGATCACTACATACAGATTATACACCACCACTAGGAGGAGATCACTACATACAGATTATACACCACCACTAGGAGGAGATCACTACATACAGATTATACACCACCACTAGGGGGAGATCACTACATACAGATTATACACCACCACTAGGGGGAGATCACTACATACAGATTATACACCACCACTAGGGGGGGATCACTACATACAGATTATACACCACCACTAGGAGGAGATCACTACATACAGATTATACACCACCACTAGGGGGAGATCACTACATACAGATTATACACCACCACTAGGGGGAGATCACTACATACAGATTATACACCACCACTAGGGGGAGATCACTACATACAGATTATACACCACCACTAGGGGGGGATCACTACATACAGATTATACACCACCACTAGGAGGAGATCACTACATACAGATTATAGACCACCACTAGGGGGAGATCACTACATACAGATTATACACCACCACTAGGGGAGATCACTACATACAGATTATACACCACCACTAGGGGGAGATCACTACATACAGATTATACACCACCACTAGGGGGGGATCACTACATACAGATTATACACCACCACTAGGAGGAGATCACTACATACAGATTATACACCACCACTAGGGGGAGATCACTACATACAGATTATACACCACCACTAGGGGGAGATCACTACATACAGATTATACACCACCACTAGGAGGAGATCACTACATACAGATTATACACCACCACTAGGGGGAGATCACTACATACAGATTATACACCACCACTAGGGGGAGATCACTACATACAGATTATACACCACCACTAGGGGGGGATCACTACATACAGATTATACACCACCACTAGGGGGAGATCACTACATACACATTATACACCACCACTAGGAGGAGATCACTACATACAGATTATACACCACCACTAGGAGGAGATCACTACATACAGATTATACACCACCACTAGGAGGAGATCACTACATACAGATTATACACCACCACTAGGGGGAGATCACTACATACAGATTATACACCACCACTAGGAGGAGATCACTACATACAGATTATACACCACCACTAGGAGGAGATCACTACATACACATTATACACCACCACTAGGAGGAGATCACTACATACAGATTATACACCACCACTAGGGGGAGATCACTACATACACATTATACACCACCACTAGGGGGAGATCACTACATACAGATTATACACCACCACTAGGAGGAGATCACTATATACAGATTATACACCACCACTAGGAGGAGATCACTACATACAGATTATACACCACCACTAGGGGGAGATCACTACATACAGATTATACACCACCACTAGGGGGAGATCACTATATACAGATTATACACCACCACTAGGGGGAGATCACTAGATACAGATTATACAACACCACTAGGAGGAGCTCACTACATACAGATTATACACCACCACTAGGGGGAGATCACTACATACAGATTATACACCACCACTAGGAGGAGATCACTACATACACATTATACACCACCACTAGGAGGAGATCACTACATACAGATTATACACCACCACTAGGGGGAGATCACTACATACACATTATACACCACCACTAGGGGGAGATCACTACATACACATTATACACCACCACTAGGAGGAGATCACTACATACAGATTATACATCACCACTAGGGGGAGATCACTACATACAGATTATACACCACCACTAGGGGGAGATCACTACATACAGATTATACACCACCACTAGGAGGAGATCACTACATACAGATTATACACCACCACTAGGAGGAGATCACTACATACACATTATACACCACCACTAGGAGGAGATCACTACATACAGATTATACACCACCACTAGGGGGAGATCACTACATACACATTATACACCACCACTAGGAGGAGATCACTACATACAGATTATACACCACCACTAGGGGGAGATCACTACATACAGATTATACACCACCACTAGGGGGAGATCACTACATACACATTATACACCACCACTAGGGGGAGATCACTACATACACATTATACACCACCACTAGGGGGAGATCACTACATACAGATTATACACCACCACTAGGAGGAGATCACTACATACACATTATACACCACCACTAGGGGAGCTGACTTGATCTTCTTAAAATTATATATGTACTACATTTATTATCCAGTTAACCTATATTCTAGTTCTCAGTATCTTGTTCTCTGTATTTTAGGGAAGGTGTCACGGCATCAGCTCCAATTGGAACCTCTTGGAGACGGCTGAATGTTGGCTGCAGCACTTTCAAGCATCTCTCTTACGATCAGGGATACCTATGGCTCATATATACGAATGGCGACATCTACAGGTGCAGAGTCCCAGGTCTCTTTCCCTGTGCATAAGTCCTTGTCATATAAAGGACGCATCTTACATTTTATATATTACTACAAACTTGCTTGGATGTTCTTGGTTTAAAGGATTATAGATTAAAAATATATGTACAAACCTTCAATAAAGGAATAATAAATTTACTGCACTTTAATTTTTGTTGAATTTTTTCTTTTTCAAATAGAAGGTGACTGTATAATCTGTATGTAGTGATCTCCCCCTAGTGGTGGTGTATAATCTGTATGTAGTGATCTCCCCCTAGTGGTGGTGTATAATCTGTATGTAGTGATCTCCCCCTAGTGGTGGTGTATAATGTGTATGTAGTGATCTCCTCCTAGTGGTGGTGTATAATGTGCATGTAGTGATCTCCCCCTAGTGGTGGTGTATAATGTGCATGTAGTGATCTCCCCCTAGTGGTGGTGTATAATCTGTATGTAGTGATCTCCTCCTAGTGGTGGTGTATAATCTGTATGTAGTGATCTCCCCCTAGTGGTGGTGTATAATCTGTATGTAGTGATCTCCCCCTAGTGGTGGTGTATAATGTGTATGTAGTGATCTCCTCCTAGTGGTGGTGTATAATGTGTATGTAGTGATCTCCTCCTAGTGGTGGTGTATAATGTGTATGTAGTGATCTCCTCCTAGTGGTGGTGTATAATGTGTATGTAGTGATCTCCTCCTAGTGGTGGTGTATAATGTGCATGTAGTGATCTCCTCCTAGTGGTGGTGTATAATGTGTATGTAGTGATCTCCCCCTAGTGGTGGTGTATAATGTGTATGTAGTGATCTCCTCCTAGTGGTGGTGTATAATCTGTATGTAGTGATCTCCTCCTAGTGGTGGTGTATAATGTGTATGTAGTGATCTCCTCCTAGTGGTGGTGTATAATGTGTATGTAGTGATCTCCTCCTAGTGGTGGTGTATAATCTGTATGTAGTGATCTCCCCCTAGTGGTGGTGTATAATCTGTATGTAGTGATCTCCTCCTAGTGGTGGTGTATAATGTGTATGTAGTGATCTCCCCCTAGTGGTGATGTATAATCTGTATGTAGTGATCTCCTCCTAGTGGTGGTGTATAATCTGTATGTAGTGATCTCCCCCTAGTGGTGGTGTATAATCTGTATGTAGTGATCTCCCCCTAGTGGTGGTGTATAATGTGTATGTAGTGATCTCCTCCTAGTGGTGGTGTATAATCTGTATGTAGTGATCTCCTCCTAGTGGTGTTGTATAATCTGTATGTAGTGATCTCCCCCTAGTGGTGGTGTATAATCTGTATGTAGTGATCTCCCCCTAGTGGTGGTGTATAATGTGTATGTAGTGATCTCCCCCTAGTGGTGGTGTATAATCTGTATGTAGTGATCTCCCCCTAGTGGTGGTGTATAATCTGTATGTAGTGATCTCCCCCTACTGGTGGTGTATAATCTGTATGTAGTGATCTCCTCCTAGTGGTGGTGTATAATGTGTATGTAGTGATCTCCTCCTAGTGGTGGTGTATAATGTGTATGTAGTGATCTCCTCCTAGTGGTAGTGTATAATCTGTATGTAGTGATCTCCTCCTAGTGGTGGTGTATAATGTGTATGTAGTGATCTCCTCCTAGTGGTGGTGTATAATGTGTATGTAGTGATCTCCCCCTAGTGGTGGTGTATAATGTGTATGTAGTGATCTCCCCCTAGTGGTGGTGTATAATGTGTATGTAGTGATCTCCCCCTAGTGGTGGTGTATAATCTGTATGTAGTAAACTCTCCCTAGTGGTGGTGTATAATTTGTATGTAGTGATCTCCTCCTAGTGGTGATGTATAATGTGTATGTAGTGATCTCCTCCTAGTGGTGGTGTATAATGTGTATGTAATGATCTCCCCCTAGTGGTGGTGTATAATGTGTATGTAGTGATCTCCTCCTAGTGGTGGTGTATAATCTGTATGTAGTGATCTCCCCCTAGTGGTGGTGTATAATGTGTATGTAGTGATCTCCTCCTAGTGGTGGTGTATAATGTGTATGTAGTGATCTCCCCCTAGTGGTGGTGTATAATGTGTATGTAGTGATCTCCTCCTAGTGGTGGTGTATAATGTGTATGTAGTGATCTCCCCCTAGTGGTGGTGTATAATGTATATGTAGTGATCTCCCCCTAGTGGTGGTGTATAATGTGTATGTAGTGATCTCCACCTAGTGCTGGTGTATAATGTGTATGTAGTGATCTCCTCCTAGTGGTGGTGTATAATCTGTATGTAGTGATCTCCCCCTAGTGGTGGTGTATAATGTGTATGTAGTGATCTCCCCCTAGTGGTGGTGTATAATGTGTATGTAGTGATCTCCCCCTAGTGGTGGTGTATAATGTGTATGTAGTGATCTCCCCCTAGTGGTGGTGTATAATGTAAAGATACAAATTATCCTGCTCACAATCCACTATGCTTGCAGCAATACATCCACATACAGCCGCCTCAACCCCCAGTAATACACCCACATACAGCCGCCTAGTAATAAAGCTCCCTCACCCCCCAGTAACACAGCCACATACAGCCGCCTCACCCCCCAGTAACACAGCCACATACAGCCGACTCACCCCCCAGTAACACAGCCGACTCACCCCCCAGTAACACAGCCGACTCACCCCCCAGTAACACAGCCGACTCACCCCCCAGTAACACAGCCGACTCACCCCCCAGTAACACAGCCGACTCACCCCCCAGTAACACAGCCGACTCACCCCACAGAAACACAGCCGACTTACCCCCCAGTAACACAGCCGACTCACCCCCCAGTAACACAGCCGACTCACCCCCCAGTAACACAGCCGACTCACCCCCCAGTAACACAGCCGACTCACCCCCCAGTAACACAGCCGACTCACCCCCCAGTAACACAGCCGACTCACCCCCAGTAACACAGCCGACTCACCCCCCAGTAACACAGCCACATACAGCCGACTCACCCCCCAGTAACACAGCCACATACAGCCGCCTCACCCCCCAGTAACTCAGCCACATACAGCCGCCTCACCCCCCAGTAACACAGCCACATACAGCCGCCTCACCCCCCAGTAACACAGCCACATACAGCCGCCTCACCCTCCAGTAACACAGCCACATACAGCCGCCTCACCCCCCAGTAACACAGCCACATACAGCCGCCTCACCCTCCAGTAACACAGCCACATACAGCCACCTCGCCCCCTGCAGTACATCTATATACAGTCTCCTCGCCCCCTGCAGTACATCTATATACAGTCTCCTCGCCCCCTGCAGAGTATCTATATACAGTCTCCTCGCCCCCTGCAGTACATCTATATACAGTCTCCTCGCCCCCTGCAGTACATCTATATACAGTCTCCTCACCCCCTGCAGTACATCTATATACAGTCTCCTCGCCCTCTGCAGTACATCTATATACAGTCTCCTCGCCCCCTGCAGTACATCTATATACAGTTTCCTCGCCCCCTGCAGTACATCTATATACAGTCTCCTCACCCCCTGCAGTACATCTATATACAGTCACCCCCCCATAGCTAGAGACCCCCAGCCCAGGTTAGATGACCCCCCCTTTTCTTTCACAGACAAAGAACACCCCCCCCCCCCGCTAGCCCCGGGAGCCCCGCCTATAATCCGGCTCTGATAATGTGTATGTAGTGACCTCCCCCTAGTGGTTGTGTATAATCTGTATGTAGTGACCTCCCCCTAGTGGTGGTGTATAATCTGTATGTAGTGACCTCCCCCTAGTGGTGGTGTATAATGTGTATGTAGTGATCTCCTCCTAGTGGTGGTGTATAATCTGTATGTAGTGATCTCCCCCTAGTGGTAGTGTATAATCTGTATGTAGTGATCTCCTCTTAGTGGTGGTGTATAATGTGTATGTAGTGAGCTCCCCCTAGTGGTGGTGTATAATCTGTATGTAGTGATCTCCTCCTAGTGGTGGTGTATAATGTGTATGTAGTGATCTCCTCCTAGTGGTGGTGTATAATCTGTATGTAGTGAGCTCCCCCTAGTGGTGGTGTATAATGTGTATGTAGTGATCTCCTCCTAGTGGTGGTGTATAATCTGTATGTAGTGATCTCCTCCTAGTGGTGGTGTATAATCTGTATGTAGTGATCTCCCCCTAGTGGTGGTGTATAATCTGTATGTAGTGATCTCCCCCTAGTGGTGGTGTATAATGTGTATGTAGTGACCTCCCCCTAGTGGTGGTATATAATCTGTATGTAGTGATTTCCCCCTAGTGGTGGTGTATAATCTGTATGTAGTGAGCTCCTCCTAGTGGTGGTGTATAATGTGTATGTAGTGAGCTCCCCCTAGTGGTGGTGTATAATCTGTATGTAGTGATCTCCCCCTAGTGGTGGTGTATAATATGTATGTAGGGATCTCCCCCTAGTGGTGGTGTATAATCTGTATGTAGTGATCTCCTCCTAGTGGTGGTGTATAATGTGTATGTAGTGATCTCCTCCTAGTGGTGGTGTATAATGTGTATGTAGTGAGCTCCCCCTAGTGGTGGTGTATAATCTGTATGCAGTGATCTCCCCCTAGTGGTGATGTATAATCTGTATGTATTGATCTCCCCCTAGTGGTGGTGTATAATCTGTATGTAGTGAGCTCCTCCTAGTGGTGGTGTATAATCTGTATGTAGTGAGCGCCTCTTAGTAGTGGTGTATAATCTGTATGTAGTGATCTCCCCCTAGTGGTGGTGTATAATCTGTATGTAGTGATCCCCTCCTAGTGGTGATGTATAATCTGTATGTAGTGAGCTCCCCCTAGTGGTGGTGTATAATCTGTATGTAGTGAGCTCCCTCTAGTGGTGGTGTATAATCTGTATGTAGTGATCTCCCCCTAGTGGTGGTGTATAATATGTATGTAGTGATCTCCCCCTAGTGGTGGTGTAAAATCTGTATGTAGTGATCCCCTCCTTGTGGTGGTGTATTATCTGTATGTAGTGATCTCCCCCTTGTGATGGTGTATAATCTGTAAGTAGTGATCCCCTCCTAGTGGTGGTGTATTATCTGTATGTAGTGATCTCCTTATAGTGGTGGTATATAATCTTTATGTAGTGATCTCCTCCTAGTTGTGGTGCATAATCTGCAAGTAGTGATCTCCCCCTAGTGGTGGTGTATAATCTGTATGTAGTGATCTCCCCCTAGTGGTGGTGTATAATCTGTATGTAGTGATCCCCTCCTAGTGGTGGTGTATTATCTGTATGTAGTGATCTCCCCCTAGTGGTGGTGTATAATCTGTATGTAGTGATCTCCTCATAGTGGTGGTGTATAATCTGTATGTAGTGACCTCCCCCTAGTGGTGGTGTATAATCTGTATGTAGTGATCTCCCCCTAGTGGTGGTGTATAATCTGTATGTAGTGACCTCCCCCTAGTGGTGGTGTATAATCAGTATGTAGTGATCTCCCCCTAGTGGTGGTGTATAATCTGTATGTAGTGACCTCCCCCTAGTGGTGGTGTATAATCTGTATGTAGTGACCTCCCCCTTGTGGTGGTGTATAATCTGTATGTAGTGACCTCCCCCTAGTGGTGGTGTATAATGTGTATGTAGTGATCTCCTCCTAGAGGTGGTGTATAATCTGTATGTAGTGATCTCCTCCTAGTGGTGATGTATAATCTGTATGTAGTGATCTCCCCCTAGTGGTGGTGTATAATCTGTATGTAGTGATCTCCTCTTAGTGGTGGTGTATAATCTGTATGTAGTGATCTCCCCCTAGTGGTAGTGTATAATCTGTATGTAGTGATCTCCCCCTAGTGGTGGTGTATAATCTGTATGTAGTGATCTCCCCCTAGTGGTAGTGTATAATCTGTATGTAGTGATCTCCTCCTAGTGGTTGTGTATAATCTGTATGTAGTGACCTCCCCCTAGTGGTGGTGTATAATCTGTATGTAGTGACCTCCCCCTTGTGGTGGTGTATAATCTGTATGTAGTGATCTCCCCCTAGTGGTGGTGTATAATCTGTATGTAGTGATCTCCCCCTAGTGGTGGTGTATAATCTGTATGTAGTGAACTCCTCCTAGTGGTGATGTATAATCTGTATGTAGTGATCTCCCCCTAGTGGTGGTGTATAATCTGTATGTAGTGATCTCCCCCTAGTGGTGGTGTATAATCTGTATGTAGTGATCTCCTCCTAGTGGTGGTGTATAATCTGTATGTAGTGATCTCCTCCTAGTGGTGGTGTATAATGTGTATGTAGTGATCTCCCCCTAGTGGTGGTGTATAATCTGTATGTAGTGATCTCCTCCTAGTGGTGGTGTACAATGTGTATGTAGTGATCTCCTCCTAGTGGTGGTGTATAATCTGTATGTAGTGATCTCCTCCTAGTGGTGGTGTATAATCTAGATGTAGTGATCTCCTCCTAGTTGTGGTGTATAATCTGTATGTAGTGATCTCCCCCTAGTGGTGGTGTATAATCTGTATGTGGTGATCTCCCCCTATTGGTGGTGTATAATCTGTATGTAGTGATCTCCTCCTAGTGGTGATGTTTAATCTGTATGTAGTGATCTCCCCCTAGTGGTGGTGTATAATCTGTATGTAGTGATCTCCCCCTAGTGGTGGTGTATAATTTGTATGTAGTGATCCCCTCCTAGTGGTGGTGTATAATCTGTATGTAGTGATCCCCCCTAGTGGTGGTGTATAATCTGTATGTATTGATCTCCCCATAGTGGTGGTGTATAATCTGTATGTAGTGATCTCCTCCTAGTGGTGGTGTATAATCTGTATGTAGTGATCTCCTCCTAGTGGTGGTGTATAATCTGTATGTAGTGATCTCCTCCTAGTGGTGGTGTATAATGTGTATGTAGTGATCTCCTCCTAGTGGTAGTGTATAATCTGTATGTTGTGAGATCCCCCTAGTGGTGGTGTATAATGTGTATGTAGTGATCTCCTCCTAGTGGTGGTGTATAATGTGTATGTTGTGAGCTCCCCCTAGTGGTGGTGTATAATGTGTATGTAGTGATCTCCTCCTAGTGGTGGTGTATAATGTGTATGTAGTGATCTCCTCCTAGTGGTGGTGTATAATCTGTATGTAGTGATCTCCCCCTATTGGTGGTGTATAATCTGTATGTAGTGATCTCCCCCTAGTGGTGGTGTATAATCAGTATGTAGTGATCTCCTCCTAGTGGTGGTGTATAATCTGTATGTAGTGATCTCCCCCTAGTGGTAATGTATAATCTGTATGTAGTGATCTCTCCCTAGTGGAGGTGTATAATCTGTATGTAGTGATCTCCCCCTAGTGGTGGTGTATAATCTGTATGTAGTGATCTCCCCCTAGTGGTGATGTATAATCTGTATGTAGTGATCTCCTCCTAGTGGTGAAGTATAATCTGTATGTAGTGATCTCCCCCTAGTGGTGCTGTATAATGTGTATGTAGTGATCTCCTCCTAGTGGTGGTGTATAATGTGTATGTAGTGATCTCCCCCTAGTAGTGGTGTATAATCTGTATGTAGTGATCTCCTCCTAGTGGTGGTGTGTAATCTGTATGTAGTGATCTCCTCCTAGTGGTGATGTATAATGTGTATGTAGTGAGCTCCCCCTAGTGGTGGTGTATAATCTGTATGTAGTGATCTTCTCCTAGTGGTGATGTATAATCTGTATGTAGTGATCTCCCCCTAGTGGTGGTGTATAATCTGTATGTAGTGATCTCCCCCTAGTGGTGGTGTATAATCTGTATGTAGTGATCTCCTCCTAGTGGTGGTGTATAATCTGTATGTAGTGATCTCCTCCTAGTGGTGGTGTATAATCTGTATGTAGTGATCTCCTCCTAGTGGTGGTGTATAATGTTTATGTAGTGATCTCCTCCTAGTGGTGGTGTATAATCTGTATGTAGTGATCTCCTCCTAGTGGTGGTGTATAATCTGTATGTAGTGATCTCCTCCTAGTGGTGGTGTATAATGTGTATGTAGTGATCTCCTCCTAGTGGTGGTGTATAATCTGTATGTTGTGAGCTCCCCCTAGTGGTGGTGTATAATGTGTATGTAGTGATCTCCTCCTAGTGGTGGTGTATAATGTGTATGTTGTGAGCTCCCCCTAGTGGTGGTGTATAATGTGTATGTAGTGATCTCCTCCTAGTGGTGGTGTATAATGTATATGTAGTGATCTCCTCCTAGTGGTGGTGTATAATCTGTATGTAGTGATCTCCCCCTAGTGGTGGTGTATAATCAGTATGTAGTGATCTCCTCCTAGTGGTGGTGTATAATCTGTATGTAGTGATCTCCCCCTAGTGGTAATGTATAATCTGTATGTAGTGATCTCTCCCTAGTGGTGGTGTATAATCTGTATGTAGTGATCTCCCCCTAGTGGTGGTGTATAATCTGTATGTAGTGATCTCCTCCTAGTGGTGGTGTATAATCTGTATGTAGTGATCTCCCCCTAGTGGTGGTGTATAATGTGTATGTAGTGATCTCCTCCTAGTGGTGGTGTATAATCTGTATGTAGTGAGCTCCCCCTAGTGGTGGTGTATAATGTGTATGTAGTGATCTCCCCCTAGTGGTGGTGTATAATGTGTATGTAGTGATCTCCTCCTAGTGGTGGTGTATAATCTGTTTGTAGTGATCTCCTCCTACTGGTGGTGTATAATCTGTATGTAGTGATCTCCTCCTAGTTGTGGTGTATAATCTGTATGTAGTGATCTCCCCTAGTGGTGGTGTATAATCTGTATGTGGTGATCTCCCCCTAGTGGTGGTGTATAATCTGTATATAGTGATCTCCTCCTAGTGGTGATGTTTAATCTGTATGTAGTGATCTCCCCCTAGTGGTGGTGTATAATCTGTATGTGGTGATCTCCCCCTAGTGGTGGTGTATAATCTGTATGTAGTGATCTCCTCCTAGTGGTGATGTTTAATCTGTATGTAGTGATCTCCCCCTAGTGGTGGTGTATAATCTGTATGTAGTGATCCCCCCTAGTGGTGGTGTATAATCTGTATGTAGTGATCTCCGCATAGTGGTGGTGTATAATCTGTATGTAGTGATCTCCTCCTAGTGGTGGTGTATAATCTGTATGTAGTGATCTCCTCCTAGTGGTGGTGTATAATCTGTATGTAGTGATCTCCTCCTAGTGGTGGTGTATAATGTGTATGTAGTGATCTCCTCCTAATGGTGGTGAATAATCTGTATGTTGTGAGCTCCCCCTAGTGGTGGTGTATAATGTGTATGTAGTGATCTCCTCCTAGTGGTGGTGTATAATGTGAATGTTGTGAGCTCCCCCTAGTGGTGGTGTATAATGTGTTTGTAGTGATCTCCTCCTAGTGGTGGTGTATAATGTGTATGTAGTGATCTCCTCCTAGTGGTGGTGTATAATCTGTATGTAGTGATCTCCTCCTAGTGGTGGTGTATAATCTGTATGTAGTGATCTCCCCCTAGTGGTGGTGTATAATCAGTATGTAGTGATCTCCTCCTAGTTGTGGTGTATAATCTGTATGTAGTGATCTCCCCCTAGTGGTGGTGTATAATCTGTATGTAGTGATCTCCTCCTAGTGGTGGTGTATAATCTGTATGTAGTGATCTCCCCCTAGTGGTGGTGTATAATCTGTATGTAGTGATCTCCCCCTAGTGGTGATGTATAATCTGTATGTAGTGATCTCCTCCTAGTGGTGAAGTATAATCTGTATGTAGTGATCTCCCCCTTTTGGTGGTGTATAATGTGTATGTAGTGATCTCCTCCTAGTGGTGGTGTATAATGTGTATGTAGTGATCTCCCCCTAGTAGTGGTGTATAATCTGTATGTAGTGATCTCCCCCTAGTGGTGGTGTATAATCTGTATGTAGTGATCTCCCCCTAGTGGTGGTGTATAATCAGTATGTAGTGATCTCCTCCTAGTTGTGGTGTATAATGTGTATGTAGTGAACTCCCCCTAGTGGTGGTGTATAATGTGTATGTAGTGAACTCCCCCTAGTGGTGGTGTATAATGTGTATGTAGTGATCTCCTCCTAGTGGTGGTGTATAATCTGTATGTAGTGATCTCCCCCTAGTGGTGGTGTATAATCTGTATGTAGTGATCTCCTCCTAGTGGTGATGTATAATCTGTATGTAGTGATCTCCCCCTAGTGGTGGTGTATAATCTGTATGTAGTGATCTCCCCCTAGTGGTGATGTATAATCTGTATGTAGTGATCTCCTCCTAGTGGTGAAGTATAATCTGTATGTAGTGATCTCCCCCTAGTGGTGGTGTATAATGTGTATGTAGTGATCTCCTCCTAGTGGTGGTGTATAATGTGTATGTAGTGATCTCCCCCTAGTAGTGGTGTATAATCTGTATGTAGTGATCTCCCCCTAGTGGTGGTGTATAATCTGTATGTAGTGATCTCCCCCTAGTGGTGGTGTATAATCTGTATGTAGTGATCTCCTTATAGTGGTGGTGTATAATCTGTATGTAGTGATATCCTCCTAGTGGTGGTGTATAATCTGTATGTAGTGATCTCCCCCTAGTGGTGGTGTATAATCTGTATGTAGTGATCTCCCCCTAGTGGTGGTGTATAATCTGTATGTAGTGATCTCCCCCTAGTGGTGGTGTATAATGTGTATGTAGTGATCTCCTCCTAGTGGTGGTGTATAATGTGTATGTAGTGATCTCCCCCTAGTGGTGGTGTATAATCTGTATGTAGTGATCTCCTTCTAGTGGTGGTGTATAATCTGTATGTAGTGATATCCTCCTAGTGGTGGTGTATAATCTGTATGTAGTGATCTCCCCCTAGTGGTGGTGTATAATCTGTATGTAGTGATCTCCCCCTAGTGGTGGTGTATAATCTGTATGTAGTGATCTCCCCCTAGTGGTGGTGTATAATGTGTATGTAGTGATCTCCCCCTAGTGGTGGTGTATAATGTGTATGTAGTGATCTCCCCCTAGTGGTGGTGTATAACATGTATGTAGTGATCTCCCCCTAGTGGTGGTGTATAATGTGTATGTAGTGATCTCCCCCTAGTGGTGGTGTATAACCTGTATGTAGTGATCTCCTCCTAGTGGTGGTGTATAATGTGTATGTAGTGATCTCCCCCTAGTGATGGTGTATAATGTGTATGTAGTGATCTCCTCCTAGTGGTGGTGTATAATCTGTATGTAGTGAGCTCCCCCTAGTGGTGGTGTATAATCTGTATGTAGTGAGCTCCCCCTAGTGGTGGTGTATAATGTGTATGTAGTGATCTCCCCCTAGTGGTGGTGTATAATGTGTATGTAGTGATCTCCCCCTAGTGGTGGTGTATAACCTGTATGTAGTGATCTCCCCCTAGTGGTGATGTATAATCTGTATGTAGTGATCCCCCCCTAGTGTTGGTGTATAATGTGTATGTAGTGATCTCCCCCTAGTGGTGGTGTATAACCTGTATGTAGTGATCTCCTCCTAGTGGTGGTGTATAATATGTATGTAGTGAGCTCCCCCTAGTGGTGGTGTATAATGTGTATGTAGTGATCTCCTCCTAGTGGTGGTGTATAATCTGTATGTAGTGAGCTCCCCCTAGCGGTGATGTATAATCTGTATGTAGTGAGCTCCCCCTAGTGGTGGTGTATAATCTGTATGTAGTGAGTTCTCCCTAGTGGTGGTGTATAATCTGTATATAGTGAGCTCCCCCTAGTGGTGGTGTATAATCTGTATGTAGTGATCTCCCCCTAGTGGTGGTGTATAATGTGTATGTAGTGAATTCTCCCTAGTGGTGGTGTATAATCTGTATGTAGTGAGCTCCCCCTAGTGGTGGTGTATAATCTGTATATACTAATATCCTCCTAGTGGTGGTGTATAATGTGTATGTAGTGATCTCCCCCTAGTGGTGGTGTATAATGTGTATGTAGTGATCTCCTCCTAGTGGTGATTTATAGTCTGTATGTAGTGATCTCCCCCTAGTGGTGGTGTATAATGTGTATGTAGTGATCTCCCCCTAGTGGTGGTGTATAATGTGTATGTAGTGATCTCCTCCTAGTGGTGATGTATAATCTGTATGTAGTGAGCTCCCCCTAGTAGTGGTGTATAATGTGTATGTAGTGATCTCCTCCTAGTGGTGATGTATAATCTGTATGTAGTGATCTCCCCCTAGTGGTGGTGTATAATGTGTATGTAGTGAGCTCCCCCTAGTGGTGGTGTATAATCTGTATGTAGTGATCTCCCCCTAGTGGTGGTGTATAATCTGTATGTAGTGATCTCCCCCTAGTGGTGGTGTATAATGTGTATGTAGTGATCTCCCCCTAGTGGTGGTGTATAATGTGTATGTAGTGAACTCCCCCTAGTGGTGGTGTATAATGTGTATGTAGTGATCTCCCCCTAGTGGTGGTGTATAATGTGTATGTAGTGATCTCCCCCTAGTGGTGGTGTATAATGTGTATGTAGTGATCTCCCCCTAGTGGTGGTGTATAATGTGTATGTAGTGATCTCCCCCTAGTGGTGGTGTATAATCTGTATGTAGTGATCTCCTCCTAGTGGTGGTGTATAATATGTATGTAGTGATCTCCCCCTAGTGGTGGTGTATAATCTGTATGTAGTGATCTCCTCCTAGTGGTGGTGTATAATCTGTATGTAGTGATCTCCCCCTAGTGGTGGTGTATAATCTGTATGAAGTGATCTCCTCCTAGTGGTGGTGTATAATATGTATGTAGTGATCTCCTCCTAGTAGTGGTGTATAATCTGTATGTAGTGATCTCCCCCTAGTGGTGGTGTATAATGTGTATGTAGTGATCTCCCCCTAGTGGTGGTGTATAATGTGTATGTAGTGATCTCCTGCTAGTGGTGGTGTATAATGTGTATGTAGTGATCTCCTCCTAGTGGTGGTGTATAATCTGTATGTAGTGAGCTCCCCCTAGTGGTGGTGTATAATCTGTATGTAGTGACCTCCCCCTAGTGGTGGTGTTTAATGTGTATGTAGTGATCTCCTCCTAGTGGTGCTGTATAATGTGTATGTAGTGATCTCCCCCTAGTGGTGGTGTATAATGTGTATGTAGTGATCTCCTCCTAGTGGTTGTGTATAATCTGTATGTAGTGATCTCCCCCTAGTGGTGGTGTATAATGTGTATGTAGTGATCTCTCCCTAGTGGTGGTGTATAATCTGTATGTAGTGAGCTCCCCCTAGTGGTGGTGTATAATCTGTATGTAGTGATCTCCTCCTAGTGGTGGTGTATAATGTGTATGTAGTGATCTCCCCTTAGTGGTGGTGTATAATCTGTATGTAGTGATCTCCCCCTAGTGGTGGTGTATAATCTGTATGTAGTGATCTCCCCCTAGTGGTGGTGTATAATCTGTATGTAGTGATCTCCCCCTAGTGGTGGTGTATAATCTGTATATAGTGATCTCCCCCTAGTGGTGGTGTTTAATGTGTATGTAGTGATCTCCTCCTAGTGGTGCTGTATAATGTGTATGTAGTGATCTCCCCCTAGTGGTGGTGTATAATGTGTATGTAGTGATCTCCCCCTAGTGGTGGTGTATAATGTGTATGTAGTGATCTCCTCCTAGTGGTGGTGTATAATCTGTATTCAGTGATCTCCCCCTAGTGGTGGTGTATAATGTGTATGTAGTGATCTCCCCTTAGTGATGGTGTATAATCTGTATGTAGTGAGCTCCCCCTAGTGGTGGTGTATAATCTGTATGTAGTGAGCTCCCCCTAGTGGTGGTGTATAATCTGTATGTAGTGATCTCCCCCTAGTGGTGGTGTATAATCTGTATGTAGTGATCTCCCCCTAGTGGTGGTGTATAATGTGTATGTAGTGATCTCCCCCTAGTGGTGGTGTATAACCTGTATGTAGTGATCTCCCCCTAGTGGTGGTGTATAATGTGTATGTAGTGATCTCCCCCTAGTGGTGGTGTATAATCTGTATGTAGTGAGCTCCCCCTAGTGGTGGTGTATAATCTGTATGTAGTGATCTCCCCCTAGTGGTGGTGTATAATCTGTATGTAGTGATCTCCCCCTAGTGGTGGTGTATAATGTGTATGTAGTGATCTCCCCCTAGTGGTGGTGTATAATGTGTATGTAGTGAGCTCCCCATAGTGGTGGTGTATAATGTGTATGTAGTGATCTCCCCCTAGTGGTGGTGTATAATGTGTATGTAGTGATCTCCCCCTAGTGGTGGTGTATAATCTGTATGTAGTGATCTCCTCCTAGTGGTGGTGTATAATGTGTATGTAGTGATCTCCCCCTAGTGGTGGTGTATAATCTGTATGTAGTGATCTCCCCCTAGTGGTGGTGTATAATCTGTATGTAGTGAGCTCCCCCTAGTGGTGGTGTATAATCTGTATGTAGTGATCTCCCCCTAGTGGTGGTGTATAATCTGTATGTAGTGAGCTCCCCCTAGTGGTGGTGTATAATCTGTGTGTTGTGAGCTCTCCCTGTAGTGATGGGTCTGCAATCTCCTTCTATGATAGTAGTATTATTGCTTCTTGAGGCATAGAACATATACATTTTGCAATAACTTTCCCCTTCCTGCGACTGAGCTTCTATGGGGGTCACTGTGACTTAATTACTATGTGGGCAACAATTTGGTTATTGGGAGCCCTATGACTATATTCACTACTGTGGAGGCGCTGTTATTTGAGTGTCTGCTATGGGGGCACTATGTTGGTCACTTCGGGAGCTCTGTTACTATATTGACTATTCTGGTGAAACTCCTACTACTTTGGCTTCTTTGGGGGTATTGATTTATGATTTAGTGTGGGGGCTCCATTACTATGTTGGCTACTGCGGGGGCACCATTACTATATTTCATTATGTGGGAGCTCTATGACTATGTTGGCTGCTGAGGGGAAACTATGACTATATTTCATTATAGGGAGGCATCCTTACTTTATTACATTCTGTGGGGGCACCATTACTATATTACATTCTGTTGGGGCACCATTACTATGTTGGCTACTGCGGGGGCACCATTGCTATATTACATTCTGTTGGGGCACCATTACTATGTTGGCTACTGCGGGGGCACCATTGCTATATTACATTCTGTTGGGGCACCATTACTATGTTGGCTACTGCGGGGGCACCATTGCTATATTACATTCTGTTGGGGCACCATTACTATGTTGGCTACTGCGGGGTCACCATTGCTATATTACATTCTGTGGGGGCACCATTACTATGTTGGCTGCTACGGGGGCATAATAAGTATCTCTATGGGAACAGTAGAACAGTATTAAGTTTGCATTGAAAACCTGCAAAAAGTTTTGTGTTGCAAAATCTGCAGAAAAGAGTCATAGCTGGGAGAAGCTGACATTGCCTCCATGTAGAAGAGGAGAAGAAGTCCTCCGATCAAAGACTTCCTCTGTCAGTCAAATATTTCTGTCTTTACCCATGGGCCACAATTATCCAGCATCAGACACTGGCGGAGATTTATTACAAGTGTCTGAGTGCAGAACTTTTTTGTTTGCTTCTGGAAACCAATCGGAGCTCAGCTTTAATTTTATAAACAGCTGTGGGAAAATGAAAGCTGAGATTTAATTGGTTGCCTCGGGCTCTTCATGTAGTATGCTTTCTACTAGTGCTGGTTTTATGATCCTGCATCTGTGTAGTAAGCTTGGTTCCAGTGTTTCTATGTAGTAATCCTAATAATGATATAGGGGAACATTTACTTACCCGTCCTGAGGCATTCCCCGAAAGTGCATTGTCCGTGTATAATGAGCTGTGCGGGGAATGACTAAGATCCTGCGCCTGATATCCTGCATGTGTGGCTTCCCTGCTCAGGTCCCAGGAGTTCACCTTCTTCTTCCTGGTGCATGTAAGTGAATTGTCCGTGTATAATGCGCTGTGCGGGGAGTCACTAAGATCCTGCGCCCGATATCCTGCATGTGTCACTTCCCCGCTCAGGTCCCCGGAGTTCTCCTTCTTCTTCCTGGTGCATGTAAGTGCATTGTCCGTGTATAACGCGCTGTGCAGTGAGTCACTAAGATCCTGCGCCCGATATCCTGCATGTGTAGCTTCCCCGCTCAGGTCCCCGGAGTTCACCTTCTTCTTCCTGGTGCATGTAAGTGCATTGTCCGTGTATAATGCGCTGTGCAGGGAGTCACTAAGATCCTGCGCCTGATATCCTGCAAGTGTCACTTCCCCGCTCAGGTCCCCGGAGTTCATCTTCTTCTTCACGGTGCATGTAAGTGCATTGTCCGTGTATAATGCGCTGTGCGGGGAGTCACTAAGATCCTGCACCCGATATCCTGCATGTGTCGCTTTCCCGCTCAGGTCCCTGGAGTTCACCTTCTTCTTCCTGGTGCATGTAAGTGCATTGTCCGTGTATAATGCGCTGTGCAGGGAGTCACTAAGATCCTGCACCCGATATCCGGCATGTGTCGCTTCCCCGCTCAGGTCCCCGGAGTTCACCTTCTTCTTCCTGGTGCATGTAAGTGCATTGTCCGTGTATAATGCGCTGTGCGGGGAGTCACTAAGATCCTGCGCCTGATATCCTGCATGTGTCACTTCTCCGCTCAGGTCCCTGGTGTTCTCCTTCTTCTTCCTGGTGCATGTAAGTGCATTGTCCGTGTATAATGCGCTGTGCGAGGAGTCACTAAGATCCTGCGCCCGATATCCTGTATGTGTCGCTTCCCCGCTCAGGTCCCCGGAGTTCACCTTCTTCTTCCTGGTGCATGTAAGTGCATTGTCCGTGTATAATGTGCTGTGCGGGGAGTCACTAAGATCCTGCACCCGATATCCTGCATGTGTCGTTTCCCCGCTCAGGTCCCCGGAGTTCACCTCCTTCTTCCTGGTGCATGTAAGTGCATTGTCCGTGTATAATGCGCTGTGCGGGGAGTCACTAAGATCGTGCCCCAATATCCTGCATGTGTCACTTCCCCGCTCAGGTCCCCGGAGTTCACCTTCTTCTTCCTGGTGCATGTAAGTGCATTGTCTGTGTATAATGTGCTGTGCGGGGAGTCACTAAGATCCTGCGCCCGATATCCTGCATGTGTCGCTTCCCCGCTCAGGTCCCTGGAGTTCACCTTCTTCTTCCTGGTGCATGTAAGTGCATTGTCTGTGTATAATGCGCTGTGCGGGGAGTCACTAAGATCCTGCGCCCGATATCCTGCATGTATCGCTTCCCCGCTCAGGTCCCCGGAGTTCACCTTCTTCTTCCTGGTGCATGTAAGTGCATTGTCCGTGTATAATGCGCTGTGCGGGGAGTCACTAAGATCCTGCACCCTATATCCTGCATGTGTGGCTTCCCCGCTCAGGTCCCCGGAGTTCACCTTCTTCTTCCTGGTGCATGTAAGTGCATTGTCCGTGTATAATGCGCTGTGCGGGGAGTCACTACGATTGTGCGCCCGATATCCTGCATGTGTCGCTTCCCCGCTCAGGTCCCCGGAGTTCACCTTCTTCTTCCTGGTGCATGTAAGTGCATTGTCCGGGTATAATGCGCCATGTAGGGAGTCACTAAGATCGTGCGCCCGATATCCTGCATGTGTCGCTTTCCCGCTCAGGTCCCTGGAGTTCACCTTCTTCTTCCTGGTGCATGTAAGTGCATTGTCCGTGTATAATGCGCTGTGCGGGGAGTCACTAAGAGCCTGCGCCTGATATCCTGCATGTGTCGCTTCCCTGCTCAGGTCCCCGGAGTTCACCTTCTTCTTCCTGGTGCATGTAAGTGCATTGTCCGTGTATAATGTGCTGTGCGGGGAGTCACTAAGATCCTGCGCCCGATATCCTGCATGTGTCACTTCCCCGCTCAGGTCCCCGGAGTTCACCTTCTTCTTCCTGGTGCATGTAAGTGCATTGTCCGTGTATAATGCGCTGTGCGGGGAGTCACTAAGTTTCTGCGCCCGATATCCTGCATGTGTCACTTCCCCGTTCAGGTCCCTGGAGTTCACCTTCTTCTTCCTGATGCATGTAAGTGCATTGTTCGTGTATAATGCCCTGTGCGGGGAGTCACTAAGATCCTGCGCCCGATATCCTGCATGTGTCGCTTCCCCGCTCAGGTCCCCGGAGTTCACCTTCTTCTTCCTGGTGCATGTAAGTGCATTGTCCGTGTATAATGTGCTGTGCGGGGAGTCACTAAGATCGTGCGCCCGATATCCTGCATGTGTCGCTTCCCCGCTCAGGTCCCCGGAGTTCACCTTCTTCTTCCTGGTGCATGTAAGTGCATTGTCCGTGTATAATGTGCGGGGAGTCACTAAGATCCTGCACCTGATATCCTGCATGTGTCACTTCCCCGCTCAGGTCCCCGGAGTTCACCTTCTTCTTCCTGGTGCATGTAAGTGCATTGTCTGTGTATAATGTGCTGTGCGGGGAGTCACTAAGATCCTGCGCCCGATATCCTGCATGTGTCGCTTCCCCGCTCAGGTCCCCGGAGTTCACCTTCTTCTTCCTGGTGCATGTAAGTTCATTGTCCGTGTATAATGTGCTGTGCGGGGAGTCACTAAGATCCTGCCCCCGATATCCTGCATGTGTCGCTTCCCCGCTCAGGTCCCCGGAGTTCACCTTCTTCTTCCTGGTGCATGTAAGTGCATTGTCCGTGTATAACGCGCTGTGCGGGGAGTCACTAAGATCGTGCCCCAAAATCCTGCATGTGTCGCTTCCCCGCTCAGGTCCCCGGAGTTCACCTTCTTCTTCCTGGTGCATGTAAGTGCATTGTCTGTGTATAATGCGCTGTGCGGGGAGTCACTAAGATCCTGCGCCCGATATCCTGCATGTGTCACTTCCCCGCTCAGGTCCCTGGAGTTCATCTTCTTCTTTCTGGTGCATGTAAGTGCATTGTCTGTGTATAATGTGCTGTGCGGGGAGTCACTAAGATCCTGTGCCCGATATCCTGCATGTGTCGCTTCCCCGCTCAGGTCCCCGGAGTTCACCTCCTTCTTCCTGGTACATGTAAGTGCATTGTCTGTGTATAATGCGCTGTGCGGGGAGTCACTAAGTTCCTGCGCCCGATATCCTGCATGTGTCGCTTCCCCGCTCAGGTCCCTGGAGTTCATCTTCTTCTTTCTGGTGCATGTAAGTGCATTGTCCGTGTATAATGCGCTGTGCGGGGAGTCACTAAGATCCTGCGCCCAATATCCTGCATGTGTCGCTTCCCCGCTCAGGTCCCCGGAGTTCACCTTCTTCTTCCTGGTGCATGTAAGTGCATTGTCCGTGTATAATGTGCTGTGCGGGGAGTCACTAAGATCCTGCGCCTGATATCCTGCATGTGTTGCTTCCCCGCTCAGGTCCCTGGAGTTTACCTTCTTCTTCCTGGTGCATGTAAGTGCATTGTCCGTGTATAATGTGCTGTGCGGGGAGTCACTAAGATCCTGCGCCCGATATCCTGCATGTGTCACTTCCCCGCTCAGGTCCCCGGAGTTTACCTTCTTCTTCCTGGTGCATGTAAGTGCATTGTCCGTGTATAATGCGCTGTGCGGGGAGTCACTAAGATCCTGCGCCCGATATCCTGCATGTGTCGCTTCCCCGCTCAGGTCCCCGGAGTTCACCTTCTTCTTCCTGGTGCATGTAAGTTCATTGTCCGTGTATAATGTGCTGTGCGGGGAGTCACTAAGATCCTGCGCCCGATATCCTGCATGTGTCACTTCCCCGCTCAGGTCCCCGGAGTTTACCTTCTTCTTCCTGGTGCATGTAAGTGCATTGTCCGTGTATAATGCGCTGTGCGGGGAGTCACTAAGATCCTGCACCCGATATCCTGCATGTGTCGCTTCCCCGCTCAGGTCCCCGGAGTTCACCTTCTTCTTCCTGGTGCATGTAAGTGCATTGTCCGTGTATAATGCGCTGTGCGGGGAGTCACTAAGATCCTGCGCCCGATATCCTGCATGTGTCACTTCCCCGCTCAGGTCCCTGGAGTTCACCTTCTTCTTCCTGGTGCATGTAAGTGCATTGTCTGTGTATAATGCGCTGTGCGGGGAGTCACTAAGATCCTGCGCCCGATATCCTGCATGTGTCACTTCCCCGCTCAGGTCCCTGGAGTTCATCTTCTTCTTTCTGGTGCATGTAAGTGCATTGTCCGTGTATAATGCGCTGTGCGGGGAGTCACTAAGATTGTGCGCCCGATATCCTGCATGTGTCGCTTCCCCGCTCAGGTCCCCGGAGTTCACCTTCTTCTTCCTGGTGCATGTAAGTGCATTGTCCGTGTATAATGCGCCATGTAGGGAGTCACTAAGATCGTGCGCCCGATATCCTGCATGTGTCGCTTCCCCGCTCAGGTCCCTGGAGTTCACCTTCTTCTTCCTGGTGCATGTAAGTGCATTGTCCGTGTATAATGCGCTGTGCGGGGAGTCACTAAGTTTCTGCGCCCGATATCCTGCATGTGTCGCTTCCCCGCTCAGGTCCCCGGAGTTCACCTTCTTCTTCCTGGTGCATGTAAGTGCATTGTCCGTGTATAATGCGCTGTGCGGGGAGTCACTAAGTTCCTGCGCCCGATATCCTGCATGTGTCACTTCCCCGCTCAGGTCCCTGGAGTTCACCTTCTTCTTCCTGGTGCATGTAAGTGCATTGTCCGTGTATAATGCGCTGTGCGGGGAGTCACTAAGATCCTGCACCCGATATCCTGCATGTGTCGCTTCCCCGTTCAGGTCCCTGGAGTTCACCTTCTTCTTCCTGGTGCATGTAAGTGCATTGTTCGTGTATAATGCACTGTGCGGGGAGTCACTAAGATCCTGCGCCCGATATCCTGCATGTGTCGCTTCCCCGCACAGGTCCCTGGAGTTCACCTTCTTCTTCCTGGTGCATGCAAGTGCATTGTCCGTGTATAATGCGCTGTGCAGGGAGTCCCTAAGATCCTGCGCCCGATATCCTGCATGTGTCGCTTCCCCGCTCAGGTCCCCGGAGTTCACCTTCTTCTTCCTGGTGCATGTAAGTGCATTGTCCGTGTATAATGCGCTGTGCGGGGAGTCACTAAGATCCTGCGCCTGATATCCTGCATGTGTCACTTCCCCTCTCAGGTCCCTGGAGTTCACCTTCTTCTTCCTGGTGCATGTAAGTGCATTGTCCGTGTATAATGTGCTGTGCGGGGAGTCACTAAGATCCTGCGCCCGATATCCTGCATGTGTCGCTTCCCCGCTCAGGTCCCTGGAGTTCACCTTCTTCTTCCTGGTGCATGTAAGTGCATTGTCCGTGTATAATGCGCTGTGCGGGGAATCACTAAGATCGTGCGCCCGATATCCTGCATGTGTCGCTTCCCCGCTCAGGTCCCAGGAGTTCACCTTCTTCTTCCTGGTGCATGTAAGTGCATTGTCTGTGTATAATGCGCTGTGCGGGGAGTCACTAAGATCCTGCGCCCGATATCCTGCATGTGTCACTTCCCCGCTCAGGTCCCTGGAGTTCACCTTCTTCTTCCTGGTGCATGTAAGTGCATTGTCCGTGTATAATGCGCTGTGCGGGGAGTCACTAAGATCCTGCGGCCGATATCCTGCATGTGTCGCTCCCCGCTCAGGTCCCTGGAGTTCACCTTCTTCTTCCTGGTGCATGTAAGTGCATTGTCTGTGTATGATGCGCTGTGCGGTGAGTCACTAAGATCCTGCACCCGATATCCTGCATGTGTCGCTTCCCCGCTCAGGTCCCTGGAGTTCACCTTCTTCTTCTTTATGGTGCATGTAAGTGCATTGTCTGTGTATAATGAGCTGTGCGGGGAGTCACTAAGATCCTGCGGCCGATATCCTGCATGTGTCACTTCCCCGCTCAGGTCCCTGGAGTTCACCTTCTTCTTCCTGGTGCATGTAAGTGCATTGTCCGTGTATAATGCGATGTGCGGGGAGTCACTAAGATCGTGCGCCCTATATCCTGCATGTGTCGCTTCCCCGCTCAGGTCCCTGGAGTTCACCTTCTTCTTCCTGGTGCATGTAAGTGCATTGTCTGTGTATGATGCGCTGTGCGGTGAGTCACTAAGATCCTGCGGCCGATATCCTGCATGTGTCGCTCCCCGCTCAGGTCCCTGGAGTTCACCTTCTTCTTCCTGGTGCATGTAAGTGCATTGTCTGTGTATAATGCGCTGTGCGGTGAGTCACTAAGATCCTGCACCCGATATCCTGCATGTGTCGCTTCCCCGCACCGGTCCCCAGAGTTCACCTTCTTCATCCTGGTGCATGTAAGTGCATTGTCTGTGTATAATGCGCTGTGCGGTGAGTCACTAAGATCCTGCACCCGATATCCTGCATGTGTCGCTTCCCCGCTCAGGTCCCTGGAGTTCACCTTCTTCTTCCTGGTGCATGTAAGTGCATTGTCCGTGTATAATGCGCTGTGCGGGGAGTCACTAAGATCCTGCACCCGATATCCTGCATGTGTCGCTTCCCCGCTCAGGTCCCCGGGGTTCACCTTCTTTTTCCTGGTGCATGTAAGTGCTTGGGCTTATGACACAATTTGAAAGTTATATCCTGCACTCAGTCCAAATTAGTCGGACCGCCCAATGGCACGTCCCCCGATTTGTGTTGCATGGAAGCAGCACAGCTGCGCCACAAAACGGTTGCGTGCACCAATATCTCAGTGCAGACACTTCTTATATACCTGTGCAAGACATTTTGGATCCTAAAAAGGTGCATAGTCCGACAAAACTGCAACCCACAGCCCTTAGTAAATGAGCCCCAAAGTGTACAAAGAGAAGACTGTGGCACCTGATAGGGCCCAAAAAGACACAGCCCCTCCCCTACATGTCCCCTCCCCAAACTGCTGTCACATAGCAAAAAGTTTTTTATAAATGCAAACATGTGTTCGGCAATAGGTGGCTAAACATACAAAGACACCTGAGCCCAACAATACATCTGAGAATCGGATAAAAATATGGTACGAGTTTGGACTCTCGTACAGAGCGCACAGAGCACGTGTGCTACCCGAAAATCCCAAAAAATAGAAAGAGACAATAACAGGGATAGGAAAACCTGCTCCCAGCACCTGCGGGGATAAGTACAGCCAACAGTAACGCGCAGAGGGGGGGCCTCCCCCGCCGCGCTGCCCAACACAGCGTGACATATATAAGACACTGGGGGTCATTTATTAAGGGCCCGATTCGCGTTTTCCCGACGTGTTACCCGAATATTTCCGTTTTGCGCCGCTTGTACTTAAATTGCCCCGGGATTTTGGCGCACGCGATCGGATTGTGGCGCATCGGCGCTGGCATGCGCGCGACGGAAATCGGGGGGCGTGGCCGAACGAAAACCCGACGTATTCGGAAAAACCGCCGCATTTAAAAACCGAAAATGTGTCGCATAAGGACCGCTTACCTTCACCTGGTCCAGCTCGGTGCATTCCGGCGCGATGAGTTTACTTTCAGCGCAGCAGCGCCACCTGGTGGACGGCGGAAGAACTACCTTATTAAATCCCGGCCGGACCCGAATCCAGAGCGGAGAAGCCGCCGCTGGAACGCGAATGGACCGGGTAAGTAAATTTGCCCCACTATGTGATACAGCGGTTTGGGGAGGGGCTGTGACTTTTGGGGCATCAGGTGTCACATTTGAACACTTTGTGGCACTTTTTCTATCTATTTATATATTAAAGACAATCAATCAAGCTGAATTGTTTTCTGCTTCATGTTCTTCTTACCACTGGATTTTTCCATGTCTCTAGCTAGAAGAGTTATTTGAGTTACATAAGAGCACCCCCCCCCCCCCCCCTCTTATATTCAGAAAGTATCGCCTTGCTGTAAGTAACAATAACAACATTATACAATACAACACAATAGACAGAGGCCAAAGTAATGAGGGAAGTTTGGGCTTTGTCCAACATAAACATTTCAAGTGACACTTCCTTTTCCTTATTTAATGAGATGGCAAAGATGATCTTTAGCACACGTGTACAAAATCACAGAGGGGTCAGAGCGCCCATGCTGACCCCTGACCACTGCTGGCTATGATAGAAAGGTGTCAGGACACACAGGACATGGCAGCTCGCTGTGTATGGGGGGTGTAGTCACAGAGGGGTCAGAGCACCCATGCTGACCCCTGACCACTGCTGGCTATGATAGAAATGTGTCAGGACACACAGGACATGGCAGCTCGCTGTGTATGGGGGGTGTAGTCACAGAGGGGTCAGAGCCCCCATGCTGACCCCTGACCACTGCTGGCTATGATAGAGAGGTGTCAGGACACACAGGACATGGCAGCTCGCTGTGTATGGGGGGTGTAGTCACAGAGGGGTCAGAGCGCCCATGCTGACCCCTGACCACTGCTGGCTATGATAGAAAGGTGTCAGGACACACAGGACATGGCAGCTCGCTGTGTATGAGGGGTGTAGTCACAGAGGGGTCAGAGCGCCCAGGCTGACCCCTGACCACTGCTGGCTATGATAGAAAGGTGTCAGGACACACAGGACATGGCAGCTCGCTGTGTATGGGGGGTGTAGTCACAGAGGGGTCAGAGCGCCCATGCTGACCCCTGACCACTGCTGGCTATGATAGAAAGGTGTCAGGACACACAGGACATGGCAGCTCGCTGTGTATGGGGGGTGTAGTCACAGAGGGGTCAGAGCGCCCATGCTGACCCCTGACCACTGCTGGCTATGATAGAAAGGTGTCAGGACACACAGGACATGGCAGCTCGCTGTGTATGGGGGTGTAGTCACAGAGGGGTCAGAGCACCCATGCTGACCCCTGACCACTGCTGGCTATGATAGAAAGGTGTCAGGACACACAGGACATGGCAGCTCGCTGTGTATAGGGGGTGTAGTCACAGAGGGGTCAGAGCACCCATGCTGACCCCTGACCACTGCTGGCTATGATAGAAAGGTGTCAGGACACACAGGACATGGCAGCTCCCTGTGTATGGGGGGTGTAGTCACAGAGGGGTCAGAGCGCCCATGCTGACCCCTGACCACTGCTGGCTATCATAGAAAGGTGTCAGGACACACAGGACATGGCAGCTCCCTGTGTATGGGGGGTGTAGTCACAGAGGGGTCAGAGCGCCCATGCTGACCCCTGACCACTGCTGGCTATGATAGAAAGGTGTCAGGACACAGGACATGGCAGTTCGCTGTGTATGGGGGGTGTAGTCACAGAGGGGTCAGAGCACCCATGCTTACCCCTGACCACTGCTGGCTATGATAGAAAGGTGTCAGGACACAGGACATGGCAGCTCGCTGTGTATGGGGGGGTGTAGTCACAGAGAGGTCAGAGCGCCCATGCTGACCCCTGACCACTGCTGGCTATGATAGAAAGGTGTCAGGACACACAGGACATGGCAGCTCGCTGTGTATGGGGGGTGTAGTCACAGAGGGGTCAGAGCGCCCATGCTGACCCCTGACCACTGCTGGCTATGATAGAAAGGTGTCAGGACACAGGACATGGCAGCTCACTGTGTATGGGGGTGTAGTCACAGAGAGGTCAGAGCGCCCATGCTGACCCCTGACCACTGCTGGCTATGATAGAAAGGTGTCAGGACACACAGGACATGGCAGCTCGCTGTGTATGGGGGATGTAGTCACAGAGAGGTCAGAGCGCCCATGCTGACCCCTGACCACTGCTGGCTATGATAGAAAGGTGTCAGGACACACAGGACATGGCAGCTCGCTGTGTATGGGGGGTGTAGTCACAGAGGGGTCAGAGCGCCCATGCTGACCCCTGACCACTGCTGGCTATGACAGAAAGGTGTCAGGACACACAGGACATGGCAGCTCGCTGTGTATGGGGGGTGTAGTCACAAAGGGGTCAGACCGCCCATGCTGACCCCTGACCACTGCTGGCTATGATAGAAAGGTGTCAGGACACAGGACATGGCAGCTCGCTGTGTATGGGGGTGTAGTCACAGAGAGGTCAGAGCGCCCATGCTGACCCCTGACCACTGATGGCTATGATAGAAAGGTGTCAGGACACACAGGACATGGCAGCTCGCTGTGTATGGCGGGTGTAGTCACAGAGGGGTCAGAGTGCCCATGCTGACCCCTGACCACTGCTGGCTATAATAGAAAGGTGTCAGGAAACACAGGACATGGCAGCTCGCTGTGTATGGGGGGTGTAGTCACAGAGGGGTCAGAGCGCCCATGCTGACCCCTGACCACTGCTGGCTATGATAGAAAGGTGTCAGGACACACAGGACATGGCAGCTCGCTGTGTATGGGGGGTGTAGTCACAGAGGGGTCAGAGCACCCATGCTGACCCCTGACCACTGCTGGCTATGATAGAAAGGTGTCAGGACACAGGACATGGAAGCTCGCTGTGTATGGGGGTGTAGTCACAGAGGGGTCAGAGCGCCCATGCTGACCCCTGACCACTGCTGGCTATGATAGAAAGGTGTCAGGACACACAGGACATGGCAGCTCGCTGTGTATGGGTGTGTAGTCACAGAGAGGTCAGAGCGCCCATGCTGACCCCTGACCACTGCTGGCTATGATAGAAAGGTGTCAGGACACACAGGACATGGCAGCTCGCTGTGTATAAGGGATGTAGTCACAGAGAGGTCAGAGCCCCCATGCTGACCCCTGACCACTGCTGGCTATGATAGAAAGGTGTCAGGACACACAGGGCATGGCAGCTCGCTGTGTATGGGGGGTGTGGTCACAGAGGGGTCAGAGCGCCCATGCTGACCCCTGACCACTGCTGGCTATGATAGAAAGGTGTCAGGACACACAGGACATGGCAGCTCGCTGTGTATAGGGGGTGTAGTCACAGAGGGGTCAGAGCACCCATGCTGACCCCTGACCACTGCTGGCTATGATAGAAAGGTGTCAGGACACACAGGACATGGCAGCTCCCTGTGTATGGGGGGTGTAGTCACAGAGGGGTCAGAGCGCCCATGCTGACCCCTGACCACTGCTGGCTATCATAGAAAGGTGTCAGGACACACAGGACATGGCAGCTCCCTGTGTATGGGGGGTGTAGTCACAGAGGGGTCAGAGCGCCCATGCTGACCCCTGACCACTGCTGGCTATGATAGAAAGGTGTCAGGACACAGGACATGGCAGTTCGCTGTGTATGGGGGGTGTAGTCACAGAGGGGTCAGAGCACCCATGCTTACCCCTGACCACTGCTGGCTATGATAGAAAGGTGTCAGGACACAGGACATGGCAGCTCGCTGTGTATGGGGGGGTGTAGTCACAGAGAGGTCAGAGCGCCCATGCTGACCCCTGACCACTGCTGGCTATGATAGAAAGGTGTCAGGACACACAGGACATGGCAGCTCGCTGTGTATGGGGGGTGTAGTCACAGAGAGGTCAGAGCACCCATGCTGACCCCTGACCACTGCTGGCTATGATAGAAAGGTGTCAGGACAAAGGACATGGCAGCTCGCTGTGTATGGGGGGTGTAGTCACAGAGGGGTCAGAGCGCCCATGCTGACCCCTGACCACTGCTGGCTATGATAGAAAGGTGTCAGGACACACAGGACATGGCAGCTCGCTGTGTATGGGGGGTGTAGTCACAGAGGGGTCAGAGCACCCATGCTGACCCCTGACCACTGCTGGCTATGATAGAATGGTGTCAGGACACACAGGACATGGCAGCTCGCTGTGTATGGGGGGTGTAGTCACAGAGGGGTCAGAGCACCCATGCTGACCCCTGACCACTGCTGGCTATGATAGAAAGGTGTCAGGACACACAGGACATGGCAGCTCACTGTGTATGGGGGTGTAGTCACAGAGGGGTCAGAGCGCCCATGCTGACCCCTGACCACTGCTGGCTATGATAGAAAGGTGTCAGGACAGAGGACATGGCAGCTTGCTGTGTATAGGGGTGTAGTCATAGAGGGGTCAGAGCACCCATGCTGACCCCTGACCACTGCTGGCTATGATAGAAAGGTGTCAGGACACACAGGACACGGCAGCTCGCTGTGTATGGGGGGAGTAGTAACAGAGGGGTCAGAGCACCCATGCTGACCCCTGACCACTGCTGGCTATGATAGAAAGGTGTCAGGACACACAGGACATGGCAGCTCCCTGTGTATGGGGGGTGCAGTCACAGAGAGGTCAGAGCGCCCATGCTGACCCCTGACCACTGCTGGCTATGATAGAGAGGTGTCAGGACACACAGGACATGGCAGCTCGCTGTGTATTGGGGGGTGTAGTCACAGAGGGGTCAGAGCACCCATGCTGACCCCTGACCACTGCTGGCTATGATAGAAAGGTGTCAGGACACACAGGACATGGCAGCTCGCTGTGTATTGGGGGGTGTAGTCACAGAGGGGTCAGAGCTCCCATGCTGACCCTTGACCACTGCTGGCTATGATAGAAAGGTGTCAGGATACACAGGACATGGCAGCTCGCTGTGTATAGGAATGTAGTCACAGACAGGTCAGAGCACCCATGCTGACTCCTGACCACTGCTGGCTATGATAGAAAGGTGTCAGGACAGAGGACATGGCAGCTCGCTGTGTATAGGGGGGTGTAGTCACAGAGGGGTCAGAGCACCCATGCTGACCCCTGACCACTGCTGGCTATGATAGAAAGGTGTCAGGACACACAGGACATGGCAGCTCGCTGTGTATGGGGGGTGTAGTCACAGAGGGGTCAGAGCTCCCATGCTGACCCCTGACCACTGCTGGCTATGATAGAAAGGTGTCAGGACACAGGACATGGCAGCTCGGAGTGTATGGGGGGTGTAGTCACAGAGGGGTCAGAGCGCCCATGCTGACCCCTGACCACTGCTGGCTATGATAGAAAGGTGTCAGGACACACAGGACATGGCAGCACGCTGTGTATGGAGGGTGTAGTCACAGAGGGGTCAGAGCACCCATGCTGACCCCTGACCACTGCTGGCTATGATAGAAAGGTGTCAGGACACACAGGACATGGCAGCTCGCTGTGTATGGGGGGTGTAGTCACAGAGGGGTCAGAGCTCCCATGCTGACCCCTGACCACTGCTGGCTATGATAGAAAGGTGTCAGGACACAGGACATGGCAGCTCGGAGTGTATGGGGGGTGTAGTCACAGAGGGGTCAGAGCGCCCATGCTGACCCCTGACCACTGCTGGCTATGATAGAAAGGTGTCAGGACACACAGGAGAAGGCAGCTCGCTGTGTATGGGGTTGTGTAGTCACAGAGGTGTCAGAGCACCCATGCTGACCCCTGACCACTGCTGGCTATGATAGATAGGTGTCAGGACACATAGGACATGGCAGCTCGCTGTGTATAGGGGGTGCAGTCACAGAGGGGTCAGAGCACCCATGCTGACCCCTGACCACTGCTGGCTATGATAGAAAGGTGTCAGGACACAGGACATGGCAGCTCGCTGTGTATGGGGGGTGTAGTCACAGAGAGGTCAGAGCACCCATGCTGACCCCTGACCACTGCTGGCTATGATAGAGAGGTGTCAGGACACACAGGACATGGCAGCTCGCTGTGTATGGGGGGTGTAGTCACAGAGGGGTCAGAGCGCCCATGCTGACCCCTTACCACTGCTGGCTATGATAGAAAGGTGTCAGGACACACAGGACATGGCAGCTCGCTGTGTATGGGGGGTGTAGTCACAGAGGGGTCAGAGCTCCCATGCTGACCCCTAACCACTGCTGGCTATGATAGAAAGGTATCAGGACACAGGACATGGCAGCTCGGAGTGTATGGGGGGTGTAGTCACAGAGGGGTCAGAGCGCCCATGCTGACCCCTGACCACTGCTGGCTATGATAGAAAGGTGTCAGGACACACAGGACATGGCAGCTCGCTGTGTATGGAGGGTGTAGTCACAGAGGGGTCAGAGCACCCATGCTGACCCCTGACCACTGCTGGCTATGATAGATAGGTGTCACGACACATAGGACATGGCAGCTCGCTGTGTATGGGGGGGGGTGTAGTCACAGAGGGGTCAGAGCTCTCATGCTGACCCCTTACCACTGCTGGCTATGATAGATAGGTGTCAGGACACATAGGACATGGCAGCTCGCTGTGTATAGGGGGTGCAGTCACAGAGGGGTCAGAGCACCCATGCTGACCCCTGACCACTGCTGGCTATGATAGAAAGGTGTCAGGACACACAGGACATGGCAGCTCGCTGTGTATGGAGGGTGTAGTCACAGAGGGGTCAGAGCGTCCATGCTGACCCCTGACCACTGCTGGCTATGATAGAAAGGTGTCAGGACACACAGGACATGGCAGCTCGCTGTGTATGGGGGGTGTAGTCACAGAGGGGTCAGAGCGCCCATGCTGACCTCTGACCACAGCTGGCTATGATAGAAAGGTGTCAGGACACACAGGACATGGCAGCTCGCTGTGTATGGGGGGTGTAGTCACAGAGGGGTCAGAGCACCCATGCTGACCCCTGACCACTGCTGGCTATGATAGAAAGGTCTCAGGACACACAGGACATGGCAGCTCGCTGTGTATGGGGGGTGTAGTCACAGAGGGGTCAGAGCTCCCATGCTGACCCCTGACCACTGCTGGCTATGATAGAAAGGTGTCAGGACACATAGGACATGGCAGCTCGCTGTGTATAGGGGGTGCAGTCACAGAGGGGTCAGAGCACCCATGCTGACCCCTGACCACTGCTGGCTATGATAGAAAGGTGTCAGGACACACAGGACATGGCAGCTTGCTGTGTATGGGGGGTGTAGTCACAGAGGGGTCAGAGCGTCCATGCTGACCCCTGACCACTGCTGGCTATGATAGAAAGGTGTCAGGACACACAGGACATGGCAGCTCGCTGTGTATGGGGGGGTGTAGTCACAGAGGGGTCAGAGCGCCCATGCTGACCCCTGACCACTGCTGGCTATGATAGAAAGGTGTCAGGACACAGGACATGGCAGCTCGCTGTATATGGTGGTGTAGTCACAGAGAGGTCAGAGCGCCCATGCTGACCCCTGACCACTGCTGGCTATGATAGAAAGGTGTCAGGACACACAGGACATGGCAGCTCGCTGTGTATGGGGGGTGTAGTCACAGAGGGGTCAGAGCGCCCATGCTGACCCATGACCACTGCTGGCTATGATAGAAAGGTGTCAGGACACAGGACATGGCAGCTCGCTGTGTATGGGGGGGTGTAGTGACAGAGGGGTCAGAGCGCCCATGCTGACCCCTGACCACTGCTGGCTATGATAGAAAGTTGTCAGGACACACAGGACATGGCAGCTTGCTGTGTATGGGGGATGTAGTCACAGAGAGGTCAGAGCGCCCATGCTAACCCCTGACCACTGCTGGCTATGATAGAAAGGTGTCAGGACACACAGGACATGGCAGCTCGCTGTGTATGGGGGGTGTAGTCACAGAGGGGTCAGAGCGCCCATGCTGACCCCTGACCACTGCTGGCTATGATAGAAAGGTGTCAGGAAACACAGGACATGGCAGCTCGCTGTGTATGGGGGGTGTAGTCACAGAGGGGTCAGAGCGCCCATGCTGACCCCTGACCATTGCTGGATATGATAGAAAGGTGTCAGGACACAGGACATGGCAGCTCGCTGTGTATGGGGGTGTAGTCACAGAGGGGTCAGAGCGCCCATGCTGACCCCTGACCACTGCTGGCTATGATAGAAAGGTGTCAGGACACACAGGACATGGCAGCTCGCTGTGTATGGGGGTGTAGTCACAGAGGGGTCAGAGCACCCATGCTGACCCCTGACCACTGCTGGCTATGATAGAAAGGTGTCAGGACACACAGGACATGGCAGCTCGCTGTGTATGTTGGGTGTAGTCACAGAGGGGTCAGAGCGCCCATGCTGACCCCTGACCACTGCTGGCTATGATAGAAAGGTGTCAGGACACACAGGACATGGCAGCTCGCTGTGTATGGGGGGTGTAGTCACAGAGGGGTCAGAGCGCCCATGCTGACCCCTGACCACTGCTGGCTATGATAGAAAGGTGTCAGGACACACAGGACATGGCAGCTCGCTGTGTATGGGGAGGTGTAGTCACAGAGGGGTCAGAGCACCCATGCTGACCCCTGACCACTGCTGGCTATGATAGAAAGGTGTCAGGACACACAGGACATGGCAGCTCGCTGTGTATGGGGGGTGTAGTCACAGAGGGGTCAGAGCGCCCATGCTGACCCCTGACCACTGCTGGCTATGATAGAAAGGTGTCAGGACACAGGACATGGCAGCTCGCTGTGTATGGGGGGGTGTAGTCACAGAGGTGTCAGAGCACCCTTGCTGACCCCTAACCACTGCTGGCTATGATAGAAAGGTGTCAGGACACACAGGACATGGCAGCTTGCTGTGTATGGGGGGTGTAGTCACAGAGGGGTGAGAGCACCCATGCTGACCCCTGACCACTGCTGGCTATGATAGAAAGATGTCAGGACACACAGGACATGGCAGCTCGCTGTGTATGGGGGGTGTAGTCATAGAGGGGTCAGAGCACCCATGCTGACCCCTGACCACTGCTGGCTATGATAGAAAGATGTCAGGACACACAGGACATGGCAGCTCGCTGTGTATAGGGGGGTGTAGTCACAGAGGGGTCAGAGCGCCCATGCTGACCCCTGACCACTGCTGGCTATGATAGAAAGGTGTCAGGACACAGGACATGGCAGCTCGCTGTGTATGGGGGGTGTAGTCACAGAGGGGTCAGAGCACCCATGCTGACCCCTGACCACTGCTGGCTATGATAGAAAGGTGTCAGGACACAGGACATGGCAGCTCGCTGTGTATGGGGGGGTGTATTTGCAGTTTGCTATTATTATTTCTTAGTATTGATGTTTTGCAGACCCTCTGTGCCCCTTCTTTCTATGTCTCCTTGTGCTTCGTCCTGGTGACTTTATGATCAGAGGACACTTTAGTAGAAGAGACATCCAGTGTCCTGCATCGCTCAGCACGTCCTGTGGGTGGAGACCATTACTAGTCCCTCCTCTAGTTATTCATGTGACGGGGGCAGGGTCCAGGTGACTTATAAAAGAGCAGATCCTCCTCCCAGATCACAGAGAGGAGTCACCATGATGCTGATCCTGGGGGTGTTTTTGCTGTTCGTCTCTGGAGATGCTCAGGGTAACCTGCCCCTTGTACACGCAGACTCTGCCTTATGGGATCTTGTACATTTCTTTGCTCAGGTTTTAAGTTTTCATGTGATTTTCTTTTCATTTCTTCTCTTTTTTTAAGATCTAACACCTGATTGTACGGTGATCCCCGGGAAGCTGAGGCAGATTTCCTGTGGCTTCGGGCAGGTCTATGGGGTAAATAATGCGAACAACGTCTTCTACAGAATGAACAATAAGTGGGAGCAGGTTCCTGGGCAGCTCCTCTCTGTGGCCACCGGTCCAGGCGGAACCTGGGGTATTAACCCGAAGTACAACATCTACCGGTTACAAGGTAGCACTTGGATGCAGGTAACAGGTAAGTGGATGCATCACCGTCTGAGGGTAGAGGGCTCCTGCTGTGACCTCCAGTATTACCCCCATGACAGTCCTGGGGGTCCCAGAAGCTGAGATTTGGGGCGTTCTCTTGGGTCTTCACACTGCGTCATTAGCGATTGTTAACCCTTCTCTGTCTGGCTGTGAAACTGTAAATAGCAAATCTGGTTAAAGAAAATGTATCTTACTTCTTGACTACTAAAGGCAAAAATTCGATCTTTGCTGCCTCCTCCTCCAATCCTTTAGGGGGACATTGATTGCAGTTTTTTTAGACTGTTTCTATCGCTTTTTTGCGTAATAATCTGCCGCAGTTTGTTGAAATTGCACATTTATGCGCCATTTTCCGGCGCACGGCACAGTCCGGCACTTAGTGGCTCGGAGTCCCTGCATCTGACATAGTGAGCAGCTGCTATACAGAGGTTTGTGCGGCATCTATTGCTAATTTGTGCCTAAAAAGTAGCAAAAATTCCCCAACTCTGAGCGGCTGCACTGGAAATAAATCTCACTTTTCATTACTAAAAACAAAGGTTTTCAATTCCCAAATGAAAAATTCCCTCTGTGCAACATGGAAAATCCTTCAGCTCAGTCTTAGGGGGGACATTAATCATAGTGGGGTCTCAGGTTCGCCTGTTTTTGCGGCTGGTTTGGTCTTCTTTTTGGCTCCTGATCTATGATGGATCTAGTTCTGGCTTAGTAAATGCGTTTTGGAATTTGCGCCAAATTTGTCTCAGATTGTTAGATCTCATTTGTGAGCAATAATGAAAGGAGACTGAGAGAATGTGACGGAACGTTCCGGGCGTCATCTCTCATACTATCATTGTGATGTAACTGCAGGGGCTAAAAGTTACAGAGATGGAAAAAAATAAAAAAAAATTCTCTCAGATGAGTCTTTGCCTTTTTTATTATAATGTACAGTAAATGGAGACTGATAATATCCTCACATCTGTACAATAAGACAATAATCACTCCCAGAGATGATCCCATAGACAATGGAGAAGTCGTTACTGGGGAAATGTTACATTATAAAACTGCTCCGAAGTATTTTCCATGTTGCATGGAGGGAATTCTTCATTTTGGAACCTAAAATTTATGTTTTTAGTAATGTAAAGTGATTTTTTATTTTGGAAGTGCAGCTGCTCAGAGGAGGGGCATTTTCTGCGACCTATTTTGCACCTTTTTAGGCGCAAATTAGTGATAGATCCCGTGCAAACATCTGTATAGGACGCACTCACTGGGGCACATTTACTAAGGGCCCATTCGCGTTTTCCCGACGTGTTACCCGAATATTTCCGATTTGCGCCGATTCTCCCTGAATTGCCCCGGGATTTTGGCGCACGCGATCGGAAGTGTCGCGGAGCTTGCACTTACCTTCATCCAGGATAGGCCGGTGTATTTGAGTGCGTTCTGATGCTCTTCAGCGCAGCAGTGCCACCTGGTGGACGTCAGAGGAACTGCCTTAGTGAATCCTGGCTGGACCCGAATCCAGCGCAGAGAACGCGCCGCTGGAAAATTTCCCCAGTAACGCCTCCATCCTTGTCAATGGGATCTTCTCTGTGAGTGATTATTGTCTTATTGTACAGATGTGAGAATATTATCAGACGCCATTTACTGGACATTATAATAAATAAGGCAAAGACTCATCGGAGCAAGAATTTTTTCATTTTTTTTTTCTTTATCTGTAACTTATAGGAGGGGATGTATTAACGCACTAGTGCCACAATTCTGGTAGTTTTGCGCCTAAAACATTGGGGGTCATTTACTAAGGGCCCGATTCGTGTTTTCCCGACGTGTTACCCGAATATTTCCGATTTGCGCAGATTTCCCCTGAATTGCCCCGGGATTTTGGCGCACAGGATCGGATTGTGGCGCTGGCATGCACGCGACGGAAATTGGGGGGCGTGGCCGAACGAAAACCCGACGGATTCGGAAAAAAACGCTGAATTTTTTTTAAAAAAATGTGTCGCGGAGCTTGCAGTTACCTTCACTCAGCCCGGCTCGGTGTATTCCAGTGCGTTCCGGGGAACTTCAGCGCCTGGTGGACGTCGGAGGAACTGCCTTAATAAATCCCGGCCGGACCCGAATCCACCGCAGAGAACGTGCCGCTGGATCGCAAATGGACCGGGTAAGTAAATCTGCCCCAATGTCTAAAATGCCTTGCACCACATTTATCAAGCGTTTTAGACCTTTTTTTTGGCACTTTCCTGACTTGTCCAAATAAGGTAGTGCACCCGATGTCCACCAGGTGTCGCTGCCGCGCTGAAGGCATTCACTGGAGTCCACGATCCTATCCTGGGTGCAGGTAAGTGCGTGACAATTGGAGTTTTAAAATTTTTTGCTGTAATGGGACCGAGGATCATCCATAAAGCTTCATTACAGACACCTGACAGCTGATCCCTGGAGCCTGGGACTATAGTAACATCCAGAGGTCACAGGGGGCAGAGGGGTTGTCTGTAACTAGGGGTTGTCTGTAAGTCGGGTGTCCGCTTGTATATGTTTTACTTGATACTATTAGATGACTATTATAGACCCGTCCATAGCACTGCAGGGGGGCTGAGTATCCGCCTCATTTCATTCTTTAGGTTCCCTGCTCCAGTTAGATTCGGGAGGGTTCCAGTTCCTGGCCGGGGTCACTCTAGATAATAAGGCCGTGTGTCTCAACCAGGACGACACACTTTCTGGAAAGTCAGAAGTCACCTTCATAACTTATAACCTGGACCTCAAGTACATCGCCTGCACTCAGTCTGTCTGCTGGGGAGTGAACAGCACAAATGACGTCCTTCTCATCACCGGTGTCCAGCCCTATAGGTGCCAAGGCAGCGGCTCCCAGGTGGTGCCGGGGCAGAAGCTCTACGTGATTACTGTCTCATATGATGGATCTGTGTTCGGCCTGTCCCCTGGCGGACTGATCTATAGAAGGTAAACGCTCGGGAAACATTGCACAATGTGATAGTCCTCAGGAGTGCGCGATCCCAACCTGTGCACGAGCGCTGTAATAAATGTGCCGCGTGCTCCAACTCTGCACCGGACGCCCCCTTAGGTGCAGGACATGGTGCGGTCATCAGAGAGCGCAGAGAAAACTGGCGCAAACACTGTGCCCCATAGTGTATCACCCCAATATATAGGGATGGGGTCACATGGTCTAATAGAATCCAAAATTATCAAATAGATTCATGAGGTTAATCACAGGCTCAAATATTACAGGAAAAAATAATCACAATTTATCCAAACTACAACGGAAAGTAATATTCTACAATAACATCTGTAAACTAAAGGACACAATTATTCACCTCATAAACATAAATAATCACATAGACCACTAGGGGGAGATCACTACATACAGATTATACACCACCACTAGGGGGAGATCACTACATACAGATTATACACCACCACTAGGAGGAGATCACTACATACACATTATACACCACCACTAGGAGGAGATCACTACATACACATTATACACCACCACTAGGGGGAGATCACTACATACACATTATACACCACCACTAGGAGGAGATCACTACATACAGATTATACACCACCACTAGGAGGAGATCACTGCATACTGATTATACATCACCACTAGGAGGAGATCACTACATACACATTATACACCACCACTAGGAGGAGATCACTACATACACATTATACACCACCACTAGGAGGAGATCACTACATACACATTATACATCACCACTAGGGGGAGATCACTACATACACATTATACACCATCACTAGGGGGAGATCACTACATACAGATTATACACCACCACTAGGGGGAGATCACTACATACACATTATACACCACCACTAGGAGGAGATCACTACATAGAGATTATACACCACCACTAGGGGGAGCTCACTACATACACATTATACACCACCACTAGAGGGAGATCACTACATTCAGATTATACACCACCACTAGGAGGAGATCACTACATACAGATTATACACCACCACTAGGGGGAGATCACTTCATACACATTATACACCACCACTAGGAGGAGATCACTACATACACATTATACACCAGCACTAGGGGGAGATCACTACATACAGATTATACACCACCACTAGGGGGAGATCACTACATACAGATTATACACCACCACTAGGGGGAGATCACTACATACAGATTATACACCACCACTAGGGGGAGATCACTACATACACATTATACACCACCACTAGGGGGAGATCACTACATACAGATTATACACCACCACTAGGGGGAGATCACTACATACAGATTATACACCACCACTAGGGGGAGATCACTACATACAGATTATACACCACCACTAGGGGGAGATCACTGCATACACATTATACACCACCACTAGGAGGAGATCACTACATACACATTATACACCACCACTAGGGGGAGATCACTACATACACATCATACACCACCACTAGGAGGAGATCACTACATACACATTATACACCACCACTAAGAGGAGATCACTACATACAGATTATACACCACCACTAGGGGGAGATCAGTACATACACATTATACACCACCACTAGGGGGAGATCACTACATACACATTATACACCACCACTAGGAGGAGATCACTACATACAGATTATACACCACCACTAGGAGGAGATCACTACATACACATTATACACCACCACTAGGGGGAGATCACTACATACAGATTATACACCACCACTAGGGGGAGATCAGTACATACAGATTATACACCACCACTAGGGGGAGATCAGTACATACAGATCATACACCACCACTGGGGGGAGATCACTACATACAGATCATACACCACCACTAGGAGGAGATCACTACATACAGATCATACACCACCACTAGGGGGAGATCACTACATACAGATCATACACCACCACTAGGGGGAGATCACTACATACAGATCATACACCACCACTAGGGGGAGATCACTACATAAACATTATACACCACCACTAGGGGGAGATCACTACATACAGATTATACACCACCACTAGGGGGAGATCACTACATACAGATCATACACCACCACTAGGGGGAGATCACTACATACAGATCATACACCACCACTAGGAGGAGATCACTACATACAGATTATACACCACCACTAGGAGGAGCTCACTACATACAGATTATACACCACCACTAGGGGGAGCTCACTACATACAGATTATACACCACCACTAGGGGGAGCTCACTACATACAGATTATACACCACCACTAGGGGGAGCTCACTACATACAGATTATACACCACCACTAGGGGGAGATCACTACATACAGATTATACACCACCGCTAGGAAGAGCTCACTACATACAGATTATACACCACCGCTAGGGGGAGATCACTACATACAGATTATACATCACCACTAGGGGGAAATCACTACATACAGATTATACACCACCACTAGGGGGAGCTCACTACATACACATTATACACCACCACTAGGAGGAGCTCACTACATACAGATTATACACCATCACTAGGGGGAGATCACTACATACAGATTATACACCACCACTAGGAGGAGATCACTACATACAGATTATACACCACCACTAGGAGGAGATCACTACATACAGATTATACACTACCACTAGGGGGAGATCACTACATACAGATTATACACCACCACTAGGGGGAGCTCACTACATACAGATTATACACTAGCACTAGGGGGAGATCACTACATACAGATTATACATCACCACTATGGGGAGATCACTACATACAGATTATACACCACCACTAGGAGAAGATCACTACATACAGATTATACACCACCACTAGGAGGAGATCACTACATACAGATTATACACCACCACTAGGAGGAGATCACTACATACAGATCATACACCACCACTAGGAGGAGATCACTACATACAGATCATACACCACCACTAGGAGAAGATCACTACATACAGATTATACACCACCACTAGGGGGAGATCACTACATACAGATTATACACCACCACTAGGGGGAGATCACTACATACACATTATACACCACCACTAGGGGGAGATCACTACATACACATTATACACCACCACTAGGAGGAGATCACTACATACAGATTATACATCACCACTAGGGGGAGATCACTACATACACATTATACACCACCACTAGGAGGAGATCACTACATACAGATTATACACCACCACTAGGAGGAGATCACTACATACACATTATACACCACCACTAGGAGGAGATCACTACATACACATTATACACCACCACTAGGGGGAGATCACTACATACAGATTATACACCACCACTAGGAGGAGATCACTACATACACATTATACACCACCACTAGGGGGAGATCACTACATACACATTATACACCACCACTAGGGGGAGCTCACTACATACAGATTATACACCACCACTAGGAAGAGATCACTACATACAGATTATACACCACCACTAGGGGGAGATCACTACATACACATTATACACCACCACTAGGAGGAGATCACTACATACACATTATACACCACCACTAGGGGGAGATCACTGCATACAGATTATACACCACCACTAGGGGGAGATCACTACATACAGATTATACACCACCACTAGGGGGAGATCACTACATACACATTATACACCACCACTAGGGGGAGATCACTACATACAGATTATACACCACCACTAGGGGAAGATCACTACATACACATTATACACCACCACTAGGAGGAGATCACTACATACAGATTATACACCACCACTAGGAGGAGATCACTACATACACATTATACACCACCACTAGGGGGAGATCATTACATACAGATTATACCCCACCACTAGGGGGAGCTCACTACATACAAATTATACACCACCACTAGGGGTAGATCACTACATATACATTATACACCACCACTAGGGGGAGATCACTACATACAGATTATACACCACCACTAGGGGGAGATCACTACATACAGATTATACACCACCACTAGGAGGGGCTCACTACATACAGATTATACACCACCACTAGGAGGAGATCACTACATACACATTATACATCACCACTAGGGGGAGATCACTACATACATATTATACACCACCACTAGGGGGAGATCACTACATACAGATTATACACCACCACTAGGGGGAGATCACTACATACAGATTATACACCACCACTAGGAGGAGATCAATACATACAGATTATACACCACCACTAGGAGGAGATCACTACATACAGATTATACACCACCACTAGGAGGAGCTCACTACATTCAGATTATACACCACCACTAGGGGGATATCACTACATACAGATTATACACCACCACTAGGAGGAGATCACTACATACAGATTATACACCACCACTAGGGAGAGATCCCTGCATACAGATTATACACCACCACTAGCGGGAGATCACTACATACATATTATACACCACCACTAGGGGGAGATCACTACATACAGATTATACACCACCACTAGGGGGAGATCACTACATACAGATTATACACCACCACTAGGAGGAGATCAATACATACAGATTATACACCACCACTAGGAGGAGATCACTACATACAGATTATACACCACCACTAGGAGGAGATCACTACATACAGATTATACACCACCACTAGGGAGAGATCACTGCATACAGATTATACACCACCACTAGCGGGAGATCACTACATACAGATTATACACCACCACTAGGGAGAGATCACTACATACAGATTATACACCACCACTAGGAGGAGATCACTACATACAGAATATACACCACCACTAGGGGGAGATCACTACATACAGATTATACACCACCACTAGGGGGAGATCACTACATACAGATTATACACCACCACTAGGGGGAGATCACTACATACAGATTATACACCACCACTAGGGGGAGATCACTACATACAGATTATACACCACCACTAGGGGGAGCTCACTACATACAGATTATACACCACCACTAGGAGGAGCTCACTACATACAGATTATACACCACCACTAGGAGGAGCTCACTACATACAGATTATACACCACCACTAGGAGGAGCTCACTACATACAGATTATACACCACCACTAGGGGGAGCTCACTACATACAGATTATACACCACCACTAGGAGGAGATCACTACATACAGATTATACACCACCACTAGGGGGAGATCACTACATACAGATTATACACCACCACTAGGGGGAGCTGACTACATACACATTATACACCACCACTAGGAGGAGATCACTACATACAGATTATACCCCACCACTAGGGGGAGCTCACAACATACAGATTATACACCACCACTAGGGGGAGCTCACTACATACAGATTATACACCACCACTAGGGGGAGATCACTACATACAGATTATACACCACCACTAGGAGGAGATCACTACATACAGATTATAGACCACCACTAGGAGGAGATCACTACATACAGATTATACACCACCAATAGGAGAAGCTCACTACATTCAGATTATACACCAACACAAGGGCGATATCACTACATACAGATTATACACCACCACTAGGGGGAGATCACTACATACAGATTATACACCACCACTAGGAGGAGATCACTACATACAGATTATACACCACCACTAGCGGGAGATCACTACATACATATTATACACCACCACTAGGGGGAGATCACTACATACAGATTATATACCACCACTAGGAGGAGATCACTACATACAGATTATACACCACCACTAGGAGGAGATCACTCCATACAGATTATACACCACCACTAGGAGGAGATCACTACATACAGATTATACACCACCACTAGGGGGATATCACTACATACAGATTATACACCACCACTAGGGGGAGCTCACTACATACAGATTATACACCACCACTAGGGGATGATCACTACATACAGATTATACACCATCACTAGGGGGAGATCACTACATACAGATTATACACCACCACTAGGGGGAGATCACTACATACACATTATACACCACCACTAGGAGGAGATCACTACATACAGATTATACACCACCACTAGGGGGAGATCACTACATACAGATTATACACCACCACTAGGGGGAGATCACTACATACACATTATACACCACCACTAGGAGGAGATCACTACATACAGATTATACACCACCACTAGGGGGAGATCACTACATACAGATTATACACCACCACTAGGGGGAGATCACTACATACAGATTATACACCACCACTAGGGGGAGATCACTACATACACATTATACACCACCACTAGGAGGAGATCACTACATACAGATTATACCTCACCACTAGGAGGAGATCAATACATACAGATTATACACCACCACTAGGAGGAGCTCACTACATTCAGATTATACACCAACACAAGGGCGATATCACTACATACAGATTATACACCACCACTAGGGGGAGATCACTACATACAGATTATACACCACCACTAGGAGGAGATCACTACATACAGATTATACACCACCACTAGCGGGAGATCACTACATACATATTATACACCACCACTAGGGGGAGATCACTACATACAGATTATATACCACCACTAGGAGGAGATCACTACATACAGATTATACACCACCACTAGGAGGAGATCACTACATACAGATTATACACCACCACTAGGAGGAGATCACGAAATACAGATTATACACCACCACTAGGAGGAGATCACTACATACAGATTATACACCACCACTAGGAGGAGATCACTACATACACATTATACACCACCACTAGGAGGAGATCACGAAATACAGATTATACACCACCACTAGGGGGAGATCACTACATACAGATTATACACCACCACTAGGAGGAGATCACTACATACACATTATACACCACCACTAGTGGGAGATCACTACATACAGATTATACACCACCACTAGGAGGAGCTCACTAGATACAGATTATACACCACCACTAGGGGGAGATCACTACATACAGATTATACAGCACCACTACATACAGATTATACACCACCACTAGGAGGAGCTCACTACATACACATTATACATCACCACTAGAGGGAGATCACTACATACAGATTATACACCACCACTAGGAGGAGATCATGAAATACAGATTATACACCACCACTAGGGGGATATCACTACATACAGATTATACACCACCACTAGGGGGAGATCACTACATTCAGATTATACACCACCACTAGGAGGAGCTCACTAGATACAGATTATACACCACCACTAGGGGGAGATCACTTCATACAGATTATACACCACCACTAGGGGGAGATCACTACATACACATTATACACCACCACTAGGGGGAGATCACTACATACAGATTATACACCACCACTAGGGGGAGATCACTACATACACATTATACACCACCACTAGGGGGAGATCACTACATACAGATTATACACCACCACTAGGGGAAGATCACTACATACACATTATACACCACCACTAGGAGGAGATCACTACATACAGATTATACACCACCACTAGGAGGAGATCACTACATACACATTATACACCACCACTAGGGGGAGATCATTACATACAGATTATACCCCACCACTAGGGGGAGCTCACTACATACAAATTATACACCACCACTAGGGGTAGATCACTACATATACATTATACACCACCACTAGGGGGAGATCACTACATACAGATTATACACCACCACTAGGGGGAGATCACTACATACAGATTATACACCACCACTAGGAGGGGCTCACTACATACAGATTATACACCACCACTAGGAGGAGATCACTACATACACATTATACATCACCACTAGGGGGAGATCACTACATACATATTATACACCACCACTAGGGGGAGATCACTACATACAGATTATACACCACCACTAGGGGGAGATCACTACATACAGATTATACACCACCACTAGGAGGAGATCAATACATACAGATTATACACCACCACTAGGAGGAGATCACTACATACAGATTATACACCACCACTAGGAGGAGCTCACTACATTCAGATTATACACCACCACTAGGGGGATATCACTACATACAGATTATACACCACCACTAGGGAGAGATCACTGCATACAGATTATACACCACCACTAGCGGGAGATCACTACATACACATTATACACCACCACTAGGAGGAGCTCACTACATTCAGATTATACACCACCACTAGGGGGATATCACTACATACAGATTATACACCACCACTAGGAGGAGATCACTACATACAGATTATACACCACCACTAGGGAGAGATCACTGCATACAGATTATACACCACCACTAGCGGGAGATCACTACATACACATTATACACCACCACTAGGGGGAGATCACTACATACAGATTATACACCACCACTAGGAGGAGATCACTACATACAGATTATACACCACCACTAGGAGGAGATCACTACATACAGAATATACACCACCACTAGGGGGAGATCACTACATACAGATTATACACCACCACTAGGGGGAGATCACTACATACAGATTATACACCACCACTAGGGGGAGATCACTACATACAGATTATACACCACCACTAGGGGGAGATCACTACATACAGATTATACACCACCACTAGGGGGAGCTCACTACATACAGATTATACACCACCACTAGGAGGAGCTCTTTACATACAGATTATACACCACCACTAGGAGGAGCTCACTACATACAGATTATACACCACCACTAGGAGGAGCTCACTACATACAGATTATACACCACCACTAGGGGGAGCTGACTACATACACATTATACACCACCACTAGGAGGAGATCACTACATACAGATTATACACCACCACTAGGGGGAGCTCACAACATACAGATTATACACCACCACTAGGGGGAGCTCACTACATACAGATTATACACCACCACTAGGGGGAGATCACTACATACAGATTATACACCACCACTAGGAGGAGATCACTACATACAGATTATAGACCACCACTAGGAGGAGATCACTACATACAGATTATACATCACCACTAGGAGGAGATCAATACATACAGATTATACACCACCAATAGGAGGAGCTCACTACATTCAGATTATACACCAACACAAGGGCGATATCACTACATACAGATTATACACCACCACTAGGGGGAGATCACTACATACAGATTATACACCACCACTAGGAGGAGATCACTACATACAGATTATACACCACCACTAGCGGGAGATCACTACATACATATTATACACCACCACTAGGGGGAGATCACTACATACAGATTATATACCACCACTAGGAGGAGATCACTACATACAGATTATACACCACCACTAGGAGGAGATCACTACATACAGATTATACACCACCACTAGGAGGAGATCACTACATACAGATTATACACCACCACTAGGGGGATAACACTACATACAGATTATACACCACCACTAGGGGGAGCTCACTACATACAGATTATACACCACCACTAGAGGGTGATCACTACATACAGATTATACACCATCACTAGGGGGAGATCACTACATACAGATTATACACCACCACTAGGGGGAGATCACTACATACAGATCATACACCACCACTAGGGGGAGATCACTACATACAGATTATACACCACCACTAGGGGGAGATCACTACATACACATTATACACCACCACTAGGAGGAGATCACTACATACAGATTATACACCACCACTAGGGGGAGATCACTACATACACATTATACACCACCACTAGGGGGAGATCACTACATACACATTATACACCACCACTAGGGGGAGCTCACAACATACAGATTAAACACCACCACTAGGGGGAGATCACTACATACACATTATACACCACCACTAGGGGGAGATCACTACATACACATTATAGACCACCACTAGGAGGAGATCACTACATACAGATTATACCTCACCACTAGGAGGAGATCAATACATACAGATTATACACCACCACTAGGAGGAGCTCACTACATTCAGATTATACATTAACACAAGGGCGATATCACTACATACAGATTATACACCACCACTAGGGGGAGATCACTACATACAGATTATATACCACCACTAGGAGGAGATCACTACATACACATTATACACCACCACTAGGAGGAGATCACTACATACAGATTATACACCACCACTAGGGGGAGATCACTACATACAGATTATACACCACCACTAGGGGGAGATCACTACATACAGATTATACACCACCACTAGGGGGAGATCACTACATACAGATTATACACCACCATTAGGAGGAGCTCAATAGATACAGATTATACACCACCACTAGGGGGAGATCACTACATACAGATTATACACCACCACTAGGAGGAGATCACTAGATACAGATTATACACCACCACTAGAGGGAGATCACTACATACAGATTATACACCACCACTAGGAGGAGATCACTACATACACATTATACACCACCACTAGGAGGAGATCACGAAATACAGATTATACACCACCACTAGGGGGATATCACTACATACAGATTGTACACCACCACTAGGGGGAGATCACTACATACAGATTATACACCACCACTAGGAGGAGCTCAATAGATACAGATTATACACCACCACTAGGGGGAGATCACTACATACAGATTATACACCACCACTAGGGGGAGTTCACTACATACAGATTATACACCACCACTAGGAGGAGATCACTAGATACAGATTATACAGCACCACTACATACAGATTATACACCACCACTAGGAGGATATCACTAGATACAGATTATACACCACCACTAGAGGGAGATCACTACATACAGATTATACACCACCACTAGGAGGAGATCACTACATACACATTATACACCACCACTAGGAGGAGATCACGAAATACAGATCATACACCACCACTAGGGGGATATCACTACATACAGATTGTACACCACCACTAGGGGGAGATCACTACATACAGATTATACACCACCACTAGGAGGAGCTCAATAGATACAGATTATACACCACCACTAGGGGGAGATCACTACATACAGATTATACACCACCACTAGGAGGAGCTCACTAGATACAGATTATACACCACCACTAGGGGGAGATCACTACATACAGATTATACAGCACCACTACATACAGATTATACACCACCACTAGGAGGAGCTCACTACATACACATTATACACCACCACTAGGAGGATATCACTACATACAGATTATACACCACCACTAGGGGGATATCACTACATACAGATTATACACCACCACTAGGGGGAGATCACTACATACAGATTATACACCACCACTAGGAGGAGCTCACTAGATACAGATTATACACCACCACTAGGGGGGATCACTACATACAGATTATACACCACAACTAGGGGGAGATCACTACATACAGATTATACACCACTACTAGGAGGAGATCACTAGATACAGATTATACACCACCACTAGAGGGAGATCACTATATACAGATTATACACCACCACTAGGGGGAGATCACTACATACAGATTATACACCACCACTAGGGGGAGCTCACTACATACAGATTATACACCACCACTAGGAGGAGATCACTAGATACAGATTATACACCACCACTAGGGGGAGATCACTACATACACATTATACACCACCACTAGGGGGAGATCACTACATACAGATTATACACCACCACTAGGGGGAGATCACTAGATACAGATTATACACCACCACTAGAGGGAGATCACTATATACAGATTATACACCACCACTAGGGGGAGATCACTACATACAGATTATACACCACCACTAGGGGGAGCTCACTACATACAGATTATACATCACCACTAGGAGGAGATCACTAGATACAGATTATACACCACCACTAGGGGGAGATCACTACATACACATTATACACCACCACTAGGGGGAGATCACTACATACAGATTATACACCACCACTAGGAGGAGATCACTACATACACATTATACACCACCACTAGGAGGAGATCACTACATACAGATTATACACCACCACTAGGAGGAGATCACTACATACACATTATACACCACCACTAGGGGGAGATCACAACATACAGACTATACACCACCACTAGGGGGATATCACTACATACAGATTATACACCACCACTAGGAGGAGATCACTACATACAGATTATACACCACCACTAGGAGGAGATCACTACATACAGATTATACACCACCACTAGGAGGAGATCACTACATACAGATTATACACCACCACTAGGAGGAGATCACTACATACAGATTATACACCACCACTAGGAGGAGATCACTACATACACATTATACACCACCACTAGGGGGAGATCACTACATACAGATTATACACCACCACTAGGGGGAGATCACTACATACATACTATACACCACCACTAGGGGGAGATCACTATATACACATTATACACCACCACTAGGGGGAGATCACTACATACAGATTATACACCACCACTAGGAGGAGATCACTACATACAGATTATACACCACCACTAGGAGGAGATCACTACATACAGATTATACACCACCACTAGGAGGAGATCACTACATACAGATTATACACCACCACTAGGAGGAGATCACTACATACAGATTATACACCACCACTAGGGGGAGATCACTACATACAGATTATACACCACCACTAGGAGGAGATCGCTACATACACATTATACACCACCACTAGGGGGAGCTCACTACATAAAGATTATACACCACCACTAGGAGGAGCTCACTACATACATATTATACACCACCACTAGGAGGAGCTCACTACATACAGATTATACACCACCACTAGGAGGAGCTCACTACATACAGATTATACACCACCACTAGGGGGAGCTCACTACATACATATTATACACCACCACTAGGAGGAGCTCACTACATACAGATTATACACCACCACTAGGGGGAGCTCACTACATACAGATTATACACCACCACTAGGGGGAGATCAATACATACAGATTATACACCACCACTAGGAGGAGATCACTACATACAGATTATAGACCACCACTAGGAGGAGATCACTACATACAGATTATACACCACCACTAGGGGGAGATCACTACATACAGATTATACACCACCACTAGGGGGAGATCACTACATACACATTATACACCACCACTAGGAGGAGATCACTACATACAGATTATACACCACCACTAGGGGGAGATCACTACATACAGATTATATACCACCACTAGGAGGAGATCACTACATACACATTATACACCACCACTAGGAGGAGATCACTACATACAGATTATACACCACCACTAGGGGGAGATCACTACATACAGATTATACACCACCACTAGGAGGAGATCACGAAATACAGATTATACACCACCACTAGGGGGAGATCTCTACATACAGATTATACACCACCATTAGGAGGAGCTCAATAGATACAGATTATACACCACCACTAGGGGGAGATCACTACATACAGATTATACACCACCACTAGGAGGAGATCACTAGATACAGATTATACACCACCACTAGAGGGAGATCACTACATACAGATTATACACCACCACTAGGAGGAGATCACTACATACACATTATACACCACCACTAGGAGGAGATCACGAAATACAGATTATACACCACCACTAGGGGGATATCACTACATACAGATTGTACACCACCACTAGGGGGAGATCACTACATACAGATTATACACCACCACTAGGAGGAGCTCAATAGATACAGATTATACACCACCACTAGGGGGAGATCACTACATACAGATTATACACCACCACTAGGGGGAGTTCACTACATACAGATTATACACCACCACTAGGAGGAGATCACTAGATACAGATTATACACCACCACTAGAGGGAGATCACTACATACAGATTATACACCACCACTAGGAGGAGATCACTACATACACATTATACACCACCACTAGGAGGATATCACTACATACAGATTATACACCACCACTAGGAGGAGATCACTACATACAGATTATACACCACCACTAGGAGGAGCTCACTAGATACAGATTATACACCACCACTAGGGGGGGATCACTACATACAGATTATACACCACAACTAGGGGGAGATCACTACATACAGATTATACACCACTACTAGGAGGAGATCACTAGATACAGATTATACACCACCACTAGAGGGAGATCACTATATACAGATTATACACCACCACTAGGGGGAGCTCACTACATACAGATTATACACCACCACTAGGAGGAGATCACTAGATACAGATTATACACCACCACTAGGGGGAGATCACTGCATACACATTATACACCACCACTAGGGGGAGATCACTACATACAGATTATACACCACCACTAGGGGGAGCTCACTATATACACATTATACACCACCACTAGGGGGAGATCACTATATACAGATTATACAACACCACTAGGGGGAGATCACTACATACAGATTATACACCACCACTAGGAGGAGATCACTACATACACATTATACACCACCATTAGGGTGAGATCACTACATACAGATTATACACCACCACTAGGGGGAGATCACTACATACACAGTATACACCACCAATAGGGAGAGATCACTACATACACATTATACACCACCACTAAGGGGAGCTCACTACATACAGATTATACACCACCACTAGGGGGAGATCACTACATACAGATTATACACCACCACTAGGGGGAGATCACTACATACACATTATACACCACCACTAGGAGGAGATCACTACATACACATTATACACCACCACTAGGAGGAGATCACTACATACAGATTATACACCACCACTAGGAGGAGATCACTACATACACATTATACACCACCACTAGGGGGAGATCACTACATACAGACTATACACCACCACTAGGGGGATATCACTACATACAGATTATACACCACCTTTAGGAGGAGATCACTACATACAGATTATACACCACCACTAGGAGGAGATCACTACATACAGATTATACACCACCACTAGGAGGAGATCACTACATACAGATTATACACCACCACTAGGAGGAGATCACTACATACACATTATACACCACCACTAGGTGGTGATCACGAAATACAGATTATACACCACCACTAGGGGGAGCTCACTACATACAGATTATACACCACCACTAGGAGGAGATCACTACATACACATTATACACCACCACTAGGAGGAGATCACGAAATACAGATTATACACCACCACTAGGGGGAGATCACTTCATACAGATTATATACCACCACTAGGGGGAGATCACTACATACAGATTATACACCACCACTAGGAGGAGATCACTACATACACATTATACACCACCACTAGGAGGAGATCACGAAATACAGATTATACACCACCACTAGGGGGAGATCACTTCATACAGATTATACACCACCACTAGTGGGAGATCACTACATACAGATTATACACCACCACTAGGAGGAGCTCACTAGATACAGATTTTACACCACCACTAGGGGGAGATCACTACATACAGATTATACAGCACCACTACATACAGATTATACACCACCACTAGGAGGAGCTCACTACATACACATTATACACCACCACTAAAGGGAGATCACTACATACAGATTATACACCACCACTAGGAGGAGATCACTACATACACATTATACACCAACACTAGGAGGAGATCATGAAATACAGATTATACACCACCACTAGGGGGATATCACTACATACAGATTATACACCATCACTAGGGGGAGATCACTACATTCAGATTATACACCACCACTAGGAGGAGCTCACTAGATACAGATTATACACCACCACTAGGGGGAGATCACTACATACAGATTATACACCACCACTAGGGGGAGATCACTACATACACATTATACACCACCACTAGGGGGAGATCACTACATACAGATTATACACCACCACTAGGGGGAGATCACTACATACACATTATACACCACCACTAGGGGGAGATCACTACATACAGATTATACACCACCACTAGGGGAAGATCACTACATACACATTATACACCACCACTAGGAGGAGATCACTACATACAGATTATACACCACCACTAGGAGGAGATCACTACATACACATTATACACCACCACTAGGGGGAGATCATTACATACAGATTATACCCCACCACTAGGGGGAGCTCACTACATACAAATTATACACCACCACTAGGGGTAGATCACTACATATACATTATACACCACCACTAGGGGGAGATCACTACATACAGATTATACACCACCACTAGGGGGAGATCACTACATACAGATTATACACCACCACTAGGAGGGGCTCACTACATACAGATTATACACCACCACTAGGAGGAGATCACTACATACACATTATACATCACCACTAGGGGGAGATCACTACATACATATTATACACCACCACTAGGGGGAGATCACTACATACAGATTATACACCACCACTAGGGGGAGATCACTACATACAGATTATACACCACCACTAGGAGGAGATCAATACATACAGATTATACACCACCACTAGGAGGAGATCACTACATACAGATTATACACCACCACTAGGAGGAGCTCACTACATTCAGATTATACACCACCACTAGGGGGATATCACTACATACAGATTATACACCACCACTAGGAGGAGATCACTACATACAGATTATACACCACCACTAGGGAGAGATCACTGCATACAGATTATACACCACCACTAGCGGGAGATCACTACATACATATTATACACCACCACTAGGGGGAGATCACTACATACAGATTATACACCACCACTAGGGGGAGATCACTACATACAGATTATACACCACCACTAGGAGGAGATCAATACATACAGATTATACACCACCACTAGGAGGAGATCACTACATACAGATTATACACCACCACTAGGAGGAGCTCACTACATTCAGATTATACACCACCACTAGGGGGATATCACTACATACAGATTATACACCACCACTAGGAGGAGATCACTACATACAGATTATACACCACCACTAGGGAGAGATCACTGCATACAGATTATACACCACCACTAGCGGGAGATCACTACATACACATTATACACCACCACTAGGGGGAGATCACTACATACAGATTATACACCACCACTAGGAGGAGATCACTACATACAGATTATACACCACCACTAGGAGGAGATCACTACATACAGAATATACACCACCACTAGGGGGAGATCACTACATACAGATTATACACCACCACTAGGGGGAGATCACTACATACAGATTATACACCACCACTAGGGGGAGATCACTACATACAGATTATACACCACCACTAGGGGGAGCTCACTACATACAGATTATACACCACCACTAGGAGGAGCTCACTACATACAGATTATACACCACCACTAGGAGGAGCTCACTACATACAGATTATACACCACCACTAGGAGGAGCTCACTACATACAGATTATACACCACCACTAGGGGGAGCTCACTACATACAGATTATACACCACCACTAGGAGATCACTACATACAGATTATACACCACTACTAGGGGGAGATCACTACATACAGATTATACACCACCACTAGGGGGAGCTGACTACATACACATTATACACCACCACTAGGAGGAGATCACTACATACAGATTATACACCACCACTAGGGGGAGCTCACAACATACAGATTATACACCACCACTAGGGGGAGCTCACTACATACAGATTATACACCACCACTAGGGGGAGATCACTACATACAGATTATACACCACCACTAGGAGGAGATCACTACATACAGATTATAGACCACCACTAGGAGGAGATCACTACATACAGATTATACATCACCACTAGGAGGAGATCAATACATACAGATTATACACCACCAATAGGAGGAGCTCACTACATTCAGATTATACACCAACACAAGGGCGATATCACTACATACAGATTATACACCACCACTAGGGGGAGATCACTACATACAGATTATACACCACCACTAGGAGGAGATCACTACATACAGATTATACACCACCACTAGCGGGAGATCACTACATACATATTATACACCACCACTAGGGGGAGATCACTACATACAGATTATATACCACCACTAGGAGGAGATCACTACATACAGATTATACACCACCACTAGGAGGAGATCACTACATACAGATTATACACCACCACTAGGAGGAGATCACTACATACAGATTATACACCACCACTAGGGGGATATCACTACATACAGATTATACACCACCACTAGGGGGAGCTCACTACATACAGATTATACACCACCACTAGAGGGTGATCACTACATACAGATTATACACCATCACTAGGGGGAGATCACTACATACAGATTATACACCACCACTAGGGGGAGATCACTACATACACATTATACACCAACACTAGGAGGAGATCACTACATACAGATTATACACCACCACTAGGGGGAGATCACTACATACACATTATACACCACCACTAGGGGGAGATCACTACATACACATTATACACCACCACTAGGAGGAGATCACTACATACAGATTATACACCACCACTAGGGGGAGATCACTACATACACATTATACACCACCACTAGGGGGAGATCACTACATACACATTATACACCACCACTAGGTGGAGATCACTACATACAGATTATACCTCACCACTAGGAGGAGATCAATACATACAGATTATACACCACCACTAGGAGGAGCTCACTACATTCAGATTATACACCAACACAAGGGCGATATCACTACATACAGATTATACACCGCCACTAGGGGGAGATCACTACATACAGATTATACACCACCACTAGGAGGAGATCACTACATACATATTATACACCACCACTAGGGGGAGATCACTACATACAGATTATATACCACCACTAGGAGGAGATCACTACATACAGATTATACACCACCACTAGGAGGAGATCACGAAATACAGATTATACACCACCACTAGGAGGAGATCACGAAATACAGATTATACACCACCACTAGGGGGAGATCACTACATACAGATTATACACCACCACTAGGAGGAGATCACTACATACACATTATACACCACCACTAGGAGCAGATCACGAAATACAGATTATACACCACCACTAGGGGGAGATCACTACATACAGATTATACACCACCACTAGGAGGAGATCACTACATACACATTATACACCACCACTAGGAGGAGATCACTACATACAGATTATACACCACCACTAGGGGGAGATCACTACATACAGATTATACACCACCACTAGTGGGAGATCACTACATACAGATTATACACCACCACTAGGAGGAGCTCACTAGATACAGATTATACACCAACACTAGGGGGAGATCACTACATACAGATTATACAGCACCACTACAAACAGATTATACACCACCACTAGGAGGAGCTCACTACATACACATTATACACCACCACTAGAGGGAGATCACTACATACAGATTATACACCACCACTAGGAGGAGATCACTACATACACATTATACACCAACACTAGGAGCAGATCATGAAATACAGATTATACACCACCACTAGGGGGATATCACTACATACAGATTATACACCACCACTAGGGGGAGATCACTACATTCAGATTATACACCACCACTAGGAGGAGCTCACTAGATACAGATTATACACCACCACTAGGAGGAGATCACTACATACAGATTATACACCACCACTAGGGGGAGATCACTACATACAGATTATACACCACCACTAGGAGGAGATCACTAGATACAGATTATACACCACCACTAGAGGGAGATCACTATGTACAGATTATACACCACCAATAGGGGGAGATCACTACATACAGATTATACATCACCACTAGGGGGAGATCACTACATACAGATTATACATCACCACTAGGGGGAGCTCACTATATACAGATTATACACCACCACTAGGAGGAGATCACTACATACAGATTATACACCACCACTAGGGGGAGATCACTATATACAGATTATACACCACCACTAGGAGGAGATCACTACATACACATTATACACCACCACTAGGGGGAGATCACTATATACAGATTATACACCACCACTAGGAGGAGATCACTACATACAGATTATACACCACCACTAGGCAGAGATCACTACATACAGATTGTACACCACCACTAGGAGGAGATCACTACATACACATTATACACCACCACTAGGGGGAGATCACTACATACAGATTATACACCACCACTAGGAGATCACTACATACAGATTATACACCACCACTAGGGGGAGATCACTACATACACATTATACACCACTACTAGGAGGAGATCACTACATACAGATTATACACCTCCATTAGGGGGGGGTCACAAGATACAGATTATACACCACCACTAGGGGGAGATCACTACATACAGATTATACACCACCACTAGGGGGAGATCACTACATACAGATTATACACCACCACTAGGGGGAGATCACTACATACAGATTATACACCACCACTAGGAGGAGATCACTACATACAGATTATACACCACCACTAGGAGGAGATCACTACATACAGATTATACACCACCACTAGGAGGAGCTCACTACATACACATTATACACCACCACTAGAGGGAGATCACTACATACAGATTATACACCACCACTAGGAGGAGATCACTACATACACATTATACACCAACACTAGGAGGAGATCATGAAATACAGATTATACACCACCACTAGGGGGATATCACTACATACAGATTATACACCACCACTAGGGGGAGATCACTACATTCAGATTATACACCACCACTAGGAGGAGCTCACTAGATACAGATTATACACCACCACTAGGGGGAGATCACTACATACAGATTATACACCACCACTAGGGGGAGATCACTACATACAGATTATACACCACCACTAGGAGGAGATCACTAGATACAGATTATACACCACCACTAGAGGGAGATCACTATGTACAGATTATACACCACCACTAGGGGGAGATCACTACATACAGATTATACATCACCACTAGGGGGAGATCACTACATACAGATTATACATCACCACTAGGGGGAGCTCACTATATACACATTATACACCACCACTAGGGGGAGATCACTATATACAGATTATACACCACCACTAGGAGGAGATCACTACATACAGATTATACACCACCACTAGGGGGAGATCACTACATACAGATTATACACCACCACTAGGAGGAGATCACTACATACACATTATGCACCACCACTAGGGGGAGATCACTACATACAGATTATACACCACCACTAGGAGATCACTACATACAGATTATACACCACCACTAGGGGGAGATCACTACATACACATTATACACCACTACTAGGAGGAGATCACTACATACAGATTATACACCTCCATTAGGGGGAGATCACTAGATACAGATTATACACCACCACTAGGGGGAGATCACTACATACAGATTATACACCACCACTAGGGGGAGATCACTACATACAGATTATACACCACCACTAGGGGGAGATCACTACATACAGATTATACACCACCACTAGGAGGAGATCACTACATACAGATTATACACCACCACTAGGAGGAGATCACTACATACAGATTATACACCACCACTAGGAGGAGCTCACTACATACACATTATACACCACCACTAGGGGGAGATCACTACATACAGATTATACACCACCACTAGGGGGAGATCACTACATACAGATTATACACCACCACTAGGGGGAGCTCAATACATACAGATTATACACCACCACTAGGGGGAGATCACTACATATACATTATACACCACCACTAGGGGGAGATCACTACATACAGATTATACACCACCACTAGGGGGAGATCACTACATACAGATTATACACCACCACTAGGGGGGGCTCACTACATACACATTATACACCACCACTAGGAGGAGATCACTACATACAGATTATACACCACCACTAGGGGGAGCTCACAACATACAGATTATACACCACCACTAGGGGGAGCTCACTACATACAGATTATACACCACCACTAGGGGGAGATCACTACATTCAGATTATACACCACCACTAGGAGGAGATCACTACATACAGATTATAGACCACCACTAGGAGGAGATCACTACATACAGATTATACACCACCACTAGGGGGAGATCACTACATACAGATTATACACCACCACTAGGGGGAGATCACTACATACACATTATACACCACCACTAGGAGGAGATCACTACATACACATTATACACCACCACTAGCGGGAGATCACTACATACAGATTATATACCACCACTAGGAGGAGATCACTACATACACATTATACACCACCACTAGGAGGAGATCACTACATACAGATTATACACCACCACTAGGGGGAGATCACTACATACAGATTATACACCACCACTAGGGGGAGATCACTACATACAGATTATACACCACCACTAGGGGGAGATCACTACATACAGATTATACACCACCATTAGGAGGAGCTCAATAGATACAGATTATACACCACCACTAGGGGGAGATCACTACATACAGATTATACACCACCACTAGGAGGAGATCACTAGATACAGATTATACACCACCACTAGAGGGAGATCACTACATACAGATTATACACCACCACTAGGAGGAGATCACTACATACACATTATACACCACCACTAGGAGGAGATCACGAAATACAGATTATACACCACCACTAGGGGGATATCACTACATACAGATTGTACACCACCACTAGGGGGAGATCACTACATACAGATTATACACCACCACTAGGAGGAGCTCAATAGATACAGATTATACACCACCACTAGGGGGAGATCACTACATACAGATTATACACCACCACTAGGGGGAGTTCACTACATACATATTATACACCACCACTAGGAGGAGATCACTAGATACAGATTATACACCACCACTAGAGGGAGATCACTACATACAGATTATACACCACCACTAGGAGGAGATCACTACATACACATTATACACCACTACTAGGAGGATATCACTACATACAGATTATACACCACCACTAGGGGGATATCACTACATACAGATTATACACCACAACTAGGGGGAAATCACTACATACAGATTATACACCACTACTAGGAGGAGATCACTAGATACAGATTATACACCACCACTAGAGGGAGATCACTATATACAGATTATACACCACCACTAGGGGGAGATCACTACATACAGATTATACACCACCACTAGGGGGAGCTCACTACATACAGATTATACACCACCACTAGGAGGAGATCACTAGATACAGATTATACACCACCACTAGGGGGAGATCACTACATACACATTATACACCACCACTAGGGGGAGATCACTACATACAGATTATACACCACCACTAGGGGGAGCTCACTATATACACATTATACACCACCACTAGGGGGAGATCACTATATACAGATTATACAACACCACTAGGGGGAGATCACTACATACAGATTATACACCACCACTAGGAGGAGATCACTACATACACATTATACACCACCACTAGGAGGAGATCACTACATACAGATTATACACCACCACTAGGAGGAGATCACTACATACACATTATACACCACCACTAGGGGGAGATCACTACATACAGACTATACACCACCACTAGGGGGATATCACTACATACAGATTATACACCACCACTAGGAGGAGATCACTACATACAGATTATACACCACCACTAGGAGGAGATCACTACATACAGATTATACACCACCACTAGGAGGAGATCACTACATACAGATTATACACCACCACTAGGAGGAGATCACTACATACAGATTATACACCACCACTAGGAGGAGATCACTACATACACATTATACACCAGCACTAGGGGGAGATCACTACATACACATTATACACCACCACTAGGGGGAGATCACTACATACATACTATACACCACCACTAGGGGGAGATCACTATATACACATTATACACCACCACTAGGGGGAGATCACTACATACAGATTATACACCACCACTAGGAGGAGATCACTACATACAGATTATACACCACCACTAGGAGGAGATCACTACATACAGATTATACACCACCACTAGGAGGAGATCACTACATACAGATTATACACCACCACTAGGAGGAGATCACTACATACAGATTATACACCACCACTAGGAGGAGCTCACTACATACACATTATACACCACCACTAGGGGGAGATCACTACATACAGATTATACACCACCACTAGGGGGAGATCACTACATACAGATTATACACCACCACTAGGGGGAGCTCAATACATACAGATTATACACCACCACTAGGGGGAGATCACTACATATACATTATACACCACCACTAGGGGGAGATCACTACATACAGATTATACACCACCACTAGGGGGAGATCACTACATACAGATTATACACCACCACTAGGGGGAGCTCACTACATACACATTATACACCACCACTAGGAGGAGATCACTACATACAGATTATACACCACCACTAGGGGGAGCTCACAACATACAGATTATACACCACCACTAGGGGGAGCTCACTACATACAGATTATACACCACCACTAGGAGGAGATCACTACATACAGATTATACACCACCACTAGGGGGAGCTCACAACATACAGATTATACACCACCACTAGGGGGAGCTCACTACATACAGATTATACACCACCACTAGGGGGAGATCACTACATACAGATTATACACCACCACTAGGAGGAGATCACTACATACAGATTATAGACCACCACTAGGAGGAGATCACTACATACAGATTATACACCACCACTAGGGGGAGATCACTACATACAGATTATACACCACCACTAGGGGGAGATCACTACATACACATTATACACCACCACTAGGAGGAGATCACTACATACAGATTATACACCACCACTAGGGGGAGATCACTACATACAGATTATATACCACCACTAGGAGGAGATCACTACATACACATTATACACCACCACTAGGAGGAGATCACTACATACAGATTATACACCACCACTAGGGGGAGATCACTACATACAGATTATACACCACCACTAGGGGGAGATCACTACATACAGATTATACACCACCACTAGGGGGAGATCACTACATACAGATTATACACCACCATTAGGAGGAGCTCAATAGATACAGATTATACACCACCACTAGGGGGAGATCACTACATACAGATTATACACCACCACTAGGAGGAGATCACTAGATACAGATTATACACCACCACTAGAGGGAGATCACTACATACAGATTATACACCACCACTAGGAGGAGATCACTACATACACATTATACACCACCACTAGGAGGATATCACTACATACAGATTATACACCACCACTAGGGGGATATCACTACATACAGATTATACACCACAACTAGGGGGAGATCACTACGTACAGATTATACACCACTACTAGGAGGAGATCACTAGATACAGATTATACACCACCACTAGAGGGAGATCACTATATACAGATTATACACCACCACTAGGGGGAGATCACTACATACAGATTATACACCACCACTAGGGGGAGCTCACTACATACAGATTATACACCACCACTAGGAGGAGATCACTAGATACAGATTATACACCACCACTAGGGGGAGATCACTACATACACATTATACACCACCACTAGGGGGAGATCACTACATACAGATTATACACCACCACTAGGGGGAGCTCACTATATACACATTATACACCACCACTAGGGGGAGATCACTATATACAGATTATACAACACCACTAGGGGGAGATCACTACATACAGATTATACACCACCACTAGGAGGAGATCACTACATACAGATTATACACCACCACTAGGAGGAGATCACTACATACACATTATACACCACCACTCGGGGGAGATCACTACATACAGACTATACACCACCACTAGGGGGATATCACTACATACAGATTATACACCACCACTAGGAGGAGATCACTACATACAGATTATACACCACCACTAGGAGGAGATCACTACATACAGATTATACACCACCACTAGGAGGAGATCACTACATACAGATTATACACCACCACTAGGAGGAGATCACTACATACAGATTATACACCACCACTAGGAGGAGATCACTACATACACATTATACACCACCACTAGGGGGAGATCACTACATACAGATTATACACCACCACTAGGGGGAGATCACTACATACATACTATACACCACCACTAGGGGGAGATCACTATATACACATTATACACCACCACTAGGGGGAGATCACTACATACAGATTATACACCACCACTAGGAGGAGATCACTACATACACATTATACACCACCACTAGGAGGAGATCACTACATACAGATTATACACCACCACTAGGAGGAGATCACTACATACAGATTATACACCACCACTAGGAGGAGATCACTACATACAGATTATACACCACCACTAGGGGGAGATCACTACATACATATTATACACCACCACTAGGAGGAGCTCACTACATACAGATTATACACCACCACTAGGGTGAGCTCACTACATACAGATTATACACCACCACTAGGGGGAGATCACTACATACAGATTATACACCACCACTAGGAGGAGATCACTACATACAGATTATAGACCACCTCTAGGAGGAGATCACTACATACAGATTATACACCACCACTAGGGGGAGATCACTACATACAGATTATACACCACCACTAGGGGGAGATCACTACATACACATTATACACCACCACTAGGAGGAGATCACTACATACAGATTATACACCACCACTAGGGGGAGATCACTACATACAGATTATATACCACCACTAGGAGGAGATCACTACATACACATTATACACCACCACTAGGAGGAGATCACTACATACAGATTATACACCACCACTAGGGGGAGATCACTACATACAGATTATACACCACCACTAGGAGGAGCTCAATAGATACAGATTATACACCACCACTAGGGGGAGATCACTACATACAGATTATACACCACCACTAGGAGGAGATCACTAGATACAGATTATACACCACCACTAGAGGGAGATCACTACATACAGATTATACACCACCACTAGGAGGAGATCACTACATACACATTATACACCACCACTAGGAGGAGATCACTACATACAGATTATACACCACCACTAGGGGGATATCACTACATACAGATTGTACACAACCACTAGGGGGAGATCACTACATACAGATTATACACCACCACTAGGAGGATATCACTACATACATATTATACACCACCACTAGGGGGATATCACTACATACAGATTATACACCACCACTAGGGGGAGATCACTACATACAGATTATACACCACCACTAGGAGGAGCTCACTAGATACAGATTATACACCACCACTAGGGGGGGGTCACTACATACAGATTATACACCACCACTAGGGGGAGATCACTACATACAGATTATACACCACTACTAGGAGGAGATCACTAGATACAGATTATACACCACCACTAGAGGGAGATCACTATATACAGATAATACACCACCAATAGGGGGAGATCACTACATACAGATTATACACCACCACTAGGGGGAGCTCACTACATACAGATTATACACCACCACTAGGAGGAGATCACTAGATACAGATTATACACCACCACTAGGGGGAGATCACTACATACACATTATACACCACCACTAGGGGGAGATCACTACATACAGATTATACACCACCACTAGGGGGAGCTCACTATATACACATTATACACCACCACTAGGGGGAGATCACTATATACAGATTATACAACACCACTAGGGGGAGATCACTACATACAGATTATACACCACCACTAGGAGGAGATCACTACATACACATTATACACCACCACTAGGAGGAGATCACTACATACAGATTATACACCACCACTAGGAGGAGATCACTACATACACATTATACACCACCACTAGGGGGAGATCACTACATATAGACTATACACCACCACTAGGGGGATATCACTACATACAGATTATACACCACCACTAGGAGGAGATTACTACATACACATTATACACCACCACTAGGAGGAGATCACTACATACAGATTATACACCACCACTAGGAGGAGATCACTACATACAGATTATACACCACCACTAGGAGGAGATCACTACATACAGATTATACACCACCACTAGGAGGAGATCACTACATACACATTATACACCACCACTAGGGGGAGATCACTACATACAGATTATACACCACCACTAGGGGGAGATCACTACATACATACTATACACCACCACTAGGGGGAGATCACTATATACACATTATACACCACCACTAGGGGGAGATCACTACATACAGATTATACACCACCACTAGGAGGAGATCACTACATACAGATTATACACCACCACTAGGAGGAGATCACTACATACAGATTATACACCACCACTAGGAGGAGATCACTACATACAGATTATACACCACCACTAGGAGGAGATCACTACATACAGATTATACACCACCACTAGGGGGAGATCACTACATACAGATTATACACCACCACTAGGAGGAGATCGCTACATACACATTATACACCACCACTATGGGGAGCTCACTACATAAAGATTATACACCACCACTAGGAGGAGCTGACTACATACATATTATACACCACCACTAGGAGGAGCTCACTACATACAGATTATACACCACCACTAGGAGGAGCTCACTACATACAGATTATACACCACCACTAGGAGGAGATCACTACATACAGATTATACACCACCACTAGGGGGAGAACACTACATACAGATTGTACACCACCACTAGGGGGAGATCACTACATACACATTATACACCACCACTAGGAGGAGCTCACTACATACACATTATACACCACCACTAGGAGGAGCTCACTAGATACAGATTATACACCACCACTAGGGGGAGATCACTACATACACATTATACACCACCACTAGGGGGAGATCACTACATACAGACTATACACCACCACTAGGGGGATATCACTACATACAGATTATACACCACCACTAGGAGGAGATCACTACATACAGATTATACACCACCACTAGGAGGAGATCACTACATACAGATTATACACCACCACTAGGAGGAGATCACTACATACAGATTATACACCACCACTAGGAGGAGATCACTAGATACAGATTATACACCACCACTAGAGGGAGATCACTATGTACAGATTATACACCACCACTAGGGGGAGATCACTACATACAGATTATACATCACCACTAGGGGGAGATCACTACATACAGATTATACATCACCACTAGGGGGAGCTCACTATATACAGATTATACACCACCACTAGGAGGAGATCACTACATACAGATTATACACCACCACTAGGGGGAGATCACTATATACAGATTATACACCACCACTAGGAGGAGATCACTACATACACATTATACACCACCACTAGGGGGAGATCACTATATACAGATTATACACCACCACTAGGAGGAGATCACTACATACAGATTATACACCACCACTAGGCAGAGATCACTACATACAGATTGTACACCACCACTAGGAGGAGATCACTACATACACATTATACACCACCACTAGGGGGAGATCACTACATACAGATTATACACCACCACTAGGAGATCACTACATACAGATTATACACCACCACTAGGGGGAGATCACTACATACACATTATACACCACTACTAGGAGGAGATCACTACATACAGATTATACACCTCCATTAGGGGGGGGTCACAAGATACAGATTATACACCACCACTAGGGGGAGATCACTACATACAGATTATACACCACCACTAGGGGGAGATCACTACATACAGATTATACACCACCACTAGGAGGAGATCACTACATACAGATTATACACCACCACTAGGAGGAGATCACTACATACAGATTATACACCACCACTAGGAGGAGCTCACTACATACACATTATACACCACCACTAGAGGGAGATCACTACATACAGATTATACACCACCACTAGGAGGAGATCACTACATACACATTATACACCAACACTAGGAGGAGATCATGAAATACAGATTATACACCACCACTAGGGGGATATCACTACATACAGATTATACACCACCACTAGGGGGAGATCACTACATTCAGATTATACACCACCACTAGGAGGAGCTCACTAGATACAGATTATACACCACCACTAGGGGGAGATCACTACATACAGATTATACACCACCACTAGGGGGAGATCACTACATACAGATTATACACCACCACTAGGAGGAGATCACTAGATACAGATTATACACCACCACTAGAGGGAGATCACTATGTACAGATTATACACCACCACTAGGGGGAGATCACTACATACAGATTATACATCACCACTAGGGGGAGATCACTACAAACAGATTATACATCACCACTAGGGGGAGCTCACTATATACACATTATACACCACCACTAGGGGGAGATCACTATATACAGATTATACACCACCACTAGGAGGAGATCACTACATACAGATTATACACCACCACTAGGGGGAGATCACTACATACAGATTATACACCACCACTAGGAGGAGATCACTACATACACATTATACACCACCACTAGGGGGAGATCACTACATACAGATTATACACCACCACTAGGAGATCACTACATACAGATTATACACCACCACTAGGGGGAGATCACTACATACACATTATACACCACTACTAGGAGGAGATCACTACATACAGATTATACACCTCCATTAGGGGGAGATCACTAGATACAGATTATACACCACCACTAGGGGGAGATCACTACATACAGATTATACACCACCACTAGGGGGAGATCACTACATACAGATTATACACCACCACTAGGGGGAGATCACTACATACAGATTATACACCACCACTAGGAGGAGATCACTACATACAGATTATACACCACCACTAGGAGGAGATCACTACATACAGATTATACACCACCACTAGGAGGAGCTCACAACATACAGATTATACACCACCACTAGGGGGAGATCACTACATACAGATTATACACCACCACTAGGGGGAGATCACTACATACAGATTATACACCACCACTAGGGGGAGCTCAATACATACAGATTATACACCACCACTAGGGGGACATCACTACATACAGATTATACACCACCACTAGGGGGAGATCACTACATACAGATTATACACCACCACTAGGGGGAGCTCACTACATACACATTATACACCACCACTAGGAGGAGATCACTACATACAGATTATACACCACCACTAGGGGGAGCTCACAACATACAGATTATACACCACCACTAGGGGGAGCTCACTACATACAGATTATACACCACCACTAGGGGGAGATCACTACATACAGATTATACACCACCACTAGGAGGAGATCACTACATACAGATTATAGACCACCACTAGGAGGAGATCACTACATACAGATTATACACCACCACTAGGGGGAGATCACTAAATACAGATTATACACCACCACTAGGGGGAGATCACTACATACACATTATACACCACCACTAGGAGGAGATCACTACATACAGATTATACACCACCACTAGGGGGAGATCACTACATACAGATTATATACCACCACTAGGAGGAGATCACTACATACACATTATACACCACCACTAGGGGGAGATCACTACATACAGATTATACACCACCACTAGGGGGAGATCACTACATACAGATTATACACCACCATTAGGAGGAGCTCAATAGATACAGATTATACACCACCACTAGGGGGAGATCACTACATACAGATTATACACCACCACTAGGAGGAGATCACTAGATACAGATTATACACCACCACTAGAGGGAGATCACTACATACAGATTATACACCACCACTAGGAGGAGATCACTACATACACATTATACACCACCACTAGGAGGAGATCACGAAATACAGATTATACACCACCACTAGGGGGATATCACTACATACAGATTGTACACCACCACTAGGGGGAGATCACTACATACAGATTATACACCACCACTAGGAGGAGCTCAATAGATACAGATTATACACCACCACTAGGGGGAGATCACTACATACAGATTATACACCACCACTAGGGGGAGTTCACTACATACAGATTATACACCACCACTAGGAGGAGATCACTAGATACAGATTATACACCACCACTAGAGGGAGATCACTACATACAGATTATACACCACCACTAGGAGGAGATCACTACATACACATTATACACCACCACTAGGAGGATATCACTACATACAGATTATACACCACCAATAGGGGGATATCACTACATACAGATTATACACCACAACTAGGGGGAAATCACTACATACAGATTATACACCACTACTAGGAGGAGATCACTAGATACAGATTATACACCACCACTAGAGGGAGATCACTATATACAGATTATACACCACCACTAGGGGGAGATCACTACATACAGATTATACACCACCACTAGGGGGAGCTCACTACATACAGATTATACACCACCACTAGGAGGAGATCACTAGATACAGATTATACACCACCACTAGGGGGAGATCACTACATACACATTATACACCACCACTAGGGGGAGATCACTACATACAGATTATACACCACCACTAGGGGGAGCTCACTATATACACATTATACACCACCACTAGGGGGAGATCACTATATACAGATTATACAACACCACTAGGGGGAGATCACTACATACAGATTATACACCACCACTAGGAGGAGATCACTACATACACATTATACACCACCACTAGGAGGAGATCACTACATACAGATTATACACCACCACTAGGAGGAGATCACTACATACACATTATACACCACCACTAGGGGGAGATCACTACATACAGACTATACACCACCACTAGGGGGATATCACTACATACAGATTATACACCACCACTAGGAGGAGATCACTACATACAGATTATACACCACCACTAGGAGGAGATCACTACATACAGATTATACACCACCACTAGGAGGAGATCACTACATACAGATTATACACCACCACTAGGAGGAGATCACTACATACAGATTATACACCACCACTAGGAGGAGATCACTACATACACATTATACACCACCACTAGGGGGAGATCACTACATACACATTATACACCACCACTAGGGGGAGATCACTACATACATACTATACACCACCACTAGGGGGAGATCACTATATACACATTATACACCACCACTAGGGGGAGATCACTACATACAGATTATACACCACCACTAGGAGGAGATCACTACATACAGATTATACACCACCACTAGGAGGAGCTCACTACATACACATTATACACCACCACTAGGGGGAGATCACTACATACAGATTATACACCACCACTAGGGGGAGATCACTACATACAGATTATACACCACCACTAGGGGGAGTTCAATACATACAGATTATACACCACCACTAGGGGGAGATCACTACATATACATTATACACCACCACTAGGGGGAGATCACTACATACAGATTATACACCACCACTAGGGGGAGATCACTACATACAGATTATACACCACCACTAGGGGGAGCTCACTACATACACATTATACACCACCACTAGGAGGAGATCACTACATACAGATTATACACCACCACTAGGGGGAGCTCACAACATACAGATTATACACCACCACTAGGGGGAGCTCACTACATACAGATTATACACCACCACTAGGGGGAGATCACTACATACAGATTATACACCACCACTAGGAGGAGATCACTACATACAGATTATAGACCACCACTAGGAGGAGATCACTACATACAGATTATACACCACCACTAGGGGGAGATCACTACATACAGATTATACACCACCACTAGGGGGAGATCACTACATACACATTATACACCACCACTAGGAGGAGATCACTACATACAGATTATACACCACCACTAGGGGGAGATCACTACATACAGATTATATACCACCACTAGGAGGAGATCACTACATACACATTATACACCACCACTAGGAGGAGATCACTACATACAGATTATACACCACCACTAGGGGGAGATCACTACATACAGATTATACACCACCACTAGGGGGAGATCACTACATACAGATTATACACCACCACTAGGGGGAGATCACTACATACAGATTATACACCACCATTAGGAGGAGCTCAATAGATACAGATTATACACCACCACTAGGGGGAGATCACTACATACAGATTATACACCACCACTAGGAGGAGATCACTAGATACAGATTATACACCACCACTAGAGGGAGATCACTACATACAGATTATACACCACCACTAGGAGGAGATCACTACATACACATTATACACCACCACTAGGAGGAGATCACGAAATACAGATTATACACCACCACTAGGGGGATATCACTACATACAGATTGTACACCACCACTAGGGGGAGATCACTACATACAGATTATACACCACCACTAGGAGGAGCTCAATAGATACAGATTATACACCACCACTAGGGGGAGATCACTACATACAGATTATACACCACCACTAGGGGGAGTTCACTACATACAGATTATACACCACCACTAGGAGGAGATCACTAGATACAGATTATACACCACCACTAGAGGGAGATCACTACATACAGATTATACACCACCACTAGGAGGAGATCACTACATACACATTATACACCACCACTAGGAGGATATCACTACATACAGATTATACACCACCACTAGGGGGATATCACTACATGCAGATTATACACCACAACTAGGGGGAGATCACTACGTACAGATTATACACCACTACTAGGAGGAGATCACTAGATACAGATTATACACCACCACTAGAGGGAGATCACTATATACAGATTATACACCACCACTAGGGGGAGATCACTACATACAGATTATACACCACCACTAGGGGGAGCTCACTACATACAGATTATACACCACCACTAGGAGGAGATCACTAGATACAGATTATACACCACCACTAGGGGGAGATCACTACATACACATTATACACCACCACTAGGGGGAGATCACTACATACAGATTATACACCACCACTAGGGGGAGCTCACTATATACACATTATACACCACCACTAGGGGGAGATCACTATATACAGATTATACAACACCACTAGGGGGAGATCACTACATACAGATTATACACCACCACTAGGAGGAGATCACTACATACACATTATACACCACCACTAGGAGGAGATCACTACATACAGATTATACACCACCACTAGGAGGAGATCACTACATACACATTATACACCACCACTAGGGGGAGATCACTACATACAGACTATACACCACCACTAGGGGGATATCACTACATACAGATTATACACCACCACTAGGAGGAGATCACTACATACAGATTATACACCACCACTAGGAGGAGATCACTACATACAGATTATACACCACCACTAGGAGGAGATCACTACATACAGATTATACACCACCACTAGGAGGAGATCACTACATACAGATTATACACCACCACTAGGAGGAGATCACTACATACACATTATACACCACCACTAGGGGGAGATCACTACATACAGATTATACACCACCACTAGGGGGAGATCACTACATACATACTATACACCACCACTAGGGGGAGATCACTATATACACATTATACACCACCACTAGGGGGAGATCACTACATACAGATTATACACCACCACTAGGAGGAGATCACTACATACAGATTATACACCACCACTAGGAGGAGATCACTACATACAGATTATACACCACCACTAGGAGGAGATCACTACATACAGATTATACACCACCACTAGGAGGAGATCACTACATACAGATTATACACCACCACTAGGGGGAGATCACTACATACAGATTATACACCACCACTAGGAGGAGATCGCTACATACACATTATACACCACCACTAGGGGGAGCTCACTACATAAAGATTATACACCACCACTAGGAGGAGCTCACTACATTCATATTATACACCACCACTAGGAGGAGCTCACTACATACAGATTATACACCACCACTAGGAGGAGCTCACTACATACAGATTATACACCACCACTAGGGGGAGCTCACTACATACATATTATACACCACCACTAGGAGGAGCTCACTACATACAGATTATACACCACCACTAGGGTGAGCTCACTACATACAGATTATACACCACCACTAGGGGGAGATCACTACATACAGATTATACACCACCACTAGGAGGAGATCACTACATACAGATTATAGACCACCACTAGGAGGAGATCACTACATACAGATTATACACCACCACTAGGGGGAGATCACTACATACAGATTATACACCACCACTAGGGGGAGATCACTACATACACATTATACACCACCACTAGGAGGAGATCACTACATACAGATTATACACCACCACTAGGGGGAGATCACTACATACAGATTATATACCACCACTAGGAGGAGATCACTACATACACATTATACACCACCACTAGGAGGAGATCACTACATACAGATTATACACCACCACTAGGGGGAGATCACTACATACAGATTATACACCACCACTAGGAGGAGCTCAATAGATACAGATTATACACCACCACTAGGGGGAGATCACTACATACAGATTATACACCACCACTAGGAGGAGATCACTAGATACAGATTATACACCACCACTAGAGGGAGATCACTACATACAGATTATACACCACCACTAGGAGGAGATCACTACATACACATTATACACCACCACTAGGAGGAGATCACGAAATACAGATTATACACCACCACTAGGGGGATATCACTACATACAGATTGTACACCACCACTAGGGGGAGATCACTACATACAGATTATACACCACCACTAGGAGGATATCACTACATACATATTATACACCACCACTAGGGGGATATCACTACATACAGATTATACACCACCACTAGGGGGAGATCACTACATACAGATTATACACCACCACTAGGAGGAGCTCACTAGATACAGATTATACACCACCACTAGGGGGGGATCACTACATACAGATTATACACCACCACTAGGGGGAGATCACTACATACAGATTATACACCACTACTAGGAGGAGATCACTAGATACAGATTATACACCACCACTAGAGGGAGATCACTATATACAGATTATACACCACCACTAGGGGGAGATCACTACATACAGATTATACACCACCACTAGGGGGAGCTCACTACATACAGATTATACACCACCACTAGGAGGAGATCACTAGATACAGATTATACACCACCACTAGGGGGAGATCACTACATACACATTATACACCACCACTAGGGGGAGATCACTACATACAGATTATACACCACCACTAGGGGGAGCTCACTATATACACATTATACACCACCACTAGGGGGAGATCACTATATACAGATTATACAACACCACTAGGGGGAGATCACTACATACAGATTATACACCACCACTAGGAGGAGATCACTACATACACATTATACACCACCACTAGGAGGAGATCACTACATACAGATTATACACCACCACTAGGAGGAGATCACTACATACACATTATACACCACCACTAGGGGGAGATCACTACATACAGACTATACACCACCACTAGGGGGATATCACTACATACAGATTATACACCACCACTAGGAGGAGATTACTACATACAGATTATACACCACCACTAGGAGGAGATCACTACATACAGATTATACACCACCACTAGGAGGAGATCACTACATACAGATTATACACCACCACTAGGAGGAGATCACTAAATACAGATTATACACCACCACTAGGAGGAGATCACTACATACACATTATACACCACCACTAGGGGGAGATCACTACATACAGATTATACACCACCACTAGGGGGAGATCACTACATACATACTATACACCACCACTAGGGGGAGATCACTATATACACATTATACACCACCACTAGGGGGAGATCACTACATACAGATTATACACCACCACTAGGAGGAGATCACTACATACAGATTATACACCACCACTAGGAGGAGATCACTACATACAGATTATACACCACCACTAGGAGGAGATCACTACATACAGATTATACACCACCACTAGGAGGAGATCACTACATACAGATTATACACCACCACTAGGGGGAGATCACTACATACAGATTATACACCACCACTAGGAGGAGATCGCTACATACACATTATACACCACCACTAGGGGGAGCTCACTACATAAAGATTATACACCACCACTAGGAGGAGCTCACTACATACATATTATACACCACCACTAGGAGGAGCTCACTACATACAGATTATACACCACCACTAGGAGGAGCTCACTACATACAGATTATACACCACCACTAGGAGGAGATCACTACATACAGATTATACACCACCACTAGGGGGAGAACACTACATACAGATTGTACACCACCACTAGGGGGAGATCACTACATACACATTATACACGACCACTAGGGAGAGATCACTACATACACATTATACACCACCACTAGGAGGAGCTCACTACATACAGATTATACACCACCACTAGGGGGAGATCACTACATACACATTATACAACACCACTAGGGGGAGATCACTACATACAGACTATACACCACCACTAGGGGGATATCACTACATACAGATTATACACCACCACTAGGAGGAGATCACTACATACAGATTATACACCACCACTAGGAGGAGATCACTACATACAGATTATACACCACCACTAGGAGGAGATCACTACATACAGATTATACACCACCACTAGGAGGAGATCACTACATACAGATTATACACCACCACTAGGAGGAGATCACTACATACACATTATACACCACCACTAGGGGGAGATCACTACATACAGATTATACACCACCACTAGGGGGAGATCACTACATACAGATTATACACCACCACTAGGGGGAGATCACTATATACACATTATACGCCACCACTAGGGGGAGATCACTACATACAGATTATACACCACCACTAGGAGGAGATCACTACATACAGATTATACACCACCACTAGGAGGAGATCACTACATACAGATTATACACCACCACTAGGGGGATATCACTACATACAGATTATACACCACCACTAGGAGGAGATTACTACATACAGATTATACACCACCACTAGGAGGAGATCACTACATACAGATTATACACCACCACTAGGAGGAGATCACTACATACAGATTATACACCACCACTAGGAGGAGATCACTACATACACATTATACACCACCACTAGGGGGAGATCACTACATACAGATTATACACCACCACTAGGGGGAGATCACTACATACATACTATACACCACCACTAGGGGGAGATCACTATATACACATTATACACCACCACTAGGGGGAGATCACTACATACAGATTATACACCACCACTAGGAGGAGATCACTACATACAGATTATACACCACCACTAGGAGGAGATCACTACATACAGATTATACACCACCACTAGGAGGAGATCACTACATACAGATTATACACCACCACTAGGAGGAGATCACTACATACAGATTATACACCACCACTAGGGGGAGATCACTACATACAGATTATACACCACCACTAGGAGGAGATCGCTACATACACATTATACACCACCACTAGGGGGAGCTCACTACATAAAGATTATACACCACCACTAGGAGGAGCTCACTACATACATATTATACACCACCACTAGGAGGAGCTCACTACATACAGATTATACACCACCACTAGGAGGAGCTCACTACATACAGATTATACACCACCACTAGGAGGAGATCACTACATACAGATTATACACCACCACTAGGGTGAGAACACTACATACAGATTATACACCACCACTAGGGGGAGATCACTACATACACAATTATACACCACCACTAGGAGGAGATCACTACATACACATTATACACCACCACTAGGGGGAGATCACTACATACAGATTATACACCACCACTAGGAGGAGATCACTACATACACATTATACACCACCACTAGGAGGAGATCACTACATACATATTATACACCACCACTAGGGGGAGATCACTACATACACATTATACACCACCACTAGGGGGAGATCACTACATACACATTATACACCACCACTAGGGAGAGATCACTACATACACATTATACACCACCACTAGGGGGAGATCACTACATACAGATTATATACCACCACAAGGGGGAGATCACTACATACACATTATACACCACCACTAGGGGGAGATCACTACATACACATTATACACCACCACTAGGAGGAGAGCACTACATACACATTATACACCACCACTAGGAGGAGATCACTACATACAGATTATACACCACCACTAGGGGGAGATCACTACATACACATTATACACCACCACTAGGGGGAGATCACTACATACACATTATACACCACCACTAGGGAGAGATCACTACATACACATTATACACCACCACTAGGGGGAGATCACTACATACACATTATACACCACCACTAGGAGGAGAGCACTACATACACATTATACACCACCACTAGGAGGAGATCACTACATACAGATTATACACCACCACTAGGGGGAGATCACTACATACAGATTATACACCACCACTAGGGGGAGATCACTACATACACATTATACACCACCACTAGGAGGAGATCACTACATACAGATTATACACCACCACTAGGAGGAGATCACTACATACAGATTACACACCACCACTAGGAGGAGATCACTACATACAGATTATACACCACCACTAGGAGGAGATCACTACATACAGATTATACACCACCACTAGGAGGAGATCACTACATACACATTATACACCACCACTAGGGGGAGATCACTACATACAGATTATACACCACCACTAGGGGGAGATCACTACATACATACTATACACCACCACTAGGGGGAGATCACTATATACACATTATACACCACCACTAGGGGGAGATCACTACATACAGATTATACACCACCACTAGGAGGAGATCACTACATACAGATTATACACCACCACTAGGAGGAGATCACTACATACAGATTATACACCACCACTAGGAGGAGATCACTACATACAGATTATACACCACCACTAGGAGGAGATCACTACATACAGATTATACACCACCACTAGGGGGAGATTACTACATACAGATTATACACCACCACTAGGAGGAGATCGCTACATACACATTATACACCACCACTAGGGGGAACTCACTACATAAAGATTATACACCACCACTAGGAGGAGCTCACTACATACATATTATACACCACCACTAGGAGGAGCTCACTACATACAGATTATACACCACCACTAGGAGGAGCTCACTACATACAGATTATACACCACCACTAGGAGGAGATCACTACATACAGATTATACACCACCACTAGGGGGAGAACACTACATACAGATTGTACACCACCACTAGGGGGAGATCACTACATACACATTATACACCACCACTAGGGAGAGATCACTACATACACATTATACACCACCACTAGGAGGAGCTCACTACATACAGATTATACACCACCACTAGGAGGAGATCACTTCATACACATTATACACCACCACTAGGGGGAGATCACTACATACAGACTATACACCACCACTAGGGGGATATCACTACATACAGATTATACACCACCACTAGGAGGAGATCACTACATACAGATTATACACCACCACTAGGAGGAGATCACTACATACAGATTATACACCACCACTAGGAGGAGATCACTACATACAGATTATACACCACCACTAGGAGGAGATCACTACATACAGATTATACACCACCACTAGGAGGAGATCACTACATACACATTATACACCACCACTAGGGGGAGATCACTACATACAGATTATACACCACCACTAGGGGGAGATCACTACATACATACTATACACCACCACTAGGGGGAGATCACTATATACACATTATACGCCACCACTAGGGGGAGATCACTACATACAGATTATACACCACCACTAGGAGGAGATCACTACATACAGATTATACACCACCACTAGGAGGAGATCACTACATACAGATTATACACCACCACTAGGGGGATATCACTACATACAGATTATACACCACCACTAGGAGGAGATCACTACATACAGATTATACACCAACACTAGGAGGAGATCACTACATACAGATTATACACCACCACTAGGAGGAGATCACTACATACAGATTATACACCACCACTAGGAGGAGATCACTACATACAGATTATACACCACCACTAGGAGGAGATCACTACATACACATTATAAACCACCACTAGGGGGAGATCACTACATACAGATTATACACCACCACTAGGGGGAGATCACTACATACATACTATACACCACCACTAGGAGGAGATCACTATATACACATTATACACCACCACTAGGGGGAGATCACTACATACAGATTATACACCACCACTAGGAGGAGATCACTACATACAGATTATACACCACCACTAGGAGGAGATCACTACATACAGATTATACACCACCACTAGGAGGAGATCACTACATACAGATTATACACCACCACTAGGAGGAGATCACTACATACAGATTATACACCACCACTAGGGGGAGATCACTACATACAGATTATACACCACCACTAGGAGGAGATCGCTACATACACATTATACACCACCACTAGGGGGAGCTCACTACATAAAGATTATACACCACCACTAGGAGGAGCTCACTACATACATATTATACACCACCACTAGGAGGAGCTCACTACATACAGATTATACACCACCACTAGGAGGAGCTCACTACATACAGATTATACACCACCACTAGGAGGAGATCACTACATACAGATTATACACCACCACTAGGGTGAGAACACTACATACAGATTATACACCACCACTAGGGGGAGATCACTACATACACATTATACACCACCACTAGGGGGAGATCACTACATACAGATTATACACCACCACTAGGAGGAGATCACTACATACACATTATACACCACCACTAGGAGGAGATCACTACATACATATTATACACCACCACTAGGGGGAGATCACTACATACACATTATACACCACCACTAGGGGGAGATCACTACATACACATTATACACCACCACTAGGGAGAGATCACTACATACACATTATACACCACCACTAGGGGGAGATCACTACATACACATTATACACCACCACTAGGAGGAGATCACTACATACATATTATACACCACCACTAGGGGGAGATCACTACATACACATTATACACCACCACTAGGGAGAGATCACTACATACACATTATACACCACCACTAGGGGGAGATCACTACATACAGATTATACACCACCACTAGGAGGAGATCACTACATACACATTATACACCACCACTAGGAGGAGATCACTACATACAGATTATACACCACCACTAGGGGGAGATCACTACATACACATTATACACCACCACTAGGGGGAGATCACTACATACACATTATACACCACCACTAGGGAGAGATCACTACATACACATTATACACCACCACTAGGGGGAGATCACTACATACACATTATACACCACCACTAGGAGGAGAGCACTACATACACATTATACACCACCACTAGGAGGAGATCACTACATACAGATTATACACCACCACTAGGGGGAGATCACTACATACAGATTATACACCACTACTAGGGGGAGATCACTACATACAGATTATACACCACCACTAGGGGGAGATCACTACATACAGATTATACACCACCACTAGGAGGAGATCACTACATACTCATTATACACCACCACTAGGAGGAGATCACTACATACAGATTATACACCACCACTAGGGGGAGATCACTACATACAGATTATACACCACCACTAGGGGGAGTTCAATACATACAGATTATACACCACCACTAGGGGGAGATCACTACATATACATTATACACCACCACTAGGGGGAGATCACTACATACAGATTATACACCACCACTAGGGGGAGATCACTACATACAGATTATACACCACCACTAGGGGGAGCTCACTACATACACATTATACACCACCACTAGGAGGAGATCACTACATACAGATTATACACCACCACTAGGGGGAGCTCACAACATACAGATTATACACCACCACTAGGGGGAGCTCACTACATACAGATTATACACCACCACTAGGGGGAGATCACTACATACAGATTATACACCACCACTAGGAGGAGATCACTACATACAGATTATAGACCACCACTAGGAGGAGATCACTACATACAGATTATACACCACCACTAGGGGGAGATCACTACATACAGATTATACACCACCACTAGGGGGAGATCACTACATACACATTATACACCACCACTAGGAGGAGATCACTACATACAGATTATACACCACCACTAGGGGGAGATCACTACATACAGATTATATACCACCACTAGGAGGAGATCACTACATACACATTATACACCACCACTAGGAGGAGATCACTACATACAGATTATACACCACCACTAGGGGGAGATCACTACATACAGATTATACACCACCACTAGGGGGAGATCACTACATACAGATTATACACCACCACTAGGGGGAGATCACTACATACAGATTATACACCACCATTAGGAGGAGCTCAATAGATACAGATTATACACCACCACTAGGGGGAGATCACTACATACAGATTATACACCACCACTAGGAGGAGATCACTAGATACAGATTATACACCACCACTAGAGGGAGATCACTACATACAGATTATACACCACCACTAGGAGGAGATCACTACATACACATTATACACCACCACTAGGAGGAGATCACGAAATACAGATTATACACCACCACTAGGGGGATATCACTACATACAGATTGTACACCACCACTAGGGGGAGATCACTACATACAGATTATACACCACCACTAGGAGGAGCTCAATAGATACAGATTATACACCACCACTAGGGGGAGATCACTACATACAGATTATACACCACCACTAGGGGGAGTTCACTACATACAGATTATACACCACCACTAGGAGGAGATCACTAGATACAGATTATACACCACCACTAGAGGGAGATCACTACATACAGATTATACACCACCACTAGGAGGAGATCACTACATACACATTATACACCACCACTAGGAGGATATCACTACATACAGATTATACACCACCACTAGGGGGATATCACTACATGCAGATTATACACCACAACTAGGGGGAGATCACTACGTACAGATTATACACCACTACTAGGAGGAGATCACTAGATACAGATTATACACCACCACTAGAGGGAGATCACTATATACAGATTATACACCACCACTAGGGGGAGATCACTACATACAGATTATACACCACCACTAGGGGGAGCTCACTACATACAGATTATACACCACCACTAGGAGGAGATCACTAGATACAGATTATACACCACCACTAGGGGGAGATCACTACATACACATTATACACCACCACTAGGGGGAGATCACTACATACAGATTATACACCACCACTAGGGGGAGCTCACTATATACACATTATACACCACCACTAGGGGGAGATCACTATATACAGATTATACAACACCACTAGGGGGAGATCACTACATACAGATTATACACCACCACTAGGAGGAGATCACTACATACACATTATACACCACCACTAGGAGGAGATCACTACATACAGATTATACACCACCACTAGGAGGAGATCACTACATACACATTATACACCACCACTAGGGGGAGATCACTACATACAGACTATACACCACCACTAGGGGGATATCACTACATACAGATTATACACCACCACTAGGAGGAGATCACTACATACAGATTATACACCACCACTAGGAGGAGATCACTACATACAGATTATACACCACCACTAGGAGGAGATCACTACATACAGATTATACACCACCACTAGGAGGAGATCACTACATACAGATTATACACCACCACTAGGAGGAGATCACTACATACACATTATACACCACCACTAGGGGGAGATCACTACATACAGATTATACACCACCACTAGGGGGAGATCACTACATACATACTATACACCACCACTAGGGGGAGATCACTATATACACATTATACACCACCACTAGGGGGAGATCACTACATACAGATTATACACCACCACTAGGAGGAGATCACTACATACAGATTATACACCACCACTAGGAGGAGATCACTACATACAGATTATACACCACCACTAGGAGGAGATCACTACATACAGATTATACACCACCACTAGGAGGAGATCACTACATACAGATTATACACCACCACTAGGGGGAGATCACTACATACAGATTATACACCACCACTAGGAGGAGATCGCTACATACACATTATACACCACCACTAGGGGGAGCTCACTACATAAAGATTATACACCACCACTAGGAGGAGCTCACTACATTCATATTATACACCACCACTAGGAGGAGCTCACTACATACAGATTATACACCACCACTAGGAGGAGCTCACTACATACAGATTATACACCACCACTAGGGGGAGCTCACTACATACATATTATACACCACCACTAGGAGGAGCTCACTACATACAGATTATACACCACCACTAGGGTGAGCTCACTACATACAGATTATACACCACCACTAGGGGGAGATCACTACATACAGATTATACACCACCACTAGGAGGAGATCACTACATACAGATTATAGACCACCACTAGGAGGAGATCACTACATACAGATTATACACCACCACTAGGGGGAGATCACTACATACAGATTATACACCACCACTAGGGGGAGATCACTACATACACATTATACACCACCACTAGGAGGAGATCACTACATACAGATTATACACCACCACTAGGGGGAGATCACTACATACAGATTATATACCACCACTAGGAGGAGATCACTACATACACATTATACACCACCACTAGGAGGAGATCACTACATACAGATTATACACCACCACTAGGGGGAGATCACTACATACAGATTATACACCACCACTAGGAGGAGCTCAATAGATACAGATTATACACCACCACTAGGGGGAGATCACTACATACAGATTATACACCACCACTAGGAGGAGATCACTAGATACAGATTATACACCACCACTAGAGGGAGATCACTACATACAGATTATACACCACCACTAGGAGGAGATCACTACATACACATTATACACCACCACTAGGAGGAGATCACGAAATACAGATTATACACCACCACTAGGGGGATATCACTACATACAGATTGTACACCACCACTAGGGGGAGATCACTACATACAGATTATACACCACCACTAGGAGGATATCACTACATACATATTATACACCACCACTAGGGGGATATCACTACATACAGATTATACACCACCACTAGGGGGAGATCACTACATACAGATTATACACCACCACTAGGAGGAGCTCACTAGATACAGATTATACACCACCACTAGGGGGGGATCACTACATACAGATTATACACCACCACTAGGGGGAGATCACTACATACAGATTATACACCACTACTAGGAGGAGATCACTAGATACAGATTATACACCACCACTAGAGGGAGATCACTATATACAGATTATACACCACCACTAGGGGGAGATCACTACATACAGATTATACACCACCACTAGGGGGAGCTCACTACATACAGATTATACACCACCACTAGGAGGAGATCACTAGATACAGATTATACACCACCACTAGGGGGAGATCACTACATACACATTATACACCACCACTAGGGGGAGATCACTACATACAGATTATACACCACCACTAGGGGGAGCTCACTATATACACATTATACACCACCACTAGGGGGAGATCACTATATACAGATTATACAACACCACTAGGGGGAGATCACTACATACAGATTATACACCACCACTAGGAGGAGATCACTACATACACATTATACACCACCACTAGGAGGAGATCACTACATACAGATTATACACCACCACTAGGAGGAGATCACTACATACACATTATACACCACCACTAGGGGGAGATCACTACATACAGACTATACACCACCACTAGGGGGATATCACTACATACAGATTATACACCACCACTAGGAGGAGATTACTACATACAGATTATACACCACCACTAGGAGGAGATCACTACATACAGATTATACACCACCACTAGGAGGAGATCACTACATACAGATTATACACCACCACTAGGAGGAGATCACTAAATACAGATTATACACCACCACTAGGAGGAGATCACTACATACACATTATACACCACCACTAGGGGGAGATCACTACATACAGATTATACACCACCACTAGGGGGAGATCACTACATACATACTATACACCACCACTAGGGGGAGATCACTATATACACATTATACACCACCACTAGGGGGAGATCACTACATACAGATTATACACCACCACTAGGAGGAGATCACTACATACAGATTATACACCACCACTAGGAGGAGATCACTACATACAGATTATACACCACCACTAGGAGGAGATCACTACATACAGATTATACACCACCACTAGGAGGAGATCACTACATACAGATTATACACCACCACTAGGGGGAGATCACTACATACAGATTATACACCACCACTAGGAGGAGATCGCTACATACACATTATACACCACCACTAGGGGGAGCTCACTACATAAAGATTATACACCACCACTAGGAGGAGCTCACTACATACATATTATACACCACCACTAGGAGGAGCTCACTACATACAGATTATACACCACCACTAGGAGGAGCTCACTACATACAGATTATACACCACCACTAGGAGGAGATCACTACATACAGATTATACACCACCACTAGGGGGAGAACACTACATACAGATTGTACACCACCACTAGGGGGAGATCACTACATACACATTATACACGACCACTAGGGAGAGATCACTACATACACATTATACACCACCACTAGGAGGAGCTCACTACATACAGATTATACACCACCACTAGGGGGAGATCACTACATACACATTATACAACACCACTAGGGGGAGATCACTACATACAGACTATACACCACCACTAGGGGGATATCACTACATACAGATTATACACCACCACTAGGAGGAGATCACTACATACAGATTATACACCACCACTAGGAGGAGATCACTACATACAGATTATACACCACCACTAGGAGGAGATCACTACATACAGATTATACACCACCACTAGGAGGAGATCACTACATACAGATTATACACCACCACTAGGAGGAGATCACTACATACACATTATACACCACCACTAGGGGGAGATCACTACATACAGATTATACACCACCACTAGGGGGAGATCACTACATACAGATTATACACCACCACTAGGGGGAGATCACTATATACACATTATACGCCACCACTAGGGGGAGATCACTACATACAGATTATACACCACCACTAGGAGGAGATCACTACATACAGATTATACACCACCACTAGGAGGAGATCACTACATACAGATTATACACCACCACTAGGGGGATATCACTACATACAGATTATACACCACCACTAGGAGGAGATTACTACATACAGATTATACACCACCACTAGGAGGAGATCACTACATACAGATTATACACCACCACTAGGAGGAGATCACTACATACAGATTATACACCACCACTAGGAGGAGATCACTACATACACATTATACACCACCACTAGGGGGAGATCACTACATACAGATTATACACCACCACTAGGGGGAGATCACTACATACATACTATACACCACCACTAGGGGGAGATCACTATATACACATTATACACCACCACTAGGGGGAGATCACTACATACAGATTATACACCACCACTAGGAGGAGATCACTACATACAGATTATACACCACCACTAGGAGGAGATCACTACATACAGATTATACACCACCACTAGGAGGAGATCACTACATACAGATTATACACCACCACTAGGAGGAGATCACTACATACAGATTATACACCACCACTAGGGGGAGATCACTACATACAGATTATACACCACCACTAGGAGGAGATCGCTACATACACATTATACACCACCACTAGGGGGAGCTCACTACATAAAGATTATACACCACCACTAGGAGGAGCTCACTACATACATATTATACACCACCACTAGGAGGAGCTCACTACATACAGATTATACACCACCACTAGGAGGAGCTCACTACATACAGATTATACACCACCACTAGGAGGAGATCACTACATACAGATTATACACCACCACTAGGGTGAGAACACTACATACAGATTATACACCACCACTAGGGGGAGATCACTACATACACAATTATACACCACCACTAGGAGGAGATCACTACATACACATTATACACCACCACTAGGGGGAGATCACTACATACAGATTATACACCACCACTAGGAGGAGATCACTACATACACATTATACACCACCACTAGGAGGAGATCACTACATACATATTATACACCACCACTAGGGGGAGATCACTACATACACATTATACACCACCACTAGGGGGAGATCACTACATACACATTATACACCACCACTAGGGAGAGATCACTACATACACATTATACACCACCACTAGGGGGAGATCACTACATACAGATTATATACCACCACAAGGGGGAGATCACTACATACACATTATACACCACCACTAGGGGGAGATCACTACATACACATTATACACCACCACTAGGAGGAGAGCACTACATACACATTATACACCACCACTAGGAGGAGATCACTACATACAGATTATACACCACCACTAGGGGGAGATCACTACATACACATTATACACCACCACTAGGGGGAGATCACTACATACACATTATACACCACCACTAGGGAGAGATCACTACATACACATTATACACCACCACTAGGGGGAGATCACTACATACACATTATACACCACCACTAGGAGGAGAGCACTACATACACATTATACACCACCACTAGGAGGAGATCACTACATACAGATTATACACCACCACTAGGGGGAGATCACTACATACAGATTATACACCACCACTAGGGGGAGATCACTACATACACATTATACACCACCACTAGGAGGAGATCACTACATACAGATTATACACCACCACTAGGAGGAGATCACTACATACAGATTACACACCACCACTAGGAGGAGATCACTACATACAGATTATACACCACCACTAGGAGGAGATCACTACATACAGATTATACACCACCACTAGGAGGAGATCACTACATACACATTATACACCACCACTAGGGGGAGATCACTACATACAGATTATACACCACCACTAGGGGGAGATCACTACATACATACTATACACCACCACTAGGGGGAGATCACTATATACACATTATACACCACCACTAGGGGGAGATCACTACATACAGATTATACACCACCACTAGGAGGAGATCACTACATACAGATTATACACCACCACTAGGAGGAGATCACTACATACAGATTATACACCACCACTAGGAGGAGATCACTACATACAGATTATACACCACCACTAGGAGGAGATCACTACATACAGATTATACACCACCACTAGGGGGAGATTACTACATACAGATTATACACCACCACTAGGAGGAGATCGCTACATACACATTATACACCACCACTAGGGGGAACTCACTACATAAAGATTATACACCACCACTAGGAGGAGCTCACTACATACATATTATACACCACCACTAGGAGGAGCTCACTACATACAGATTATACACCACCACTAGGAGGAGCTCACTACATACAGATTATACACCACCACTAGGAGGAGATCACTACATACAGATTATACACCACCACTAGGGGGAGAACACTACATACAGATTGTACACCACCACTAGGGGGAGATCACTACATACACATTATACACCACCACTAGGGAGAGATCACTACATACACATTATACACCACCACTAGGAGGAGCTCACTACATACAGATTATACACCACCACTAGGAGGAGATCACTTCATACACATTATACACCACCACTAGGGGGAGATCACTACATACAGACTATACACCACCACTAGGGGGATATCACTACATACAGATTATACACCACCACTAGGAGGAGATCACTACATACAGATTATACACCACCACTAGGAGGAGATCACTACATACAGATTATACACCACCACTAGGAGGAGATCACTACATACAGATTATACACCACCACTAGGAGGAGATCACTACATACAGATTATACACCACCACTAGGAGGAGATCACTACATACACATTATACACCACCACTAGGGGGAGATCACTACATACAGATTATACACCACCACTAGGGGGAGATCACTACATACATACTATACACCACCACTAGGGGGAGATCACTATATACACATTATACGCCACCACTAGGGGGAGATCACTACATACAGATTATACACCACCACTAGGAGGAGATCACTACATACAGATTATACACCACCACTAGGAGGAGATCACTACATACAGATTATACACCACCACTAGGGGGATATCACTACATACAGATTATACACCACCACTAGGAGGAGATCACTACATACAGATTATACACCAACACTAGGAGGAGATCACTACATACAGATTATACACCACCACTAGGAGGAGATCACTACATACAGATTATACACCACCACTAGGAGGAGATCACTACATACAGATTATACACCACCACTAGGAGGAGATCACTACATACACATTATAAACCACCACTAGGGGGAGATCACTACATACAGATTATACACCACCACTAGGGGGAGATCACTACATACATACTATACACCACCACTAGGAGGAGATCACTATATACACATTATACACCACCACTAGGGGGAGATCACTACATACAGATTATACACCACCACTAGGAGGAGATCACTACATACAGATTATACACCACCACTAGGAGGAGATCACTACATACAGATTATACACCACCACTAGGAGGAGATCACTACATACAGATTATACACCACCACTAGGAGGAGATCACTACATACAGATTATACACCACCACTAGGGGGAGATCACTACATACAGATTATACACCACCACTAGGAGGAGATCGCTACATACACATTATACACCACCACTAGGGGGAGCTCACTACATAAAGATTATACACCACCACTAGGAGGAGCTCACTACATACATATTATACACCACCACTAGGAGGAGCTCACTACATACAGATTATACACCACCACTAGGAGGAGCTCACTACATACAGATTATACACCACCACTAGGAGGAGATCACTACATACAGATTATACACCACCACTAGGGTGAGAACACTACATACAGATTATACACCACCACTAGGGGGAGATCACTACATACACATTATACACCACCACTAGGGGGAGATCACTACATACAGATTATACACCACCACTAGGAGGAGATCACTACATACACATTATACACCACCACTAGGAGGAGATCACTACATACATATTATACACCACCACTAGGGGGAGATCACTACATACACATTATACACCACCACTAGGGGGAGATCACTACATACACATTATACACCACCACTAGGGAGAGATCACTACATACACATTATACACCACCACTAGGGGGAGATCACTACATACACATTATACACCACCACTAGGAGGAGATCACTACATACATATTATACACCACCACTAGGGGGAGATCACTACATACACATTATACACCACCACTAGGGAGAGATCACTACATACACATTATACACCACCACTAGGGGGAGATCACTACATACAGATTATACACCACCACTAGGAGGAGATCACTACATACACATTATACACCACCACTAGGAGGAGATCACTACATACAGATTATACACCACCACTAGGGGGAGATCACTACATACACATTATACACCACCACTAGGGGGAGATCACTACATACACATTATACACCACCACTAGGGAGAGATCACTACATACACATTATACACCACCACTAGGGGGAGATCACTACATACACATTATACACCACCACTAGGAGGAGAGCACTACATACACATTATACACCACCACTAGGAGGAGATCACTACATACAGATTATACACCACCACTAGGGGGAGATCACTACATACAGATTATACACCACTACTAGGGGGAGATCACTACATACAGATTATACACCACCACTAGGGGGAGATCACTACATACAGATTATACACCACCACTAGGAGGAGATCACTACATACTCATTATACACCACCACTAGGAGGAGATCACTACATACAGATTATACACCACCACTAGGAGGAGCTCACTACATACAGATTATACACCACCACTAGGAGGAGATCACTACATACTCATTATACACCACCACTAGGAGGAGATCACTACATACAGATTATACACCACCACTAGGAGGAGATCACTACATACAGATTATACACCACCACTAGGAGGAGATCACTACATACACATTATACACCACCACTAGGGGGAGATCACTACATACAGATTATACACCACCACTAGGAGGAGCTCACTACATACAGATTATACACCACCACTAGGAGGAGATCACTACATACTCATTATACACCACCACTAGGAGGAGATCACTACATACAGATTATACACCACCACTAGGAGGAGATCACTACATACAGATTATACACCACCACTAGGAGGAGATCACTACATACACATTATACACCACCACTAGGGGGAGATCACTACATACAGATTATACACCACCACTAGGAGGAGATCACTACATACAGATTATACACCACCACTAGGGGGAGCTCACTACATACAGATTATACACCACCACTAGGGGGAGATCACTACATACATACTATACACCACCACTAGGGGGAGATCACTACATACATATTATACACCACCACTAGGGGGAGATCACTACATACAGATTATACACCACCACTAGGAGGAGATCACTACATACAGATTATACACCACCACTAGGGGAGCTCACTACATACAGATTATACACCACCAATAGGAGGAGATCACTACATACAGATTATACACCACCACTAGGGGGAGATCACTACATACACATTATACACCACCACTAGGGGGAGATCACTACATACAGATTATACACCACCACTAGGGGGAGCTCACTACATACAGATTATACACCACCACTAGGGGGAGCTCACTTCATACAGATTATACACCACCACTAGTGGGAGATCACTAC